>NW_011888806.1:9848504-9947766 GCF_000151845.1 Pteropus vampyrus
CATTCCATGTCTTTGTAGTCTCATGCAGCGAACTAAATCAGAGATGTCGAACTGCCAAAGGAAGAGTCTATATGTTAGATAAAAGGGGTAACCGAATTTGAACCCCAAAGATTCACAGAGCAGTGGCTTATATAGATTTCTGTACCCTCATTCTCATTCCCCTTCTAGCAATCTTGAGAAGGTATTCTGGATAGAATAAGTTGGTGAATCGACTTTGCCACCACTTGAAAATTTTATTTATGATCTTTCAAGAATTAGGGAAGGTTATTCTATTTGAAAATTCCCTACAGAAACTCTTGTTTCTCTAAAATTTGATTAGTTTCTAACATCACCATTTTAAAAAAACAAGGAAAACTAAATTTCCCACATTTTGCTTTTTAGAATAGAAGTCTTGACCTTTTTATTCCCACTGATATTTAATAGTTTGAAACAATGGACATATGATAGAGTATGAAGTGCAAGGTAAAACTAATTTTTACTAAAATTCTTTAAAATACAATGATTTTAATTACATATTATATATAGTAAGATATTCTAACATTTTAAGGAAGGTTTACACTAATCGAGTTTTTTTTTTTTTTTTAGGCGAGGTAAATCTTGGTTGACCTCACAGATTGCAAGGACCTTGTCAGCTTTCAATCCTTTATTTTTTATTTTTTATGCCTACAGCACCTGGTCTTCTTAGGTGGTCTCCCATCCAAGTAACCAGGCCTGACTCTGCTTAGCTTCCGAGATCAGATGGAATCAGGCTTGTTCAGGGTGGCTAATTGAGGTTTTAAAAGTAAGATTATACTCTTATTAGCTTTGGTTATTCAGTAATAATTTTTAAATCTGGAATAATTGTTTAGAGATAGACTAGCACCAATTTATTTAACAAAATATACATTTCCCATTTATAGGTAACTATCAAAAAAAGCGTAAGCTTATTCATTCAAAAAATATGCTTTCTTTTTTTGCTTCAATATTTCTATCCCTAAAAGTGTGGTAACAACACTGACTTTATCTTATACAAACCAAAAGACTAAAGAGTAAAATGCAATACTGTACAAAGGGCTTTTGAGCACATGGTTTAAAAACACCAGTAAAACAAATGAATTTGAAGTATTATTTCTTCTTGATTACAGTCTATACAGTTTTGAATAATGTTTACTAAAATACAATTCTATATAGTAAGAAAATTAAGGTACGCATACAAACATGAATAAAAAATCCCAAGATCACAATATATTATTAAAGAATTCGATTCTGTCGTTATTGCCGGCAGAATGTTCGCTTAGTCTCTATCTTGTACTCACTTCAAGATCTTGACCGATTAATCCTAGAACCACATCTATGCATATCAGGGTCCCTGAACGTCCGATGCCAGCGCTGCAGTGTGTGATAATTGGGCCCGATCTGTGAATGTGTCTCATGTAAGAGATAAAAGTGAGCAAGTCATCTGGTTGAGAAGGTGTGTCGTGGTCTGGCCAAGCAGTGAAATTCAGATGAGAAATATGTCGCACCTCTCCTGTCTGAAATTGTACAAGAGAATAAGAATATAAAGACATGCTGTAGTTTCCACATGTAATTAGTTCTTATCATTATTTTGTTGTTTAAAAATTTGGCTTTTCCATTGGATCAGATCAAAGGAAAAGTAAAAGAGACAAGACTCCATCAAACAACACATGAGGGTCTTTATGAAGGAAGCTGCTAGATCCACATTTTAGATATTGGTAAAAATTACTTTTGGAAACCCTAAAAGCCAATTACATTTTGATATGAATGACCACCTTTTTTTAATGACCCTGTTCCAAATTCACCCCCAGATAAAAGCTAGAGTTATTGCAATGGCTTAAAAGCCCTACATAATCTGGCCCAAGCTACCTCTCAGACCTAACCTCCTCTTGGTCACTTTGTTCCAGCAAGAGGGGTCTCTGTGGTTCTTAAAAAAAATAACAGCAAAAAACTAGGTACAGTTCAGTCTAAGGATCTTGGCACCTTCTAACGGAAGTGCTTCACCTCCAGTAGCCCTGTGGCTCACTGAACTCCTTCGTGGTTTTTTCCGCAGCACAAGTATCTTCTAATTAGAAAGCAAGCTCCATGAAGTCAGGAATCTCTTTCTGTCTGTGTTGTTAACTGCTGAATCCCTAGATTCCATAAGAGGGCCTGAGCTCTATAAATGTGTTGATTAGATAAACATCATTTATGGAATACTGAACAATAAGTAATGTAGGCTGGTGTAAATGAATAAGGAGGTATAAATTTTAATTCTCTGTAAAATAAAAATTCGAAAATCATGAAGGAAATTCTCAGGCTATGTTTACATGCCACCAGTAGAACTGAGTCAATATACTAATATGCTTTGTTTTTGTGAAAGCCAAATTTCTCTCTTTAAGAAAGCTAAAACTCCAACAGAAAACATATCACTCACACCTAGCTAGTATTACTGGACAGAGGAGTGAAACAGAGTGTGGAGGTGGGGAAACAGTAGCAGCTTTACTTAAGGTATACCATTTATCTAATTGAAGCTAAATTTATTCTGCGGTTAGGTGGCTACGGTAGGAATTACTTGCATGGCAAATGTTTATGCTACAATTTTCTATGTATTACCAAAGATGTTGTCTTGATGGAGGAATATCTTCTATTTAAAGATTAAAAAAAAGTTTTATTGAGTCTACTTAGAGGTTTGTTTTTTTTAAAAAAATGTGTCTCTAGCACATAGTTTCTGAGTCACACTATGCTATCATTAAACAAAGGGTAGTGAATGATCACATTAAAAGTCCTGTGTTTTCATTTTCATTTTAATACAGTACATATTGGCAGAATTCATGAAGAGGGTCACATTTACGTTTATATCAGATAAAAATAATAAGTGGCATTAGTTTCATTGAAATGGGAACCAAAGAAGTCACTGGCTGTTATTTAGAAATATATTGACGCAATCATGGAAAGAGTCCAGGCCTGCATTCCAACTGAGAGATAAGCCTTAGTAAATGGAAAAATTTAATTCACTTACTTGAATATCTTCTAGGGTCATCGCCCTTACTACAAAGCCCTTTAGCTGTTGCATTCTCACGAGAGCCAGCCGAAGCCTGTTGCTGACCATTGTCGTTTTGCCTAGGATGTTAGGCCAATAGCGCTGGCATTTTATTTTTTCCCCTTCTACTTCTTGGGTCATCATTGCTATCACTGTGGATTTTTGTTCCCAAATCATCTGCCAGAAATCTCCAACAGTTGTAGGGAGAGGTCCTTGGCAGGCAATGTAAATGAATTCTTCTTTCCCCACTGGTATCTTAATGAAGCTGGCATTGATATATCCACCTTCATCTCCAAGAGGCACTCTTGTGGCATCATCTGCGAATTTCACACCACAAAACAGAGCCATCTATATCACGCATTTTAAAACAAGAGCTTTATAAACAGAGTGAGTCAAAGATTATGAGAAATTCCTCACAACCACAGATGAAATCACGTATTTTAATAAAGGCATATTTTTTCAAATTGCAGTACAGTCATTTTTTATTTACTCATTTCACTCATGTTACAAGTATATCTAAGATGTTAACTCATGAATATCGGACAGAAAATTCAATATTTATTATTTATATACTTTTGAAGAAATTAAAGTTAATAAATTAATGCATTTAGAAGTACTTAATAAGTAACTAGAGGAACTTAATAAGTAACTAGAGGAATACAACTTTGCTACTTCTTTCTCCTTATTGCAGTGATGATAATAATAATGAATTTTATAATGAATGGCAATTTCAAAATATTATTTCATAAAACAAAAATTTATAAGTATTACATTAAAACTATTAAAATACTTATTAGAAATATAATTGGCATAACTAACTCTTGCTCATCTAAGTTATATTCTTTTTAATAAGCAGCCAAAATAATAAACTAACATGATAATAAAAAGGTAGCTCATTTTATTCTTTAGGCATATAGGCTTTTCTCTTTGTCTAATTGTAATTTCATATAGTCAAAATATAAATTTTCAAGGCAGGCTGCCCTAGTGAAAAGTATATATAAACCATCTTATCTAAGAGAATTTGTATGTACTTATATATTAGGAGTCATTCCTATTTCACATATTTATAAACTTAACGAGTAATTTCTGTGATTACCAATTTCGGCTTTTAGTAATGGGCTTCATTCCTCTATCAGCTGCCCTCCTATCACTTGACTTCTGTCTCTTGATTCACAAAAGCAAATCCACTTAGTCGTTTTGACTTTACGGCGTTTTGGGTTTTCTCATTCTGATTTTGGGATAACTAGTCTGGCCATTTTTTTGGCCTGAAATAATTCTCACCTGCTTTATGCCAAACCACAATCTATTTCATTAAAAAAAAGCTAAGATTCGCTTATTTTGGAAAACAAGAAGTTTTCCAAAATAAATTTTGTGTCTTTTATCTTGATTGAAAAAGTGTCTTTTATCTTGATTGAAAAAATGAAATTATATTATTATTTATTACATCATTTGTCACTATTGGTTCTGTTATTTATCTTTGAATTTATGACTTCCTGTCAAAGATAGGGTCAGTGTGTGATATGGTGTAATCCAATGTGCTAATATATACATAATTGTGGCTCTAATTTCTCTAAGAAGTTTTTAGACATTAAGATTTTGGCTATATGTATAACTCATGTAATTATAAAAAATCATGTTGATTGGTGAAATGAGTAAAACATGGATAAAATGAATTGCTTTTTTTCCCTCCTGGTACCTGAAACCATTTAAAGTATACTGCAACCAGTGGTACCATTATAGTCATATGCACAGTTGTTATGAACCATAGACATCTCTCTAAACTTACAATGAGTGGAATAAAGGGATGTTAGTTGTGACATATGAACTAAGAAATTAGTCATCAAGAAGACAATCCATATTTTAAAAAAGACTTTTAAATTACTGATTTATTTCTAAAATTGTGCTAGCAAAAATTCATGCACATCTGAAGAAATATTTGATTCTTCTGATTAATTTTCAAAGTAGATAGATATTTTCAAAGGAATTCATATTGTATATCTAATTTTGTTACTGATGTAAATCTCTGAATGTGTATTTGAATACCTGCTTATGTGAGAGATAGGGTAATTAGCATAAGTTTTAAATCAGTTCAAATGATATTATATATTAGATTTGAAACCAAATTGGAACTTACAGGGAAGTATATTTTTATATCGATTTTTCCTTCTATTTTCCTTAGTTTGTCCAATTAGGCACTGATCCAAAGGTTTTAAATCTTGAAGATTCTGTAAGTAAAAATGGAAATACATTTAAATTTGTTGAGATAAGCAGCAATTTTGTAATAATTGCGAATGTGCAGGGTGCAAAATTGTCTACTGATCAGGGCAGACTTTGAGTGTTAAGAAAAGAGGTATGTCTTGTCAAGATAAATTAGCCTAAAATCCCAATATTAATTTGATATACCAGTTGTTAAAATACATTGTTGCAAATATTTTAACATGTTATAGTCAACTAACTTTGTGAGGCAGCACTTTGTACCTTAATTTTAAGTTCAATTTAAAGATGTCTATAATTATATTTTAGAAAAAAGTACAACTTGTAAAACCAACTTTGGCTTAAAGTAATGAGCTGGAACAGAATTTGTTGACGAGATCGTCTGGGGGGTCATAAAATAGTCCATGTGGTAGAGTTGTAGTCAGACATTCTTATGTTCTAAAATTAACTCTTTCTCGCTTTTCATTCCATCCATCCATCCATCCATCCATCCATCCATCCATCCATCCATCCATCCATAGATCCACTCAACGAATATGTACTGAAAATACCTATTATATGGCAAAGCAGTGTAATAAGTGCTAGGGATACAAGTGGTAGGAAAAAAGATATGATTCTTTCTCTCCTGGAAGTTACAGTCTATTGGGGGAAAAAGGCAGGAAAAAAATAAACAAACACATATTATGCTATATACTTTGAGGTAATTAAAAAACTAGTGTGATAGAAATAAAGACATGTTATAAAGGAGTGTGATGGATCTCTGAGATGGTGATATTTAAATTTAAGACCTTAAGGAAGAAATCATTTCTGCAAAAATGGAGAAAAGTATGCTTTAACGATTGTGACCTTGTTTCCACATCTATATAATGAGATTTCTAATATTTTGAGCATTAAATATAAAGTATCTAGCACATTACAGAAGCTCTCGATAGAAGTTAGCTCCTTTCACTTACTTCGGTGGCTACAAAAAGCTCAGGAAGTGGGCAAGCAGATGGTTTGAGGGAAATGGACAAGGTAAACCCCAAAACCACAGTGGTGCCACATTTCTCTTTTGCTTTGTGATAAATATGGATGATGCCAGCAAGGCACAGCAGCAAGGGCTCCGAACCATGGTTGCTTTTAACTGGCAGGGGTTGGGGGTACATTCTTGGAGCTGTATTGAAATAGAAACTGTTGCTAATGATGAACTTCCTCTACAGTATATTAATTATGAAGTTTAGTGAATGGATGGAATTGATACTTGACTTAAAAAAAAATTATCCCTAAATATGAGGCAGGAAGGATGATTATCAAGCTCCAATTGATACTATGTATTAGGATCCTAATTAGAAGAAATAATTTACTGCTAGATATGACAAGATGGTGCTTTTATAGTTGGAAGTAAAGTAATAAATAGACATTTTCAAAATTTTCAAAATTTCTCCTAACCTTGCGTAAACCACTGTTTGGGAAAGAACCGTTGGCAGAAGCTGCTTACCTCCAACTCCTTAGAAGGAATTCCTTGATCCAGTAAACCCCGCAACATTCGAATGACTGATTTCAACTTGGTACCAGTGTATTTACCAGAGGGAAGCACTTTGACGATGGGGAGTGCAGCAAGCTCCTCATGTGTCAGAAGGGGATGATCTAACAAGAAGACAGCAGTTGATTTAAAAAAAAAAAATCCAATCCCCCCACAAACTGATTTAGCCATTAAGGGAACTAATTTGAACCTATTCTCACCTCATCTGTTTTTAAAACAGTGAAAGACTTTAGAATTAATAAGGTAATAGAATTGATAGGCAGGCAGATAAGTATAATCAATACAGGAAGATCTTGGCCACAGCAAAGCCCTGTACCCAGCCTTCAAGGAAATACCTCATTGTCTGTTCAGAAGTCTTACTCTTGACTTTCATTTACTTACATTTTCTAAAGGAGTTTAAATTGTTTCTTTTTGTTTCTCTTCACTCTAATGGCATTGTTTTCTTGATGAAAATGTATCTGATTCTGCTATTACTTTGCATTTAAATTAGCTTCCAAGTACATAGGGAAAAGATGAAGGGAGATGCTTCAAAAATTCCTTACAATGGGAGAATGCACTGGGAATACTGATCTCTCTTCTGGACACCCACCTTTGGTGCTCAGTGCCAGTATCTCTGGCATTTGATAGTTTTCTCTATGCATATGAAACCCTTGGGGTCTTCAGGAGGTTATCAAACAAGTCATATTAGTGTCTTAGAAGATATACATGTCTAATTTATTATCTGCTTATAATAGAAAGCAACTTTATCCTGGACAAAAGTAGAAGGAGAGATATCTTGTTATCGTCTGCACAAATGTAGCTTTAATTATATCAGTCAGTTGATTAAAGTATTTTGATGATGTAGCTACTATTTAGGCAACAATAATGTTAGGCCCTGTGGGAGATACAAAGCTGTACAAGGTACCTCAAGAAGCTTAACATCTGGCTGGGGCAAAGGCTAGTTGTGAGTGCAAAATTCACTCATATAAAATAACTGCAAATTTTTTCACAGCCCAGTGTGAATGTGACAGGAGCTTGGAGGCTAGACAGAGGTGAGCATGGACAACAGGGGTTGACGAGAGCATTGCCAGAGACAACAGTCTATCTTAATCCAAAAAGTGTTAATTCCACATCTTTAATTTCTTTTAATAATGAAGACTTCAAATTACAAAACCATGTTCTTTCATTGCATAGGTTTAATGTTTCCTTATATGGAAAAGAGACATGAAACACTAGATAGGACTTTGTTTTACTACTGGCTCAGTTATAAAATGAGAGAGGCAATCACAGGGAAGACAGACTGACTGACTCTTGGTCTTAAAAAAATGAGGTTGAAATTCAAGGGTAAAAGACAGTTTCCTATCTTTTGAACTATTCTACCCATTTTTCTATAAATAAAATGGGTGCCTTGACTTCTCATTCCAGAATGGTAAATTTGTAACTTCGTGTTTCCATTTAAAGTATTTATACGTTTATTTGCCATGTTTTATCCAAGCCACTGAGAATTTTAGCCTATAACTGTGCAAACATCTGGTTAGATAAATGGATGTTGCTTTTTGTCTATGTGATTTAACTTTACATATAGAACCAAATAAAGTACACATATGGTGAAATAACATATCCATATATTCTGAAAATTATAATTTTTAACACTTTTTTTCTCTATCCATTGTTTTTGATGAAAAAATTGCTAATAAAATTCTTGCCTTTAATGGAATCTTCGTGGTTTGTTGTCTCTACAGGCAATTCATCACTTCCCCATGTTATTTCATAATCATCAGTCTTCCTTTCTTGTGACTTTTGAGTTAAGCTATGAAAACAAAACACATTTGTAATATTTTCTTCAGTTTTATCCTAAAGTAATTTTAAATATATGTCATTGAACTACTTATTTCCTCTACAATTATTACGATATCTTAAAATAGATGATCTGATTAAAAAACCTCCCAAATCGACAATTCTTAATATTTATTGGCAGATGTAAATTAAACTCAGGTCTGGAATTGTTTGTTATAGTTTGAAATTTATCTTCAAACAAATCTCAAGTCTTTGAACCTTAGACTGGAGGAGTCCTCTTGGGGATGAAGAAGCTGGTGGTTTGTTTCCATCTTTCAACATGGTTACAATTGTGTCAGTACAGCTGTTTCTTTCTTTCTTTCTTTCTTTTTTTTTACAATTACTGGCAGCTGACCCAGATATTTGCTAATCTTTAAAGTATAAAATGGTATGCATTTCTATATTAATATGTACCCCCTTGTCTAACTTTAGTTAGTGAAAAATTCACTGTTAATTTGCTTTTCTAGGAAAATGCAAATAGCTCCCTTTGGCTGTTTGGTTATCATCTAATTTGAAGTAAAATTTATGTTCAACCACTTAGTTGATCAACAATATATATAACTTTTCTTGATCCACTGTTTTAGTATTACAAAAAAATTTTATTTCATATTAAAAGCTGTTTTAAAAAAATTAGTGGAGTTTGAAAATGTTTCTTCTTTGATTTTATTTTCTTATTAAAGAAAAACATTTGTAAAATATAGAAAAACAGAGAAAGAGAAAAATAAGTTACCTATAATCCTACCAGGAGAAGATAATCACTATCACTATTGTTGGCACATTTCCTTTTAGACTTCTCTTCCTTTTTTTCCCATGCTCAAAGGAATACTGCTTTTTTGAAGCAATGTTATAACAAACACACTATCACATATCACTAGAACCTCACTGTGACAATATTTTAAAAACATTCTTAATATTCAGTCATAGTTCATAATTTACTCAACAATTCTCATTTTATTGGTAAAGAACAAATTAATTTTAAAATCAACATCTAAATGAAAATCTTCAGAGCACTTAAAAGTGAATAGAATTGTTTAAATACTTTAAAAATGATTTTCTTACCTTTCTCTTTTTACTTTTTCTTCACAATATTCTTCACAGCCATTCATTTTGGTAGACTATAATAAAGAGAAATAAGAGAAATCAAAATCGAATTAACCTATTTGTAAAAAAAAAATCAAACTACCTCATAGTGTTTCATTTTCTCCTGTGAATTATTTCCTATATGTACTGTTATTATTGATCTTCATATTACAAATATACATATGACATTCAGTTAACACATGCCAAACTGTGGCTGAGGACTCTGGAGGCCCAAGAGTTTTTGTTGGTTCTACTTATTTATGACCTCAATTTTAAAATCTGAAAAATGGGCTCACCACAAAAATCTTGGTAATTTCCAATGTGTTTAAATTATCCCACCCTTTTATTGTTAAAGAGAGGGGTCTCTCCATAGGAAACACAAATCAATCAGCTCATTCTTTACCTGAGCAAATACTTCAGAAGCAGTTTGATACAATTAGAAAGAGATGCCAAGTTGCATTCTTACATGGATAATAAATCTTACATTTTAAATCTTTATTGGGACAATTTCTTAATAAATGGGAAATTCCTTTCAAGACTGAATTATCTGGCCTCTGTCTACCATCCATCTGGTTCTACTCCCTGCTTCATTTACTAGGTTTCAATCCCACAGGTCTTTCTTTTAGTTCTTCAAAATTGCTCATCTCTTTTCACCACGAAGCTCTGCCAATGGAAGGTACTTTTTCTTTATTCTATATAAGTGTCTTTTCCTTCTGAGACTGTTCCTTAAATACTGGACTTAAGTAGGTCTCCTTGGTCTCTCTTTTGGACCAATTTTTTTTTTTAAACTTCATAAACCAAATCACAACTAGTAATTGCAAGTTTATCTGTGTGTTCATTTGATCATTCTCTTTTCCTTTCCATTAGATTGTAAGCTCCATAAGGGCAAGAATCCTGTCTGCTTACCATTATGGGCCCATACATACTTAAGCTTAAGCCAAAGAAGGCTGTCTCACTTATTTGATAAAAATATAAAAAAACTTTAATATGACCTTTCAGTTATAGACTTTGTAGATTTAAAAAGTACCTATAATTAAGTTATCCTGATATCAACTTCAGCTTATTTGAGAGAAATGCAGAACTTCTATGGAGGAAGAAAAAAAATAGGTTGTTTTTATCCATTGACAACTAAAAAGAAGCCTCATAGACCTTATCTGTTTTTAGAAGCTGATAATTTTTGTCTAGGTTAAATTTTTTCTCCAAGTAAAGCCATTTGGATTTTTGATTTCCCATCATAATCCTGGTCTAAGAATCTACTATGTGTTCAAAGATTTCAAAAAGTATAAAGCCTTTAATGAGTCAAGTACTATTATTCACATTAAAATGGTGAGATAAAGCCCAATGGGGAAAAAAAACAACTATAGTGATAGTTGTATTAACCAATTTCCCGCTATTTTTGCAATGTTCACCTGTGTATGGAGTGAGATTCGGTTAAGGAGACTGACCTTCAGTCTCTCCTCTCATTTTGGATTGTAGGCTCCTTGGAAGGGGAGATAGCTGTAATATTGTCTCAAGGAAAAGATTTAAGATTTTTATGGTCAGTTAATTTGAAAGTTAGTTTGCTCAAAGAATCCAGATCCAGCAACTTGGAACAGTAGTGGAGATATCTATCACCTAGATCCAGGACCAGCTGCATAATTTACAGTGCCCAGTGTCAAATGAAATTATGGTATCTCTTGTTAAAAATTATTTAAAATTTCAAGATGATGATGGCACAACATTAATTTATAAATATGTGTGAAGCTCTTCTAGGCATTGGCCTGGATCCTACAGTCAAGCATGATCACCTTATAGGTGACGGGAAGCCACTGAAATTTTGTATTGTTTTTTGATTAAAAGTTAAAAACATTTAAAAATAATAACCAGAGTTAAAAATAACAATGACACCATGTCTTGGATGACATGCCTTTCTTCTCTTCATCATAGCTCCTTTGACTTCATGGAAAAGTGTTTCTACCTCTCAGGAAAGTCATCTGCCTAGAGATGTGGAAAGACCAAATTCCTTGGCATGGGATATAAGCCACTTCATGAACTCATTACCGCCTATCTCTTCATCCCTAATTTCAATGCACCATGTAATACCCTACTTTCAATGATTTAGTGCCCTGAATGTTCCAGGCTGACCCAGACCTTCATGCCTTTGCCAAGCAGCTCCTCAGTACGGAATGCTCTTTCCCATCTTATCTTACTTACTGAATATTTCTAAAATGCTAAGTCTCTGGGAAGCTTTAATAACCATATCCACCTACTTCTGTGTAGACAATATCATTCCCCAATTCTTTATAACCCTCTCTGAACTCCATATAAATATTTATCAGGACATGTTTTTACTACAGTTTTAAAAATTACATTTACTTATTTACATGCATACATGTCTCAAATTGAGTACACTAGACAGGACAAGCAAATTTAGTCCAGAAACCCTGACATCCTTTCTTACACTGTAATCTCCAGCATAATCGGAATCAAACAAGTTCAGCAACAGCTAAGTGAATAGTTTTGAAACTTTAGAACAAAATTTACAATAATATATATGACCAAAATTCATTCTTTCATTCATTCGTAAATAAGACACAGACATTGGCCTGAAGTACTTCTCTAAGAGATAGTCAAATGTTGAGACAGTTACAATAGAGTGACAAATATGATGACGATGCACAAATGGTTATCAGAGGGATAATCTTTTTTTTTCCTAAAAAGACATTTCCGTACTTTTTTTTTTTTTTTTATAATACCAATGGTTAGCAGTTTAACTTTTAGCCTATGATAAACTTTCAGGATTATGCAATATACTGTTAAGAACTAATTCAGTAAATAACCTATAATTCATCCAGGATGATCCCTAAGTGACACTCTTACAAAAACCTGAATATTTTCAGAAGTTCTAAGGAACTCTTAAAACTACTTGAATGTAGGCAATATTCTAGAAATGTAAGATGAAACAGAAAATTTTTTTCCAGAATACTGGCTGTCTTTCTTTCAGCTATGGAGAGTAATCTTATTTGTCTCTTTTGAATGTCTG
Organism: Pteropus vampyrus; assembly: GCF_000151845.1. Lineage (NCBI taxonomy): Eukaryota > Metazoa > Chordata > Mammalia > Chiroptera > Pteropodidae > Pteropus > Pteropus vampyrus. The sequence goes on from NW_011888806.1 coordinate 9,861,174, forward strand.
CTTATGAAAATAATTTCCAATGTGATTTTAACATTTAGAGTTTGATACAAATGAAACATTTTCATGTTTGTATCTCAGTAGTTTGTTTCTACTTTTCCTAAATTTGTTTATTTTCTCCGTTTTACTTACCATTAGTCAAAATCGCTTCTAAAGCAGAAGTCCCATCAATTCAAGTGCGAATTTATTATTTTTAAGGATGAACTGGCCCAGACTATTTGGTCTTAAGAATCTTGGATTCTCAAGGCACAAATGTGTGGGATCTATCTGCACTTTGGTGTTAGGACAACTTATACATTATGTCCAAATAACCTATAGGAAAGTTCTCCCTCCACAAAACTAAATTTTCAGATTTTTCCTGGATATTTTTACATCTCAATTCTTCCATGGGAACTTTAGAATGATTTTACCAACCCATTCTGCCTCTCATTAAAAAAAAGGTCAAAATATGTTATGGGATCATATTTAATTTATGGGTAATCTATAAAGAATTTAAATTTTAAATTTTTCTATCAAAGAACAAATAATATTTTTAATACTTCTTTTGTGCTTCTTTGTCGAGTTTTCATAATATAAATCTTATACATTTTTGGTTAAATTTATGCTAGAGCCTCTATTTGTTTTGTAAATATGGTGAATGATATTTTATTTAATTATATTTTATAATTGGTTAAAGCAAAGACTGTTATAGACTGAATTGTGTCCCCACAAAATTCATAGATTGAAGCCCTAACTTCTAATGTGACTATATTTAGAGAAAAGGCCTTTATGGAAGTAATTGAGGCTAAGGAAGTTTATCGGGATGGGACTCTAATCCAAAAGGACTGGTGTCCTTAGGAGAAGAGGAAGAGACACCAGGAGTGCGTGAACATAGGGGAATGGCCATGTGAGGACACAGCAAGAAGGTGGGCATCTGTAAACCAGGGAGAGAGGTCTCACAAAAGTCCAACCTTGCTGGCACTTTGATATTGGACTTCGGGTCTCTGGAACAGTGAGAAAATACATTTCTGTTTTTTAAGATATCCAGTTTGTGGTATTTTGTTATAGCAGCCCAAGAAAAATAGGGCAGACTTAAAACTCAAATGCCTGCAGGAATCAGACAAATAATTAAAACCTTTGAAATACCAGGGTTGGAACACAGGAAATGATGGAGTCTGTGGAGAAGTGGTTATAGCATGCAAATCACTGAAATTTTATAAAATTAATTGTCTTACAAATTCTGAGAGTTTATAAAAACATAGAAATCTTTTTTGTAGTTTTGTTTATAATAAATACAAAATTTAAAATTCATTAATAGCCAGTTTAATAAATTATAGTATATCTGTGCAATAAAATTATAGGAAGGCACTAGAAAATATGAGGCTGATTTTTATGTACTCATGTGGAAAGAGGGTAATGATCGACTGTAAAGTGAGAACCAAATTTAGAATTACGTGATAAAGTTTATATTTAAAAAATCACATATGTATATGAATATCTGTTTTCCTATGCATAACAAGAGGGTAAAAACCAAAATCTTAACAATACTTACACCTCAGATGAAGACGAGGAATGGGTAAAAAAAGAAACTTGCATTTTTAGATGATTCTGTTTGAAATATTTTTTACAATGAGGATGTAATATTTTCATATAAAAATAAAAATCAATTTGAATGAAACTTTTGCTCTAAATTTGTTATTATAGCTCAGTATAAATGAGAATCTATATTATGTTAGCAAGCTTTTTTTCTTAAAAGGCATTGGATATGACATTTTTGAAATGGCGATTAAAGATTTTTATTTATTCTCTTAATTAAAAGAGCCTTCAGAACATACATTTTAAGGGACACCTTAAATATTATTAAGAAAAACATACTTAAAGTTAGTATGACTTGAAATGCTCAGAAAACTTTTTTCAAAGAGCTTATTGTTGTTATAATTATTAATATTCTGATAGTATGAAAGAACAATATCTTGGGTAAAACCACTACAGTATAATGCATTTTGAGATATTCAATATTTGTGTAATCACTTTTTTAGATTAATAAATACATATTCAACAGATATAAGCTTTCTTGTATTTATACACATTAATTATTTATAACTGTTTAATGAACATAATCATGTGTGTATGAGATTATGAGTAGGAAGGAACACTCAAGGATAAATGCCAAGTTTTCAACCTAGGTTAGGTATTATTCACTGGAATGGGATCTGGGAATTCCCAACTTTAATTTGGTGTAAAAATAATAAGGTACAAAAAAAATCAGTTTTTTTTGGACACCTTTCTTGAATAAAAACTTTCACCAATAGAAATTAAAAGATTTAAAGGCAAGTTCTTTCTCCAAAATGAGTAAATGACATCAGTTCAAATTCTTACTGAGGTTACTAACCAGCCATCAGGATATTATCTTTAACTCATGTCTAGGAGGAAAATTGGGATAGAGAGAGGTTAAGGCCTCAGCAAAGAAAGCAAGTTTTCAGGTAAGGAGATACATAATTCTAACAAGATACAGCATCCTTGAGTGTTTATTTAGGTATTATCTTTACCTCTGTATAATCTTCAGGTAAAGGTGATCCATCACAGTCTGTATCTTCTGCTCTCTCTTCAGATAACTTCCCATTGGTTTTCAGTGCACCTGGGAGAATGATGAAGAGGCCAAGAGGAGTTAAAATGCTCCCTCGGAGCCTTCTTGTTGTACTCCTTAGTGTACCATGTTAATGGTTCTAGTTCATCTACCTGGAACACAGGCATCTCCTGCTGCATTATTTTTGTTTAAAAGATTCTGGGCTTCCTCATCCACAACATCCAGCAGAGACTGGATAACTTCGGCTTCTTGAGGATCATCATAAATATCATCTTCTTGTACATCGGATTCTTGAAAAAGAGTAATTTACATAGAGTTTCACTTTAAAAATGTTGATATAAGAAAAGGACAATATGTCGAATAGAATATACCAGGTCTTTCAAAGTTTAAGCAACCACTTTGAAAAGTAGCCATGACTGGACAAGTAGTTTACACTAATGAGGCCTCGTGATTTTTAGTTCTAGAGCTACTCTGGCTGCTATATGACAAAAACCAAACCAAAATAAAACAAACAAACAAACAAAAAAACCACAAATACAAGTTAAAAAGAATAAACCAAAATCAATGTCTGTGATACATCTTTACATGAGATATTAATAATTAATGCTTATTTTCCGAAGTTAATCTCAAATTATTAATTCATCTAAAAACTCAACTAAACAGATTATGTTACAAAGGTTAAGATTATAATGGGGCAGCCTAAACATCCACCCTCACTCTGTCCCATTTTCAAATTACCAGATAGCCTGTGAATTGCTCCTTCAAAGAACACAAGAAACACTATCAAACAAAACAGGTATCTATCTTTTCAATCATTTAAAAATAGTTTTAACCTTAGAGACGAGAATGAATACAGGGCATTTGTATAGTAATACAGCTAATAACAATGAATTTTACATTGTCCTTTTATTTCTTTGAACAATGATAATTCTTTCTAAAACTATAGGAACATGTAAGGCAAATAAGAGTGGATACCTAATAATTCTTTCTTACCTAAGTTGTCAGGACATTTAGAACAACTAGGTGACTGATTTGGAAAACTACCTTTGGACAGAATCAAATTTGCTGATCCCTTCGTTTGATGAGTAGAGCATTTTCCTTCAGGGTACAAAACTTCAATTATTTCTTCCCCATTAGCCTACAGTACAAAACCAAAGAAAATCATTAGTTTACTATTTTATTAATTTCTAGGATTAGGCAGAGACTTCACATTGCCCCTCTATGTCCTTTTCTTTCTTTCTTAGTACAAAATCCATTTTATATTTCTCCACCTTCGATATGTTTCTAGAAAATACCAGTGCAATAAAATATGCAATGAGAACAGAACTTTCTGTTCAAATATGTCTGAAAACCCCAGATTAAACGTTAAATCAATATTTTTATTCTAAGAATTCTTACAATGCTTACTAATATAAAATCTGAGTTGTCAAAAGAGAAATATATTATGTAGTATTTCCTAAACTTACTTAACTGCAGAAATCTCTTTTTTGAGGCATATTTTATAGGACTCGTCTTCCATAGAACTTTTTAGAAAAGTTTAATAGGACTACTATACTTAGAAGTTGAGAGAAAGAAGGAAAAAGTATTTATGAAGCTGTTACATGGACATAAATTCCAGTTTAGCAAACTGATCAACTGTTAGGTATAAAGATTTTCAACTCTAGTCTAAATATAAATTTAAGAAAAATGCCAGTGGATTCATAACTGTAAAATAATTATGACATAGAATAAAACTTTCTAATTCAATGGTAAATTTTGATGTATTTCATGGTTCAGAGCCTACTGAAAGAAAAATGTTTTGGGCAAAAATGCAAAATTAAATGATTAGAACAAATTTAAAAAAACTTAAATACAAATAAAAGATTTTTGCCCTGAAGATTTATTAAGATAAAAAGTAGACAGTAGATGTAAAAATTATTTTTTCACAAATAGTGGTTACAGAATGTCAAAAACTTTCAGTGTATTGTGAAAATTCCAATCCTTATGAGAAATTCATAATACAGACAGTCTTCAAAGACAGAATACTGTTTGAGCGACTTCCTGGAAGATTTTACTCCAACAAAAATATGTTTGCAACCATGAATAACGAAAGTCCTAGTTTCTAGAGTTTTACGTTAATTTAAAAAGAAACTCTACTCTTCTCCCTTTCAACAACATGTAGATATTTAAAAAGAAAATAAGCACTATGTAGCACGACCAACACTGAAAACACATGAAAATTCAGTAGCTTCAGCTCTGTGAAATTGAAGGCCTTGTGAATAAACAGAGAATAGTGAGTATTGCTGTATCTCAATCCACAAACATACAAATACCAAGGATTTCTATTGTTGTGTCCAAATCATTTCTGCCTAACAATTCTTCTGCTGCAATATCTTTTCAGGACTTGCTAAACCATGTCACCAGTTTGAGATAACAGTGAGATGAAGGACATAGAATTTTGAGCTTCTGGTCACTAAATTCATTTTCTCTTCTTACACTAAATCCAGCTCATGTCCAGAAATGTTGAGATGATAAGATTTTCAGATTACTGGGAGAGCAATGCCTCAGCTCTGGAAATTACATGGAAAAATATTCAAATACTGAGGTTCAGAATAGATTGTATGGGGAGTGTGTGGGATTAAACAATCCTACAAAATGAAGATCCAGCTATGATCATTTTAGAATGTACATTACATGCCAAAAGAAAATCATAAAACAAAATGTTAGCAAAACAAATGGGTACACATGTAGCCTCAAAAAAAGAGCCTTACGTAGAATTTAGTTTTGCATTAAAACAGTTTTCTTAAATCATCCTCTGATTTTCTGTGCTAATCTTGATTTAAATTCTTTCATTTTATTATGTGGTAAAGCATTTTCTATGTTTTTCAATATAGCAGGTAAGCTTAATCCTTTTGCTACTACTGTTTTTCCTCACTAGTATCAGAGATTTGTCATTTGAGAGTCACTGCTGGTCAGCATCAACCCAAAGGACTAATTCTACTCTTAATTACATTCTTTTCTTCTGGATATCTAAGAAACATCCAAAGAATTGTGCACATTAATAAAAAATTCCAGCACTAATGCTATCTACTTAAGTAATTAGCTTATTTAAGAGCTGAGTATGTGCCAAATGAAGTAAGGTTACTTGGGTGTGGGCTGTACACTGTGTGGTTTACTTAGCAAGGCCTATTAGTTCGCTAAAATATATTCCTACTATCAACACATATATCTAAAAAAAGGCATATATTTAAATGTGAAATCAGTTTGATCCCAAACATGAATGAGCTGGTTATTTAGATTAGGAAATAGGGCATGAAGAAGGCAGTCTTTTATTATTTACCTTGGAGAAGGAATTATTAGGAGTGAGGGCAGGCTTGCCACAAGGATCCACATTGTGATGACCTGAAAGGGAGAACATAGAAAGTAAGAGATGAGTCAGTCAGAGCCACATGAGGGACATTAAAATAACAGAAAAAAAACCCACACTTCTGGATACTGAATATAAATTATTCCAACTGAATGGGGGCAACATCACAGGTGCTGAACTAGATTCAGTTTACTGCTTAAGAGAAGATAGCAGAGTATCAATTTAACATAGTAAAATAAGTTTGGCTATAATGCGAAAAGACTTTTAATATATGTCTAAACTAAATGTTAATTTTAACTCTTAGCCATCAGTACAAAAATTCAATATATATATTAAAATGAGATTATGTTTCCCTTACAGTTAAAAAGTTATATTTAAAGATAATCTGATTCATTAAATTACATTTTCAAGAGATTTTTGAAAGATAGGGTAGAGTTTGGAAAAGTTAAAAAAAAAAAACAAAGAAAAGAAAAAAGAAAAGAATACAGGTAAATGTATTCAAAGACTTCTATTTGAGAATGACCTAAAATTAATTCCATCCAGAAAGATAAAAGTTCAAATGGAATTTTAGAGATAAATTCCTATAATTATGTAGATGATATTATAAAGAGCCCAAGAATGCCTTATAATGTTACTTCCAGGAGATATAACTGAATTTCTAGGAAAAATAATGAAAAAATATACAAATAAAAAACTACTGGTTCAAAAAATATCTTATTAGAATAGTATAAAACACAATAGTTTATTGTTTGTAATCTCTTCCTCCTGTTCCCTGAACCTCTCCACCCTCTCTTTGTCTCCAGGGCAGCACTGATCTGTTTTCTGTCACTATAGATTAATTTGTATTTTCTGCAATTCTGAATAAATGGAATAATATAGTATGAACTCTTTTTTGTCTGGCTTCTTTGACTCAGTTAGTTTATTTTAATTTTGTTGCTGCATGTATCAACAGACCATTCATTTTTATCGCTGTGTAGTATTCTGTTGTTTGGATACATTACAATTTGTTTATTCATTCAATAGTTTTTGGATACTTGAGCAGTTTCCAATTTTGGCTATTAAAAGAAAAGCTTCTAAAAACATTCCTATACAAGTTTTTGTGTATGGAAAAATGCTTTCTTTTCTCTTGAGTGAACAAATAGGAGGAAAATGGTTGAATAATATGGTTAGTTGTATGTTTACATTTTTAAGAAATTGTCAAAATGTTTTCCAAAATTGTTGCACCATTTCACATTCCCATCACTATGAGAGTTACTATTATTGATACCACATGATTTTCAAAGCTCATAAAAAAATTAGTTCTCTGGGAGTCAAGTCAGAGAACCCCATAAAGACAGACCTCTGGGCAGCTTCTACAGAGCAGGGTAGGGCACAGCTACCTTCTTTAACTTTGACAGTTACAAATAGGAGTCTTTCCAGAGGTCACTGGAAAAATGCTCTCTGGATTGTTTTGTGAGATAGTTTGACTCTCATGTGGACTGGAACTATCAGAGAGCAGCAAGAAGGAGCCCTGAGGCATTCCAAATAACAACAGAGGAGGAGATCTGCTTTAGTCCTTGAAGATAATCAAACTACAACTGCAATCTTTGTGAGGTTTCTTTTTGTACTTTTGGTATTTAGATACTACTATCTGATATTTGGTATTCAGATACTACTATCTGATAACCTTAAAGTTTAGTTAGATATGAAGTACTGAATTTACTTTTCCAATACACTAATTTCAACTGCATTCCCCATGTCAAACATTTTTATTTTACATTAATACTAGACTAAAGCACTTATGAGAATGCTTAGTCCAGAATAAGCATTAACTTAATGTTAACTGCTGTCACAACTACTAATAGTACAATGTCTATTAATATGCTAGAAGGTAAGACGCATACTTTGTTTACTCATTACCATATTCACAATGCCCAGAACAGTGCCCACTACAGAAATTACATACCTGTCTGAGTAAATTATTATGTGATAATCATAGCAATAACTTTCACATATATTGTTGTATTTATGCCTCATTATAACCTTACAAGGTAGATAATAATAATATTCTTATTTTACTGGCAGGAAATAAAGGCTTAGATATGGATCAAGTACTTTACTAAAGTCACACAGGATTTACACACTCAGATCTCTCTGGCTCTAAATCTCATGGTGCTCTACTTCCCATCATACACTAAATTTTAGAGATGCTTTTAATTTAAATGTACATTTTTTTCCTTAGAGAGATCCTGTAAAACACTCTGGAAGGGCAATAAAAGCATTTTAATGATAGTCTCCATATTTGCTTTTAGAAAAATAGAGTTACCTTCCATAACTACTTGTGTCATAAAACGAATGTATCCTTACCATTAGCTTTAGTTGATTTTGGAGTTGAAACAGCAGAACTCTTGGAACTAGGGACCACTGGATGACCATCTCTATGTTGTAAAAAAATGAAAAGGTGGTTGAAAATTACTCAGGATGTTAGTGTAAATATCCTTCAAACCATCTGTTAACTAGCCTCAGGAGTTTTATTTTGGATGGGCTTCAGGGGGTCTAGGCACACCCTAAAGCTGCAGACAAAATTGTATCAGTCTTCATCTAAGTATTTTCTGGAAGGAGATATTCTTGACTCCAAAATGATTAAGAATCACTTCTTTACATGATTTTTCTTTGGGGTTCAGTTCAATACATCGCCATATTTCCATTCTCTTTTGTTTGTTTGTTTACTTTAACGTTGGTAATATTCATGATCAGTAACTTAGTTCACTGTCACTCAGGTGAGAGTTCAAAGATAACTTATACGGTATAAAGTACTGGAAGAGGCAATTCACCATGGGCCTTAAGCATCTCTGTGTACTCTTCTTGGGTACCCCAGAAACGCAGAAATGCTTTTTATCTGGGCCAATTCTCAAGGCTATGTTTATAGTGAGCAAACTTGAGGGATGAGACAACCTCTCTTCCCAAACAAAAAGCAAGCTTTCTTACAGATTGCCATAAAGGAGTGAGTTCCCAGGCTCTTCTTTTAGTATTCCTCTCCTGTAATACAACCCACTACATGTGCAGGAATCCACTAGGCCCACATATGTCATCTCCATGGGACTTAGAGGATGTGCAGAACTGACACCAATACCACGATCATACCACTTGCGCTGTCATTTGTAATAAAGTATTTTGTCTCTGATCCAGGAGTTTCATATCTTCTACTAGCATCCAAGAAACAATAACTGGCTAACTTATTACCTTGCAAGTAGGGTAAATTCACAGACCCTTTACTGTTCCTGACATATAATTAGCACAAATATATACTCCTCCATTATTGTTACTCTATAGACATTAAAGACAGCAGATATATACAACAGTGGAGAGAGAACCTGAAGAAGAACAAGGGAGAAAATAATTGATACTAATATATCTTTAGTGACTACAGAAAAGAGAGAAAGTAGAAAGAAAAAAGAAAGTGATTTCAGGCCCAGGGTAAAGCATGCTCTACTGATTTTGAGGCAAAAAATCAATGTTACCCTAAAAAGTTTAATAAAAAAATAAACAGTTGTGAAGTGCAATAAAGTGAAGCACAACTTAAAAAAATAAAATAAGAAATTACTGAAGAAATAATTCAGTTAGAGCTATGGTGAACAGAGATATTAATTTTCATAAAAATATTTTCCAGGTTGTTTGAACACTTTCCTCCCCAACTAGTTAACTTTCAGCTACACCTATGAAAATAACTGCATGTTAAATCTAATTTTTAGAAACATATGAGGAAAACTGGTCAGGGATTACATTCAAGAAAACAAGTATAAAATCCAATTTAAAGGTTTAGAAGGATGAATAAGTATATGATCAAATGATTTAATTAATAGTTCCTATATTTTGAAAGACACACTATGTAAAACTCATTATGTATCACAGATATTAATGTGAAGTTTCCTTGTATAATATAAGTTTGTAATTGAGAAAGCCTGGATTTATATACATTGTGGTAGGCAGAATAATGCACCCGTCACGTGCACATTGTAATACTTGAATCTTTGAATATGGTACCTTACATGGCAAAAGGGATTTTGCAGATGTGAGTAAATTAAGAATCTAGAAATTAGATTGTTTGAATTATCTGGTTGGGCCCAATGTAATTACCGGGGTCCTAGCAAAGCTCTAAAGATGGAATCAGGCCATGGGCCCCGGAACACGGGCCACCTCTAGAAGGTGGAAAAGGCAAGGAAATGGATTTCCTCCCAGAGCTTCCAAAAGGAATGCAGCCCTTCCCTGATTTTAGTCCAGTGAGACCCATTTTGTATTTATGACTTCCAGAACTATTAAGACAATAAACTTTCATTGTTTTAAGCCACTATATTTGTAGTAATTTGAAACTAATACATACATTTTTTCAATTTATTTCCATTATTAAATGAAAGAAAAGCTGTTATTAGCATTTCTTGTAATGTGACATTGTAATGAAGTATAGCAGATATGGTAATTCTATGCCTCATGGGTTGTGGACATGAGGTTTGGGTAGCACTAATTCTGTCTTAGCATTGGCAATGGGCCAGGACTGCTCTAGGACAATCAATACATTGCTATCCTTTTGCTTCAATTCAGGGACTGGCCTTAATTTAGTTCTAAGGCAATCAGCATACAGTTGCTGCTTTATGATGGCAACTGGTGGGAAAGATTGCTCTGGATGGTGTGATATGCAGGTGTGAGGCATGACACTGACAGCCATTTGACTATCATGAAGGAAACATATACATAGAGGAGAGAATAACTGAAAACAGCAAAGAAATGGAGCCAGAGGCCTGGTCAAATTTTACCTGATGACCATCTAATCTTTTTAAACCACATAAAGCAGTAAATTCCCTTTCTTGTTTAAACTAAGTTGAGTGATATTATTTTCTGTCACTTGCAACTGAAAACATCCTGACAAATGTGGTAACAATCTTATTAATAACTGCAAACATGTATCCAAACACTAATCCATTTAAAATGCTCTCGGAGTCCCCTATCAGGAAGTCTGTTTAACTTTATTAAATCCTGCTGCTGTTAGTCTGTGAATTACTAATTCGGGAATATCTTTCTAAGAGAATGTAAGTAAAATCAACAGCCTGAAATGTGTATGCACACACAAAGCCCCCAAATTATTCCAAAGTACCTTGTTGCTTTCAGCACCACTGATGGGAGTGACATGTCTAGTGCTCTCTTCGCTTCTTCCAAGGTCATGCCTTGTGTGCTGACTCCATTCACATAGTGGATGATGTCTAACAGCTGGAGATTACCCTCAATGGCTGCAACTGACCTCGGATTGATACCACTAATATACACTACTTGATGAAGGCTGTCGTGACCTCCAGACAAGGAAAAACCTTTAGGGAATAGAAAATATTTATTTTCTCAGCCTTAAGAATACTTATTTTTAAGCTAGCCAAGAAAATCACATCACACAAAGCTTGCTTTGCATTACCCAACTCCTTGTTGCATGTTAATGTAATGTCAGGTAGCAAATGAGGCAGCACTGGCTTCCTGGGTAATTCTAGAACTCGTCCAAGGACTAATCTGACTGTCTTGGGTGCAGCTCGGAGCAGGTTCACTGCATCTGTGTGAGTCATGTTTGTAACGTCTGTATCATTAACCTGTAAGAATGAGAAAGGGGAAAAGGAGAGTTACAGCTTTTGGAACAGAGAAGTTGTCAAGAAAATACAGTAATCTCCTGAATTTATTATATAATACATATTAACCAGTAAGAGATCCATAATAAAAAATGGTCTCTAATTTAATGGTAATTCCTTGTACTTTGGAAATCATAAACACAGTGATCATGTCATTATAAGTAAAATAATAATGTAAAATACTTAACAAATACATCGGTATTTTGCTAACATAGGAAATGTATCCTCATAGTAATTTAAGAAACTTTCTGTCCCTAAATCCAAGACAGCTTGTTTAATGCTTTAACTGAGATTAGAGGGACTTCCTAATTAAAAAGGGAACTTTAAGCATTTTCCAAACTGTTAACTATATAAAGGTCTTTACTTTGAAGAGGTGGAGAAAGAAAACATAAACTAAACAGAGAAATAGAATGTTATACTAACTCAATCTTCCTGTTCTTCCTTCTCCTCCAGCTCTGGCTTGCTCTTTTTTTCCACATTTGCACAAATCCATTCCACATAATGTCTCACCTTTATGAGGCGGTCCCCAGGTTTTAGCCTTCCATCACTTTTGGCTGGATCTTGAATGACATCATGAACATAACAACCAATACTCTGATTGCCTTTGGTTACTGTAAAACCCAGGCTTCCTTTTTCTGATTTAATTAGGGTAATGATGAGTTCTACTTCCTAAGGGAAGAAAACAGTGATTCCTTTAGGCTGTCTATTTTGCCCTATAGACAGAGAGATGACTATTATTTCCATTAAATGTAGGAAGACACTAGATCTTAAAAGGTTACTTATCTTGCCCAAATAAAGAAGCCAGGTCTATCCAGCTCTAGATAGAATGTCCTCCATGTAAAAATTTGGTTTAAATACAACATTATGTTGATTTAGAGATATATGAAACAGAACTTACTCATGCTCCAATTCTTGTATTTTCAGGATAAACAAGGACACATTAGTGGTTATACTTTGATGATAAAAGAATATTTTTTGAGGGGAAAAACCAGAAAATTCTTCATGTACTTCTAGACAACCAAGATAAATGGCAAGCGCCATAAAAGAAAGATTTTTTTTTTAATATGAAGTCTTTGGACGATTAAATATCACAACTCTGTGTATTTAGTTACATAAATTTTTTTTCTTTTTAAAAGATTTCAACCAAGAGGTTGCTTACAACTTACATGAGTGATGACAGATTTCTAAAGAAATCATTCAAAGATTATTTTTACTCTATTGCTGAGAATGAAATTGAAGATACAGATGTCACACACACACACACACACACACACACACGCATGTGCATGCACACACATACACACACACAATTATAGGCAAACAAAGTATCTGGAAAGATTAACTCCCAAATGTTTATGGTTTTGGGGTTTTTTGGGTAGTGTGATTATAGGTAGTTCTAATATTCTTTTTCCTTGTTTTCTAATTTTCCTACAATAAATATTTATTACTTGGATAATAAAAACAGTATTGAAAAGGCTGACTTTCAATCAATGCAAAGAATATTATTCTTGGAAATTTGGCTCCCAAACTGAATTTGTAGGTTTAGAAGTTCTAGGGCTATTAGTACAATGTAAAAGATTCCATCTGGGCACAACGAAGTGTGGAGGAGGAAAAAAAATTACATTCGAATTTGATTAAAAATTAAATAGTAATTCATCAGAATTGGGGGGATACTATAGGTACTATATTATATATAATAGTATATATAATAGTATATTATATATACTATTTCAATTAATCCTCACCATAATTCTATGATGTTACTAACCCCATTTTATAGCCCAAAGTACTAGGACTTAGAAGAATTAAGGAATGTTTCCACAGGCATCTGCCAAATTGCAGCAATTTGGAGTAATAGTGTCAGGATTTATATCCAGGTCTTTTTGCCTTTTTCTCTAATTCTCAATAGAGAAACATACTAGGTACATTATCTATTTACTGGACACAAATATGAAGCTACTCTGAAAGACAGCCTTTTCCCTAAAGGAAAAATGTGTGAGACTATACCTTACTTGAGAAAATAGGGACTTCTCTCTCTTTCTCTCTCTCTCTTTTTTTTTTTTTTGAATTTTCTTAATATAGAAGAAGCGACTCACCATTTCAAAGTCTTCGAGGTGGTTTTCCAAGTCATTTTTCAAAGATGTCAAGCTTTCTTGTCTAGTTGGTTCAGAAATATGATGTGTATGATATTTATCCACTGAATTAGTGGAAGTGGAGTCTGTTTGGGGTTGCCTAGGAGCCACATCCGGTGGTAGAGGGGAAGAAGGATTACTACAAAGACAAAAAAGCAAGACTTTTTTCAAATACATTTCAATGTCAATATAGTAAGTTTGTGCCACAACCAGAAAATGTTTAACAAATATTCATGTCTGCTTTTGATTGAGACCCTAGCTACTTTTATCTGACTCTGGACTACGAGTTTATTTCACACCTGTCATATGCTAATACAAAATTTTATTTTCTGTCCACGTTCTATTTTGAAGATATTTAAGCTGCATAAATCAGTAAGACAGTTTAAATAAATATACTTTTGATTCCTAGTTATTAATTCAAGGCTGAAGCTAATGTTATCAGAAACCTAATGTGTGTTTCGACATAATAAAAAGGAGAAGAAATAAGAAAAGAATAAAAACCTTGATCCTGTGGTTATTTTAGACGCTACAATAGGAAAAAAACGAACAAATATGGTTGGAGCTGGATATACACAAAGATATAACCAAACAGTAAAATGTATGAATAACTCTGAGAAGTTTTCTCTTTTTCATGCCTCTACGCTTTCAATCATTTCTTCTTTCTTCATCTTGTACTTTTACATCCTACCTTTTGCAAACTCTCTAACCCTTTTCTTCCCCACCACTTCCATTTATATTTCTACTCCCTACTCTCCCATACCATCTAAATAGGTTTCTTTCTTTCTGCTTATTTAAGTAATATGAATGATGGTGAAATACAAACAACTTTCTCAATTTTTAGTAAATATACTCAAGAGAGCAGAGCAAGGTTCAGGTTGAGCTCACTAGAGCTCACTAGTTTGCTAACTAAAACTGTCAATCACAATAGTTAGATATCTAATAGAGTCATCATCTGCCTAATTATTGTGAAGTTCACGTATAGACAGATTACATTCTTAGAGAAATGTAGGTTGCTGCTCAACAACAACCAGTTGCCTTGAGTACTATGCATAATATTGACAATACCTGTCCTCGAGTCCTAGTTTATTGGGTATTTTCTGAGGATAATAAAACATGGTGCAGACGGTATCATCTTGACTCTTGGTTGCCTCATGCTGATTTTGTGCCTGTGATACCATGTTGCTTAGAGACTGATGCAAAGCTGAACTCCAGCTTGTATTTGTTATCTTTGCTGGAGCTTTCACTAAGTCTTCTTCTCCACTCCCACTGCTGCCGCTATAACTGTCTCTCCTGAATGGGGAGGTGCACTGTTTCTTGCTTTTGTCAGACATTTCATTTTCATCTGAGCTGGTGCCTTGCTCCACACACGCTGGTTGAGAAGGGTCTTTACTGCTGTTTGGAAGTACTTGTGCTGGAGAATGCAGTGGGGTCTGTAATGAACACATTTAAAGAGATCAGAGTGTGACAACTTATGTTAACTTTAGAACACTTAATTGAAAATGAACATGTGGAATACAGCACTTTCTATTAAAATATTCAATTAATTTTTGATAATTTATGCTCAGAGGAAAAAATCATGCAAAAATAACAACTGTTAATATTGTAAAACTTATACTTAAAATCAGAATTAGAGTTATACTATATATTGTACTTTGTATCCTACTTTCAAAACTTAGGTTTCTGTATTTTCTGAGGTCCTTAAATATGCTTTGAAAATAATATAAAACTGTATAAATAAAATTTAAATAAAACTATTGGATATCGAGTTGTTTCTAGCTTTTCACTATTAATAGAAATCTAGGAGAACTTCTTTGTATGTGGATTTTCACCCAAATTTCTCATTACTTCCTTGTAATTTTCTATATAATAGAAATAGCATTTTCTATAACTGGCATATAGAATTTTTTTAAAGACCTTGTTAAATATTTCCAGATTGTTTTCCAGAAAGAGTGTATCAATTTATGTACTCATCAAGAGAGTTCTACCAGTTCCTAACCGGTGCCCAAAATCAATGTAGTCTCTTAAAGTGTTATTTAAAATGCACCCTACAGATGGATTACTTTCCTATTAACGTCCTTCTGACACTCCCTTTCCCTGATAGAAGGATTAAAGTTTCTGGGGCCAGACATTTCTGCCTTTCATACCTAGAAGTGGTAGTGGAACACTACTTTAAGTAGACAAGACAAAGGCTGTCTTTCTTTAATAATTGTATTATTATTCACCTAGGTATGGATTCCTACCTATCAATATGTAATTTATAAATAACCATCAAAATAGATTTTGAATCCTTTAGCTATTTCTTGACATAAGAAGTGAAACGGAAAACCATATTGCTTACTCCGTGATTTCTAATATTAAAAGTAAAGGCAAAAAATCTTAAGTAAGTCTCATTTTTATCTAAGCTAGTTCAGAACGAAGATTACGTTTCCCAGTTTGGTTCAATGAAGAAATATCAACAAAAATTTTTGTAACCATTATTTTATGTTTTTTGCTAGTTATATTTAGAAAACAAATTGTAAAATCCTAGAATTCTAGAATTGGAAGGGAGAGAAGAGCAAATGAATTGAATTATTTTATATTACAAATATAGAATGTACTCAGAGGTTAAGTGACACACACGAAGAAGCTGAAGAAGTAATTAGGATAAAACCCAGAAGATCAAGCAGTGATGAAACCACTACAGCTGAATCGATCACTCAATTGATATTCCATGAAAATATAAATTACTTTTCATAGGTCTCACCAAAAGAGCAGGGTCGATTTCTGGGAGCACACCAGGTGGAGGTCTGCAGAGAAGCAAGGATACTTCTGGAGATGTTCCCCTGAGAGTGGATACAACTTCCTGGGTGTACCATAAATGACAAATGAAGATACAGTTAAACCAGCATTATGAAATCATCCTGAAAGGCCAATCCATCCCACCATTAAAAATGCTACACGCTGCGGGCTGGGGACTCACCTGCTGAGAGAGTCCTTTCAAAGAGGCTCCATTCACTTTCAAGATAACATCTCCCACATCAATTTTTCCACTTTCTGCTGCTGGCTGTCCAGGAAAGAGCTTTTTAACCCTTACTATGCTGGCATTCATTTGCTCGGGTATAAGATTATCTTCTCGAGAAAAACTGAATCCTAGGCCTGAGCTATTTTTAAACAATTTTACCTCAAATGTATTTTCTAGAGAAAAAAAAAGATATAAAATTAAAATATTCTTAATATACTATGTATACATAGAAACATACAAACATATATACTTTTAGACACATTTTTTAAAAGCCCATTTCTACCATATTTATAGCTTTAGATGCATATATTGAATTCTTATTTTATGCTCAAATCCCATTTCACATTCTCTTTTATCAATAAGAAAACTCAACTTAATGCACTAAGCTACATGAACTAACTGCTTGAACAGAAAAGAGGGTCCTAAAATCAGGATTCTGAAAATGAAATTATGCTTTAATCCCATGTGTTTTGAAAGACTGTAGAATAACAGAAAAAGGAGAAAAAATTCAGGGAAGGAGAATGAGAGAAATTCAGGTATATAATGGGAGAGAAATGGTAAGAAGAGTAAAACAAATGTTAGGGCATGGGGAAGTGAGGACATTCTAATGTTTTGATGTGATATGATGTAATCCAGTAAACTGCAATGACATGATAAAATTCTCACCAACAAAAGAAATTAAAAGAACAATAACCATAAAAGAATGAAAAACCATACTAAAAAACGATGGAAGAAATAAAGAATATGGGGCAGTGAGATAAAGCGGATATGCTTATTTTACTTTCATAATCAGAAAAAAATATAAACTGGGTTACTTTTTCTCCTTTTTTGGGACTAATTCAGAGTTGTAACATTTCTATAATCAAATAAGGATTAAAATAAAAGACAAAATGATAACTATCTACCACCAGCATCATTCATAAAGTAAAGGACATCTGTGCCCCTTAAAGAGAAATGAAATCTCAGAATAAAGGGTACGTCTGTATTATAAACACATTTAACCTTAAAAAAAGTTTATTGCTACATCATTCTTAATTTTCTTATTTTACTACCAATTAGTGGTAATCCAAGGGCTATCAAAGTTTGTAGGGAAGACCAGTATCTGGGAACTATTCAGTGAATTTCTGTCCAGGATTAGGTTGACAAGTCCATAAAATTGAATGCAAATATAGAAAATGTAAGAATCAAGGTTTCATATGGGTTTGAAGTCATTATTATTTATATTTCCTTTTTCCTTTATAAATATCATTTTGAATTTTACGACTAATTAAGAAACTATTAAGTAACTATAATCTGTTTTATGCCTGACTTTGTTATCCAAATTCAGACTCTTAAGAACTGCAAATGTGTGTGTGTGTGTGTGTGTGTGTGTGTGTGTGTGTGTGTGTTTTAATTCACTATAGTGCTTTGTCCGATTACTTGACAAGAATAATTAAAGAGATTCAGATTTATTCAAGAATAAATAAAGAGATCATAAATTATGATCCAACATGCAAAAGTCAAATTTGAATAAACCAGGCAGGCATAAGTTAAAGGTGAGATGACAGTCTCCCATGGTCTGACCTTCAGTGACAAAGTTGTAGTCTTTGACATATGTCATTTTCTTCATCATTTTTTCTGGGCCTTCTTCACCTTGGGCATCCAGATCCAGAAGGGCACACTGTGGCATTACAGGGACATGTTCTTTGGATGCTGGAGACTGTCCCTTTTCTAACAGCAGATGAACCAACTGGACAAATGAAAAAGCACTTCATTAACTAAAGAGAATTATAAAGTAGATAAATTTTTAGGACTTTGTATAATTGATAGTATAAAATCATTTAAAGTAAATACCCAGTCTACCAAAATATAGGTAGAGAGAGAAAAAAATATAGGGATAAAAACAAGGGACTGAAATTTTAAAAATGAAGTTTTCATTATTTTCTGTATAAAAAAGATAAATAATTAAAAAGAAAAAATTCTATTATAAAAATAACATAAACACATTATAGAAAACGTGGCTATTAGAATAAAACCACCTCTGTACTATAACATAAAGACCATTATAAAGAATTTGTTAAACTCCCTGACTCAAAATATATTAGAGCAAAATGAATTTAGCCTTAGGGCTGAAGAATGACTACAAGTGAGAATCACTATATAGTTGTAGATGTTTATGAAAAATTTAAAAAAAATGCAATCCCCACCATTTTTCCTATCAGATCACTGGTAGTATTAAGGCTAAATGTGATATGGAGAGCCAGTTTCCTCGGGGCCGGGGGTTGGGTGTTGGGGGAAAGGCTGGGGGGACTACTTGTCATAATACTTGCTTCCAATTTGGAAGAAAAAAAATACCAGAATGTTTACATAAATCAGGCTTGTTTCTTGATTAACAAATTTGAAGCTCTCAATGAGATTGAACATTATTATGTTCTTCTAAGGTATCTCAAAAATTTGGTATAATGATCTATTACCTGTCCCGTATTTCTCAGTGTTTCCACAGCTTGTTTATGGGTAGCTCCTTCCAGACTAACTCCATTGACAGCTAGGACACGATCACCTATAAATTAGGCAGTCATTTTGAAAGAAGTAAATTATAAAATATAATCATGCTCTTCAATATCTTGTGGTCTTGCTTTATATTGATTTGTTTAAGAGATTCAGACAAAGTCTGGACAAAACTGTGTCACAGTTTTTTTAATAGCTATTTAATTTCTTTCCCAATTCTATGGTTAATCTTAGATATATTTTAGAACAAGATATTGTATATATTGTAAAATCAATTTAAATCATGTAAAAAGATAAACTGAACTACAAATGTAGAGCAATTGGAGAAAACTAACTTAGTTCTTATCAGAAATGTAGCTGTCAGTGTTTTTACACGGGCATAATCCCTTTCCCATTCTCTGGCAATTTGCTTCTTAGAAAGTACAAAACATGAATGAAACACTGTCAAGATATTTTCTGACACAAGAGAATAAGCTGGAAAGAAGAGTTTTTGGAATGACATCAAGGAGTTTTTTAATGAAGTCTTAAAATAATTGTGTATGTTCTTAAATTATGAA
This sequence comes from Pteropus vampyrus, assembly GCF_000151845.1. Taxonomy (NCBI): domain Eukaryota; kingdom Metazoa; phylum Chordata; class Mammalia; order Chiroptera; family Pteropodidae; genus Pteropus; species Pteropus vampyrus. The sequence continues at coordinate 9,880,902 of NW_011888806.1, forward strand.
TAATTGAAGGTCTATATCAACTTTTCAGTTTCTTGTTATTTGCTGAAGTGATAATCCTATATATAATTTCCACATACGCAAAAAATACTCTACCTTTGTGAATTCTACCATCGAATTCTGCTGCTCCCTTGGGAATAACAGCTTTCACATAAATGCCACCATGTCTGACACTCGTATTCACACCTCCCTAAGTGGAAAAAGACAAATGAAATAACATTTTGTAACATGAAAAATTTTGAACTCCATTTTTCAAATCTGAGACCTAGAAAGCATTCAGTTCATCAGCCAAAGCAGCCGCATCACGTTAGCATGTGCAATTACTTCAATATTCAAGAATATTTCTAGCTAAGTTTTCCAAATGTTAAAGCAGTTACTTTTTAGGAAAACTCTTTATTTGGAATGTAATGAAATGCTAGATCTTGACTATATGAAGAATTGCTCTTCTTTTGTAAGTCTACACCATGCATTATGAGCAAGCAGAAAGCAAAATCCATCTATGTAAAATTAGTGTGAGAACATAACTGTCAGAAAAAACAGCATATGGAATAATATACTTCAGACCATATTTGCTAATTTGAAAGAAAATCTCATGAGTCAGAGAAAAAATTTTTTTCATTTTGAATGGTTTTGGTAGATAAGTTTGGTTACAGTGTAGATGAGATGTAATAAGTAGGTTCTCTATCTCTTGTGGATATATAGCTTTTATTTCCTTTCACAATAGGAAGATAATAAAATTCTAAAGAAGTTAAGAGCAAAAGTAAAAGGGTTATACTATTTTAAAAAGTACTAGAAAATTCTTTTTTTTTTTTGATATAAAAAAGCCGTAATAGTGTTACGGCTTTTCATAACTAACATTATCCTTCCAATATCATAAATGATAATGTTATAATTTAGGGTATAGTATATTCATTATTAGAATTCTAGAATAATTTTATCAAGCAGCCTATGCTCATATTTTAACTACCTTAAAAGTATATGTATTCCTCAGGAATTTGTAACTTTAAGATACTAATCATGTTTACAAGTTAAGATATATGACAGAGAGAAAAGGCATATAAGTATATATTAAACTTTAATTATTTGATGTAGGTTAAAATGTATTATTCCATGTTTATGTGGAAGCTATCAAATGTGTACAAAGCATACTTAATAATTTTATATTTTCCAAGTCTTGTACCAGATTAAGCAAGTATGAAATCTATGAGGGAAAAGGCAGCATTTTTCTAATTTTATTTTAAAACACAGGAAAAACTGACTAGCACATTCAACTTTTTTTTTTTAAGTTTTAAGATATGATTCAATTTTTAATTTTGGAAATATTTGACAAGTTTCCTTTCAGAAGCAAAATAATTTAATTAAAAAATTGGCATACAATAGGCTGCTGGAAATGGAGAAGAGAAAACATTTGAAAACCTTGTCAAACAGTACCGTGACACTTATCCCCAAGCTGTTGTCATTTTTAGCCAGTTCAACCTCAAAGATATCTCCAGGTTTAGGAGGTGATGAAGGAAAAGTTTTAAATTTCATTTTGTTGGATGTATTCATTGAGGAGGAAGATTCCTTAACAAAGAAAAACAAACAAAAGGATTTTTTGTTAGACTCAAAATGAAGATTCAAAATGTGTTGTTTGGAAAAATTAAGAAAAATCAAGATATTTAGGGATTGAGTGGATTCAAAGATCATGAGGGTTGGAAGAGATCTTAGAGATCATCTAATCCAATGCCTTCATATTTTATGGTTGAGGAAATTGAGGTTTGGAAATTAAAGGGCTTGCCTCGGGTCAAACAGCTAGATACAGCAGAGGGAAGCCCAGAACCTAGTTCAAACCTGGCTTTTACATAATCCTTTTCCAATGCTTTTCATACTTCCAAATTTAGAAAGTATTTCCATTTCCTTTAAAATCAATATATATCAGGCAGTAGCTTTTAACTTAGAGGTTTCTAAGATGAGCAGTCTTCATGTTTACTTATGTTTACAAATCCAATTTAAACATAGGCACAACAGCTGAGTCCCATTTATAAGGGCATAACCTCTTATAAGGAATGTTGGTTTTTCAGCGAACCAAGGGCTTAAGGTTCTTTTCTGAATCTGCTTGTGAATGTGAGTTTAAATTGATATCATTTCTAGGAAATGGGCAATTTTCTGTGTTGTTGTTCTTCTTGTCATACATTTAGAACTTCAGAAGAATTTAGATTATCAATAATAAAGTCAACTGCCACATGAATTATTTAGGAATGAATTTTTCAGATAGTAAATTCTCTTATAGACATTAAGTATGCAAGAGATGAACAATTTGTAGAAAACCATCATAATCTGATTAATAATTACTCTGTGTTATCAGGTAGCAAGTTCCCAGAATAATAGCTATTTTAGAGTTAGTATTCAAAGCTGCTAATTTCTCTGAAGGTTAGCATCAAACGCAGTAGCAGTTAGTAGCATAATATAGAAATTATTCTTTCTTTCCAGAATGTAAGCAGTTTATAGTAGATTACTCTGTTCTGTAATATATTTGCTGTAGTTTGCTTTTTTAAATGGAAAAAAAAAACAACCCAAAAAACCAAAGATTCGAATTAAACTATGCCTTTTTTGGTGTTTGATGATGATCCTGACTGCTGGAATAAGTGGCTTCATCCATGTCTGAATCTCCGCGGTCAGAATAATCTGTTGTATCAGAAATGCCTGTTTTTTTAGCTTTGTTTTGGTTACTGTCACTAGAAGTCCTCTTTTTCTCGGTGGCTTTGGATATCACAGATAGGGAAGGGCTGCCGTGCTGTGATTCCTGCCAGGTTCGATCACCTACATGGCTGGCAAAGAAACCATTGACCTGGCTCTGGGACAAACTGGCACTCTCAGTCCTGGAATCTTGAGAACTCAGGCTTCCTTCCCGTAGGCCTCCAGACAGTCCAAAAGAGCTCTCTGAGATATGCCTCGGGGTACCATGTGGCCAGCGGTGGTGATCCTCAGAAGAATCTATTGCACCGTCTTGCATATAGGAAGCTTTCTTCATGTAATTTTTCATGCCATTGGCAATGTGCACAGGAGTAGGAGACACTAAAAGTTAAAATCCATCAATGAAAATAACAGATTAGTGACACAGATGCCTGTGCTTGCACACATGCACAATACTCCCTGATGATTGTTGGGAGGGTTTTCCACAGGATAACACACACACAACACCTGACCCGGGGCCTGAAACCATAACAAGGACCCAACAATTGTAGTAGATGCTTTCTGTTTCCTTTGCTCCCTCTTTTGGTGTTTCCTGAGGCAACTTCTATTGAAATGTGTACTTCTTCATCTTAATTCCCTATTTCCATTCTCTAAGACCTATTTCAAGAGAGTCTCCTCTGTGAAGAATTTTTTGATTCTCTAACTAGAGATAATTTGGATCGCCAAAAATCTTGAATTTTATTTAATGATTATATATTTGTTTTATATTGTCTCACTAAATTGCATTTTTTTGGACACCAAGTAATTCTCAAGAAAAGTAACTGCAAATTTCTTATGTGTAGTTCTTATCAAAAGCTAGTTAAGAAAGTTTCCCAAGTAAGACGAACCATAGAAGACATGGGCAAAAGAATTATAGGTGAAAGTTTATAAGAAATTAAAAAGTTTTATGTAGCAAGCAAAACCAAGGAAAATTTAAAAGAGTAATGAGCAACTGGAGAGAAAATATTTGGGAAAAATAACAAAAAATAATAGAAGAGTTAATATCCTTAATATACAAAGAGTTTCTAAAAATCAATAAGAAAGATTTTAAAACTCTTATGGAACAAGGATATAATATGTAGATTAGAATTCAGAGTAAAAACCTCATAACTAATAAATACGTGAAAATACATCCTCACTGTTGTTCAAGGATATGCAGTTTAATGCAGTTTCCTACTATTGGGCTGACAAAAAATGAGAATGGTTGATAATTTCTCACACCACTGATGTGTGAAGGGCACTGTCATATCTACCTGAATAAAACCTGGGCAGATTAGTAGCATTTGTCAAAACCTTTAATGTGCATACCCTTTAATCTACTTCTGGGTATCTAACTTCCAGAAATATGTACATTTTCAATGGTGTATAAACAAGTATATTTGTTGGAGCAACATTTGTAATAAAAGTATAGCTAACCTGATTGCATAAAAAAGAAATAAATTAAATAAATTTTGATATGCCCATAAACATAAAATATAATACCACATTAAAAGAGTATATATTTATGGATGTCCTGAATATACTGAGTAGGCAAATTACAGATTGATATTGAGTACAAAAAATAACTGTATTTTTTGGAAAAAAAAGGTATGTGTGTACATATATGTGTACACACACATGCACTATTTAAAATTTTTTTTTATAATATACATAAGGCCACATACACACCGAATAATTTCCCTAGGAAATGGGGTAAGGGGACTTTTAGTTTTTACTTCATAGGTTTCTGTATAAATAGCATTCATTTAAATAAACTAGTATGCATTCTATAACTTAAAAAAGATTAGGAAACAAAAAGAAAAATAAAAACCTTTCTCTTTGGTGATTGATAATTGAGAAGGATAGCCTGAGTTACATACTGATAAAAGGTTCTTTGAGCTTTATCTCTTTTCAAGTTATCTACAGAATAGTTACACACCATGATAAGGTTACTCTAGCTTTCTGAGGAAACAAGTTCACAGAACTATGTTTTAACATCATGCTTTTAACTTTTATTGAGAATGGATAGTAAAAGACAACCACATGAAAGTCTGCTAGAAAAAAAGCTTTATTATTCCCATCCTAGGTAAAATTCCTCTGCTAAATGCTCTCTTGGCACCTTGGACTTCTTCCTTACACTTATCATAATTATAATTGTTCAATACTTATCACCCTGATAAAGTGTAAGCTGCACAAGGGTAGAGGTTCTGTGTCTTGTACAGCACAGGCACTCAATAAATATTTGTTGAATAAATGAATAAATTTTCTAAAAAATGTCTATTGAAAACAAAATTAAGAGTCCCTTAGAGCATTATTCAGGGAGAAAATGAGTTTCTTCTGAATTCATATGCTTCTTTTGCCAAAATAATGGTGAGTAATGGAACCCAATGTTCTGCTTTTTTTTTTGGTCTTGGCGGCTTGAAACTCAGAAGTATGCTACAACATTTTCAACTGCTATTGTCTTTCCTTTCCCTAAGATGACTAGACTACAGTTAGATTATAAGGCTCTTTTGGGCAGTGGTGGTGTTTTCTCTCTGTTGTGTCTGTTCACCCCAAACAAGTGCTGAAAATATTATTTATATAGTTATACATTATATATATATACGCACACACCATATATAAAATTTAGTGAAGACAAGAAGAAACCAGTAATCTGTAAAATACAAGACTTTTTTACAATATGATTCACATGCGTAAAATTTAAGAAATTTTTGTCAGAACATATTGTATGAAAGTTTGTTTTTAGTTTCTATTTTATAATTAAAGTTATGCCTAAAATTCTCTGTCTAAACTAAGTTAACTGCCTATTACTAATTCTTTTACATATTTCCCAGTATCTTTGGGATGAAACTTATTTACATTTATCTAGCATGTTAATGTTCTAGGTTTTTAAAAATGTTTTTGAAAAATAATGTTAATGATAATAGTTAAAACTCACATTTAAGTGCTTTATAGGTACCAGGCAATGTGCTAAGTCTTTACATGCAATATCTTATTTAATTTTCACAATCTACAAGATAAGCACTTTTATATTCACCACTTTTAATATAAGAAAGAGAGCCTTCGTAAGTTCAAGTGATTTAATCAAGATGTGTAGTGTTAAGCGGTGGAGACACAATCTAACCCTAGACTCTGGAGCCCTTCTCACTGCCCACTGTGCTGTAGTGCACGTACAGTGTACACTTACTTCACACACGCTGCCTTATCGCTTGATCCTCAAAACAACTGTGGCTCAAGAGGACTTAAGTCATACAGCTAATAAGTAGCCCAGGCATGGCTCAGATTCAAGTCATCTGATCTTTGCCAAGTGTCCTTTCTCCTACAACATGCTAATGGCAGGGATTATCAGACAAAATGATATGGTCTTGTTTTTAAATTTCTGGCATGTTGTTATCCTTTTCCTTTTTATAATCTGGTTCAGGACAGGGCTTCATAGCTAACTATTGCATAACTATATTAATTAGGCAATAATAAAGAATTTTATTTCCGATTTGGCTTAAGAAGTGGTAGAAAACACCAAATACCTAGGAGAATTTACTTAAGTGACATCAATTTTGCACAACAAATCCATTTTTATGCATATAAAGTTGACCCTTGAATAACACAGGTTTGAACTGCTTGGGTCCACTTACACACAGATTTTTTTCCATAAATGTCAGTACTGTTTTTGATCTGTGGTTGGGAGTCTGTGGATGTGGAGGGCTGACTGTATGCCCTCCACATCTAAGACATATTATAGAGGAGACTTCGACATCTGTGAATCTTGGTATGTGCAAGAGGTCTTGGTACCAATCCCCTACTGGATACAGCTTAAATTTGGGGGGAGTCAAAATTTATACAAAATTTGGGATTGCATGGGGTTTGGCACCTGTAACTCCTGGGTTGTTCAAACGTTGACTGTATTACTAAAGAAGAATGAAATAGAAAATCTTGGAAGTGATGAATGAAAAGTTATACTGACGCATAAAATTAAAACAATCACAACTATACATTTAAAACTTCCAGAAAGGAAATAAGGGGCTTAAATGCAATTTACCTCTTGGTCTTGCAAAAAGTAAAACAGAACACACAGCTAAGAGACATCTACAATATTACCTTTGGATGTCTTTTCTCTTGGCTGAGAGATAACAAGTGTCACATCTTCCGGTGCATTTTGCAAAATTTCAATTGCAGCATGGTGGCTGACCCCCTCTAAACTCACACTATTTACAGATATCAAACGGTCTCCTGTAAAAATAGACAATCCAATATTTTCAATGACAAAGAGAAATTAATGCTGATTTGTAGAAATGTTATGCTCCCCTCATTATTTTTGTTTGGCCCAAGTTCCGCTTTTGAAATCTGTGCAAACTCATGTCTATCAGTAAGTACTTAGGAAAATCACCTAAATGTAAAGTACCTGGCTTTAAGCATCCATGCAAATCAGCTGGTCCTCCAGGGGTAATTGAACTAATGAATACACCTAGATCCAGTCTTCCCATCTTCTCCCCACCAATAATTTGAAATCCTGTAAAACAGCACATTTTAAAAAGATCTTCACGATACTGGTGCTTTCCATGACTAGTGATTAGCCTGTTAGACACGTAGAGGTGTAGGGACCGTCCCAACAAATATGATTAATAGGTAACACCTGTCAGATGCAACTGTTAAATTTGGTGGAAGTACTGCTTGTAAGCATTTCATCTTTGGCATTTCCTGACTGAGCAGGCGAGGTGAAGGGGTCGTGGGTGGGCAGCCAGTATCCTGATCAGAGCAGGTTGGTGCCTTAATACCAGTGCTATGCATGCTATAGACTAAGGATCTCACAGTGACTTACCTAAGCCATACTTTGCGTCTTTTTTCAGGTTCACCAAGGTGATCTCACGTTCTGGCGAAGATACTATGCTCCATCTTTTATGTAGTACATCTATTGAAAATGTATAATTTTAAGATAAACATAACATGTTCAGGCATTAACACTGATTGCTTGTTCCAGTTTAAATGTTAACAAAGCTCATTAATAGATTATTTGGTCACTATAAAATTATATTTTAAAGAATATATTGCCATCATGTTATGTTCAATAGTAATTTGTGGTTTACAAAATGACTGTATGTTATCACATTTATCCCTTATAAATGAGTCCCTGTGAAATGAGTACATTTCAGTTTGAAATGAGTAAATAAATCTCAAGAGGTTAAATAATTTGAACAGCTTTACTCAGCTAGTGCTGAGTAATCTTAAACTTAGGTTTTCTGACTCCATGTCTTTCTGTTGCATCACAGTTGCTTCCTGAATTTGACAATGCTCAATATGTTAAAAGTTTCTTACTAATAAGTGGTTGGCATTTTTATTTTTAAGTAAAATATTCATGGTAAGTTCTAGAGTTAAATAGTAGTAAGAATAAATAATTTATTTTTAAAAATCTCAATAATGACTTGGCTAACATATTTACATTTTCAAAAGATATTCATCTATTTCTCATTTTATTTGTGAAACAATCCCATGAGGTAGGAAAAGAGATTTTTAATCATTGTTTTGTAGATGAGGAATAACAGTTCATGATTTGTTCCACATTATAGCTAGTATCACTGTCCAGCAAAATGTCTTAAGTCAGTGCTTGATAAATGCTAGTTAAATACTACAATCAACTTTTTCTTATTTCCATTTGAGTTTTTTTCCTTAAGTAAGTTGATCATTCACAATTATCTCCTAAATTAAACCAATAAATATGTTATTTGTCATTTTAATAACATTAATTCATTTACTTAGCAATCTGATCATTTGACACATACTCTCTGTCTTCTTGTTACGAGCTGAATTGTGTCCCTTCTTCTTCCAACCACCAATTTATATGTCGAATCCCTAACTCCTAGCACCTTAGAACATGACCATATTTGGACACAGCTTTTGAAAGAGATAATTAAGTTACAATGAGGTCTTTAAGGCATGCTCTAATCTAATCCAAGAAGAAGAAGGAATTTGGATACAGACATATATGCACAGCGGAAAGACCACGTGAAGATAGAGAGAAGACTGTCACCTACAGCCAAGGAGAGAGGCATCAATGTTGCTAACACCTTGATTTCAGACTACGAGCCTCTAGAACTGTGAGAAAATAACTTTCTGTTGTTTAAGCCACTTAATCTGTGGGACCTTGTTGTGGCAGCTTTAGCAAATTAATACACTTCTTAATGTCAATTATAATTTGACAGGTCTAATTGGTCCGAGTGTGAGGTGGTGATAGTATCGGTAAATGACTGCAACACACTCAGAAAGATATTTTTGTAAAATCAATCTTCAAATTCATCTCTACATACTTCTTAAGCATATTGAAGCTTTTCGAAAATCAGGGGTTATCTGCCAACATATGACTGACTACTTGTGGATTTAAAATTGTATTAGTATGTTATAAGACAAGTAGCAACTTTGTTATAAAACACGTATTAATGCTTAAATGATGTGTATGTGATACTTCATATTCTAGAAATAAACTCCTTTAATTTCAGAAAACAGTAAAAACAATCATTTGCTCTCTGGAGTGAATTAACCTTGTCCCGTAAACACCAAGTATTAGTGCAAGTTTGCAAGCTCTCTGTAGTATACATATCCCTATTTTGTTGTTACTTTTTGACCAAAACTCAGTTACAAACTTAGTTATAATCAATGAGAGTAAAAATAATTCAGTATTCCTAATTAATTTATTGAGATACCCCCAAACCACTGGACAATGGCGTGAAAAACTTATATATTAGGTATATATGTATAAGTATAAACTCCACAAATCAGTTAAGCCTAGTTTGGTATTATCATCTAAGTATCCAAGATAACTTTTATCCTAAAATAGACAAGTCTAATTTCCAGCTAGAAAGAAATAAAAAATACAACAGAAGAAAACCCATAAAATAAAGTAAAACAAATAAGAGTGTGAGGTCTCCTTAGGTATTAAATGCAAATGGCACTATCATGAAGATAAAGTCTATTTGTTTTACACAATTATAAAACTGATATTCTTAACGTTCCTAAGGCATACCTGCTACAAGTCAAAGGTATCGATTCAAAGAATAAAAATGCCATTTTCTTTATTTTCCTTTCCAATGCATGCACTAATAAGATTGGTTATTTATAATATTTATTTGACTAATAAGTGTGTGTGTACTAAGAAATAACCTAGGTAAACATTCTTGGAACATACACATACACTAAATGTGCAATATTTTTGCATATTTATTTCCTTAACTAGAAGCAACACATGAAGCTCTCTATATTCAAGAATTCACCAGAGAGATTTGACCATTCATTCATTCAATTATTCTTTCACCCTTCAAACATTTACTGAACAATTTCCCTGTCAAAGTCTCTCACTAGGCAAATAGGGAAAATAAAATGAGATAATGTATATGAAAGCTCCTAGCATAGTAAATGTGAGCTGAATCACACCAGGCTAGACGAACAAAGAATTAGCCTAACTGATAAACAGAATGTTGTTAAGACTGTCAGTGAAATAGTTGCATTGCAAAGGCATGAGTCAGACCTATAAGAGAAGAGAGACTTCTTCCTGCCAGAAATAAAGAAGACTTCAAGGAAATGGGGTAGGATTTTAATAAGTGGATTATAGAAGTGGTTATACAGCAACAAGTAAGGCATTAGCAAAAGCTAAGATGGAAAGAAGGCTGGCAGAAAGGGTTCTGAAAAAATGTCATATATTAGTTTGGCTATAGCACAAGATTTGAGTAGGATGAAGTTGAATACTCTTTTGGAAAGGAAAGCTTTGCTAACCTACTCTTTTAAACAGTGATGTCCTTCCCCACCCAAAGCACCCCCACGCATATAAAGTGACTCATTAATGTGAGGACAGAAGGAAGGATGTGGTGTGCAACTCCATGTTACTAGATAGTACTGTGCACATGCCAAGTTTCTACTTATCTTTGTATTCTATTCACACAGATGTTCAAATACTTCTCCATTGGTTAAAAAAAAAAAAAAAAAAGAGGGAGGAGGAAGTATCTGAGGGTATAGAATACACTACAACCCAAGTAAACTTAAAGATATTTATAGAATTTGACGTGAATTGAATAGAATTTATAAATCTCTGAAAGTGAGGCAGCTAGATATCTCAAGTACCAATATAGTTCTAAGTTATTTTAATTACTATACGAAAACAAGCATTAGTATTCAGGGAGTACATATCTTTAAATCCTTAAAAGAATTTTCTTTTCCCATTAATATACTCCATGACCCCAAAAATTCTACAAATATTTTAAAGTGAAAAAGAGCCTCAACTTGAAATTTCCACTTTTTTGAGTAATACATGCTATATTATCGCATCAGTAACTATCAGTGTCATTCTCAATAATGTTTACTTGGGAAATAGCTTAAGAACAATTGATAAATGTATAATTTAGAAATTAAATGTATACCCTCTCTGCTTTAAAGACAGTTGTTCCAATGTTGCCTTTCTCATCTCTCATAAGGTTCATGTGGACATATATAATCCCCAACTAGAATAACTTTAGATACTAATGATAGCTATATCTATGACTGAATAAATTGAATTTCCCAATAAGAGCATATTTCTGATAAGGCCAAAACCACATAATCAAAGTATGAGTCGACGATTTTTTTTTTTTTGCAAGAAAAACTAATTTTTTGATTATAGATATAGACCCTTGTCAACTATAATGCAGCTCCACGCCACTGACTCTAAGATGAACTGTACTATAGGTCAAGGAGGCTCTGGATAAATGGATTACTCACTGTATGGAAAAAGACCCATTTCAAATCCTGGGGATGATAGGTCAGCAGCACCATATTGGTATAAAAACAAAGGGAAATATTTTCCACTGTTATATTACCTTACATATTTACTGCTCTAGTGGTAGGAAAAGGAGAACATAACGGACAATTTGGTGTTTTATTTCTGTGCCAGCACTAATTAACAAGGTAAATTCGGGCCACATAACATCTTAGAGACTCATTTAATTCATCCATAGAATGGAAAAGCTTGGTTTGGATACACTTTTAAGTTCCTTTCAGTACTCAGTTCAGTTGACTCTATCTTTTGCTTCTGGTTAATTCTTATATCTAAATCCTTTGTGAACACTTTGGACTTTTTATTATAATATTCATTTATAAATGTATTCCAATTAAACCTTAGGTGGAAAAACTAGCATTTAAATTTACATTTGGTCCTTGATATCTGAGTAAAAAAAGTGTGTTTTAAAATCCTACTTTTGTTTTTTACATTTTATTTCTTGGAATTCAGATTGCTCATAAAAGTAATAGTTTCAATATTGAGGGGAAAAGCTTATTTTACTATCTGTAACAAGTTACTCTGCACCAGAATAACTTATTTTACATGTTTTTTGTTTGTTTTTGGCATTTTGTTTCTGTTAAGAGTATTTGACCCCATTTTTGTGATTTAGACAGGAAGGAAGGTGACAAATCTAGCTAAAAGTTACTTTTCAGTTGTATAATAATCCCGGATTATAGTAAAACAAAAAATATTAAAAACCAATTTTAAAATTCTTGCACAAATTCTATTTTTTTTTGTTTTTACTCTCTTAGGAAGTAATATTATAAGAAATGTGGTTTTTGAAACGTTAAGCAACATTTAAAAAAAATCACAATGGAAAAGTTGGAATTCTTTCCATATCTGTTTCATGAGATTAGAAGACTCCTGCCTTTTTTCCTTTATCTTCTCTTTCAAGTTTCACATTCTTTAAAGATCTCTGAGAGTAGTAAAAGGTTAAGGTTGAATTTTATTCATTGATCCTCATATGAAATAATAAATAATTCAATGTTCATTTCTCATTTTTTTCTAATAATCTTGACCAGCAAGGAAGAAAACTGAAATTAGAATGAGAAGTCCTATATTTGACTCATGATCGAGTATTTAAATTTTCTTAGTTACCTCATTTGGAAAAACGTGTTTGCCGTGCTCTATTATGTGAAAACTCAATTCTCAACAGAGCACTGATTCAAAAAGAATTTTGAAGAAAACACAGACTTGTTTGCAAGCCAGCTGGGGTACACATCCACAAGAAGGTGGATCAGTCCTTCCTATGCAGGGGGGAGATGGGAAGATGAAGTTTCTAGAGGTTTAAACAGAGAAACTACCCTGTACACGCTGCTCATGTGGGTGTAAATTCACATGCTTTTACATCAGGAGCTAGGTTAAAACACATTCCAAGTTCTCATCTTTGAATAAATTATTTTACAGCTTCTCCCAAAGTTTAGCTAGGAGAAATAACACTTATGAATAATTAGGCATTATTATGTTAGGAGACAGTCTAAAGAGTGGATTAGAGCATGAGCTCTGGAAACAGAATTCCTGCACACAAATCACAGCTCGGGCACTTGCCAGCTCCATGACCTTCTGCACAAGCTCTTGATGCTCTGCTTTCTCATATGTGACAAGGAAATAACATTTGCATAGGCCTCATAGTTTGTGATTAAATGAGAGATAAACATAAAGTGCTTAGAACAGCATTTGGCACATAGTAAGCACTCAATAACTGTTAGTCAATAATTATTACCACTATGGACATGTCAATAAGCTATTTTAGGCACAGAGGTATTCTAAATTCAATTTATGTAAGACATTTGATCATCAAAGATATATACCAGGGTCTTAGAAACTTAGGCCCAAGTACAAGTTCACTTTTTCTTTAATGATATGCCCTCAGATTTTTCAGGATTGATACCTTTTTAAAAAAATGAGATTAAAAAAAAAATCCTACATTTGCTATGAGTATTTAAGATATTGTGTGTATTTTAATTTTACTTTAATTGACTACAATTTTACTTTCAAGAAGAAATTTCCTCTCTCGAAGATCTGGTATGTGGATTTCTAAGAGAGAATGAGAATTACACAACATAGCACCCTGGCGTCTGACAGTTTTGACCTACAAAAAACAGCAGTTTCATAAGGTTCAATCTACTCCAATGCCTTCATTTTTGCCTTGGCTCTCAGGAAAATTAGAACTAAACTTAAAACTTCATCAACTTTAACTATATTAAAATATAAGATTAGCATTCTGCTTTCTCATCAGACTTCTAATTAGTTCAACTTTAAGAGTTTGGAGGTGAGACTGAAACATTTTGAGGAAAGCAGTGTATGCCCAGTAATACAGTAATAAAACATTCTTTCTAACAACCATGAAAGGTGTTAGAAAGATCAAATAAGATAATGTTCTGAAAGTATTTTATAATCTAAAGTCTAAAAAGTTTGAATCACTGACTTTTACTGCACAAAGTTTCTTCCTTTGTTTCTTTGTTTCTTCTTAGACTTCTAAACTATCAGTCTCAACATTTGAAGTCTCCAAATTCTCCCCATAATATTTGGGATAAGACTCAAAGCTAATCCCTATTACTCTTGAGTCACTACTGCCCTCACACACCTCCGTGCTGAGATTCTTAGTTCCCCGAACCTGTTATCTTCTCATATGTCTCCATGTCTCTGATCACACTATACCCTGGGTCTGGAATGTTTTCCACGCCATTCTGCCTGAATAAATCCTCCTTTCATTTCAAGATCCATCTCAAACGTCCCTTTAAAGTAACTGTCTCAGCTAAAACTATTTTTAATCAAAATTATCTCTCACCCAAACTACTATCTTAGCTTCCCAGTTCGTGTCCTTATCTTGAATTTCTCTAGTTCATCAATATTAGCCTAAATTACAGGTCCTATCACATCACTATGATACTGCAAAATACAATTCTCCAAAGTTAAGGCCTAAAATCCTTGGCATGGAATTGGAGACTCTTCATTATTAGGTCCAAGATTACCTCATAAGGTACAAGAGAAAAGATATGATGGAAATGAGGGGAAAAACATTTTATAAACCTACCATTTTCTTTTAAGGGTACTTGGGATGAAGAATTTCCAGAACTATGCAAAGTCATTCCTGTGGTATAAATTACATTATTAGACAGTTTATAAAATGGTCAGAGACTAGATACAGAATTTCTTCTGATAAATTCATAAAAAGCACTAAAACATTAATGCAGCAACATTTTATTTACACTCAAAAAAATGTCTTCCCACAGGCTTATTTACTATTTTAAATATTCAAGTTAAGCATATCAACTTGTTTTGCAGAATAAATTTAAACACAAATATATTGTTTCTGACAATGACATTTTGATATGCCAAATATGAAATGATGAACTGAAATGAGTTTTAAAAACATTTGTTTGAATGTTAAAAGAAAATTCAATATTCAACAAGAATGAATAACCTTATCAAAAAATAAATGCTGAAAATAAATTTTCTTTCACAGGTGAGTTTTATTTTGTGTTTTCTATGGAATATTTACTACTCTACATCTGAAATGTGATGGATTTTTAAATAGACCAAAGCCTTCCTAATGAAAATAATTTAGACTCTATAAGAGACTTCATTACAGTGAATATACTTTGAAAATTATTTCCTAAAAGATTGAATCAGTGTCTTTTTAGGCTATTTTCAATAGATAAAGTGACCTATAGGATGAGGTCTTGCCCTTTACCTGTTTAAAGTTTTTTTCAAATCGATTCTATTTAAAATGGTGACAGTATAATCTCTGAAAGTTGTAGAAGCCTACGTTAATAAAGTAATGTTGCTCTTCATAAATATTTATCAACTATAGGGCAGAGTTCTCTTTTGATTTCATTTACTCCACATGCCCCCAATCCAATTACAGGGTGTGAAAGTACTACTTTCTAACTTTGCGTAATTAGAGTTAAATGTTCAAACTTTGGTCTAAGGGAGAGTTAATTAGTATTATTTGGTTAAACAAGACCAGAAGAAGGCAATCCTTGTTTCCCTTTTGTTCCCCCAGCTGTTTCCTATTGTGAGTAATTGTTCAGATGTCTGTGCTTAAATACCTACTACTCTCCTGCAAGGTCCATTCCAGTGCATTTCCTCTTTAAGCTGCACAGAGCAACAGGAAACCTGAACTATTTATCTCATAAGGTAGTGTGTATTTATAAATACACACGACTTCTATACTTAAATAATTAATAGGCATCAGGAGCATTTCTAAAACTTTAATCAACTAAGAATTTCTACTCACCATAGCGCACTTCTAAAATCATCTGTTTTTAGAGACAATTCCATTCATGCTAAGCTGAAGGTACCCTAAAAAAAATCTTTCTTCAAAAAAATACAGCATTAGTGGAGTCTCCTCTCACAGGCTTGTAAGAAAAATCCAAAGCCATGGTACCAGACTATCTGGGTTTTCTTGTTAAGATTGTTATTGCTTTTAACTGCCACTAATAGAAAGAAAGCTAAGCAACAGTCTGTGCCAATCACTGGTTAAGTCAATTTTTGTTTGACTTGGTACATATTAAGTAGCCTAAAATTTTATATTCACAAACAGCTTTGGCAATTAGGACACAGAACCAAAAATAATTTCTCAGTAAATGAAATTATCTTGTTCACGTGACTGTGAGCACGAGGTACAGGAGAAAGAATATAAGCTCGTTTATGCTGACCTATACCATATGCTTGACCAGGGTCTTCAAAAGATGAGGAGTCTGATTCATGTTTCCTCCTTTCAGGACTTCTATTTAAACTTGCAACAGACTTTGAACTAAAGAGGGAAAAGGAAGGTAGGAGGGGCAAGTGTCAATGTAAAAAAATACGGCGAAAATAATAAAATGTCAAAACAAAAACAAATGTATGAAATGTAGAATTTACAAATATGTAATTTGGGTTAGTTATGTTCTTACTTATTAAGTTTTGTGAGTCCTGCCAAAGATTCTGTATCAGATCTTGCCATCTGGTGAAATGGTTTTCCTACCAACTCCGCAATGGCTTGTGGTGGTGATTCCATGTTAACAGTGATATTTTTCCGATGAGGATAGAGAGAGGCCTGACTGAGATCATGATATGATTTACTCATTCCTCTAGGCTTTTCCTCCCATGAAGCTTTGTCACTCTTCTCTTTTGCACTGTTTTGCAATGGCTGGTAAAGCGAGAGCTCTGAGCAGGATAGCCTCTTCAGGATCTCAGCTTGAACTGACAGAGGTCGAACGGCAAGTTTGTTCAGGGTGCTGCTGGCCAGACTGCCAGTGCTGATAGCTCGTCCCATATTAAATCCTCTAACGGACTCCACTTGGAGATTCAGGCTCCTAAACGAAGCTCTCTCTACAAGGAAATAGGATTGCTTTACACGATGGAAACACCGCAGTATCTTTACGAGGAGTTATTTTAATAAATAAAATACAGCATGCAGTTTTTAATCATTTTGATTGCCAGCACAGGAGGTAGCTTTCAGAGTGCGGCAATCAAGGACTTTAAAAAGGATGTTGGAAGATCTTGGTTTTCACACCATCTCTCCATCCTTGTAGCTTTCTCACATCCAGGGTCTGTTCAGCATTTCCTACTTCATCTAATATTCCCTTGGATCCAGTAATGTTTGGGCTTCAGGCTTGCTGACCCCAAATTTTCAATTACGAGTTTCAGTTAGAAATGAGAATGACATGTGACAGAAATTTTCAACTCTAGTAGTGTGTCTGCTAAAATACCAGCAAACCAAGGATGGGGAGAGGGAGAGATGAAACCTGGATAGGCCGATGGTGAGATCATGCCTAAAAAAGCAGCTGTGCAGAGGAGTTTTGCCCAGAAAAAAAGTTCCTGATTATTATATTTTTAAAGGCTTATGGTGGATTGTGGTGATGGTTACGCAACTCTGTGACTATACTAAAAACCACTGAACTGTACACTTTAAGTGTGAATTGAATGGTATGTGAATTATATCTCAGTAAAAGTGTTACCAAAAAAAGCTTCTATGGAAAATAGTTTCTTTTGTTATTTTATTATTATGCCATCTCACCATCCCACCTTGGTGACTTTTCGTTATTTAATTGAGGCACAGGAGGCATGGGAGAATCAAATATTACTTGTCTTCTCTCTCTTGGTTTCTGTTAATTATAACATGATCCAGGAGCTGGGGG
Organism: Pteropus vampyrus; assembly: GCF_000151845.1. NCBI lineage: Eukaryota > Metazoa > Chordata > Mammalia > Chiroptera > Pteropodidae > Pteropus > Pteropus vampyrus. The sequence continues at coordinate 9,898,512 of NW_011888806.1, forward strand.
TCTCTTCATGCTTAAATTCCTTTCACTCCTAAACACACATCCAAAGTCTGTTTAGAGATACCTTATAACAAGTGCTTAGCTATTCTATTTTGGAGAATCAGTGTCATGGCAGTATTTGAACTTTTGAGGTTCTTAACAAAAGCATAGCATCACAGAATTTTAGCAATAAAATCTCTTGGTGTAAATAAAGGACCAGGAGCACAGAATTTCAAATGGCGTAGCTGTTCATGCACTAGTAATCCACATTGCAAGGCACCCCATTTGTCGTCCCGTGAAAAGTACCGACCCTGTGTCACACTCTAAGGAAAACAGCTTGACCACTATGTAAAACAGAAGCGAAAATTCCTTAAAAAATAACTCGTCAACTGTGGCTGATTTAGACTTTTCAGTTCTGTTTCATTATATTCTAATTCTTAGGAAGATTAATAATCAAGATTTCACCTCAGGTGTAGAAGATAGAACACTGAAGTTTTTTTTAATATTCATACAATGGGATGAAGTTTAAATAAACATGTTTCATTGTTGCCAGGAAAATTTAAGTTTCTTTTTCTGAAGTAGAAGTGGACACCAAGTTCAAACACAATAATAATAATAATAAAAAGACTTCGGTTTAAAAATCCCCAGAATGATCTTTAGCCTAAAGTACAGAGTTTTTATTAAAGCAGATAACATTATTTCTATTTTCAGATGTTAATCAAAGACGCAAAAACAGTCTTATACAGATTCAATTACCGGGAAATACCTTTATACCCAATATATTCTTCAACCATAAGGAAAATGTAGACCGAACTTTGGCAAGAATAGGGACAGCCAGTTCAATTTAGGATGGATCTATTTTGTAAATATCAAAGATTATGCTATTCAAATACATTCATAGTTTATTCCTGGGTAGGACTCAAAATACTGCCTATATTCATGGGATGAGATCATAAACCCTCAAGTTACCTGGCCTGGCCTGCTGCCTTCAGAAAGGACTCCAACACAGACAGCCAGGATGCAAAAAAAAAAAAACAAAATCAAAAACATGAGAACGAGCCTACACCCTAATAGAACTGTTTTAAATTTGAACTCAAAGGCTTGCGAGCTCTATACAGTCTGCCCTCCACACTCCCCATTCTCTGCTTGTGCTATTGTTCAGTCCCTTGTACTGGTCTGTAATTTCTTATATTGTATGCTCTTATATTGTAATTCCTTATGTTGTAATAGTACGTTCTTTTGAGAAGAGGGACTACATTTATTTTTGTTATTCCACATCACCTAGCATGGTGTCTTACAAGTAGTTAGTGCTCAATAAGTAATTATTAATCTTAATTTAATTCCATGCAAATTAGTGTTTTGGAAACTCGTCAAATAGAATATTGGTTAAGGACTAAAGAAATCAGGGTTCCAGCCTGGTTTGACCTCTAACTCTAAGGTTAGGCGAGACACTATCTGCTCTGAACCTGTTTCCTCATCAGAAAAAAATTGGACATATTGGCCTCTAAGGTTCTTTCCAGCACCAACATTCTGTGACTCTAAAGAAGTAACACACACTAGTTAGCTCCTCAACATCCTATAGATAACATCGGTTATCTTCACTTGTCTAGTATAGATAATTAAGTAGGCAGGCAGTTATTTCTAAGCCGATTCTAAACAGAAAATAATTCCTTTGATGGTTTAACAAAATCTGGGGGAAAATGTAGATAATGCCATCTTAAAACGCTTTCACATATGAGTTTAGGATACAGAGCTGATGTATGTATTCCCATGGGCAAACCTGTGGAACACAGAGAGCATTCTCATTCCATGGATGAAGAAAATGACATTCCAAAAAGTCATTTATTTTCCTAAGGTCATTCCACTACTACTACTGCTGCTACTACAGGTGATAGTAGTGCTAAAGTAATATTGATGACAGCGATGATAATAATGAATATTTATTCAACACTTATGCTATGTCAGGCACTTTGAAAGTGCTTTAATGTGTGAACTTATTCCATATTCACAACAACCTTATAATGTACATGCCGTCATTATGATTATCATTTTACAGATGGGGAACTAATGCAGAGAATTTAAGTAGCCTGTCCACAGTTTCAGAGCTTGTAAGAGCCAGGTTTGACCACTGTAAGTCTGGCTCTACAGTTCATGCTCTTACCTACCACACTATATTGTTCTTCAGTGTAAGGTATGTTGAGGATGTTAGGCTGTCCTCACAGTTTTGTCTTCTGACTCTTTTCACTATAGTGCACTGTGCAATCTCCATAATGATGTAACCTTCAGTTGTTAATTCTGGTGTGTATCAAACAGAATATTAGTCCAAATAGGAATACTGATAGCTCTAAAAGTTTGATATTTCACTATACTTTGAAAATATGTGAGAGCAGACAAATATTTTTAGCAGAGCAAAGCAGAGAAAGAAAAGGAATAATAAGATTACTTTATAGAAGTAGTTATCATATTTTAGCATGCATAAACATCATGACTGAGGAAAGCCTGTTAAAATGCACATTCCGGGGACCCAATGCCCAAACATTGGGATTCATCAAGTTTCAGGTAAGTTTTTGGAATCTTCAATTTTAATAAGCATACAGCCCCTACCGTTTTGATTTTTGAAGACTGAGAAACATCTATTCATAGGTTGCCATCACCCCATTCTGATCCTACGGGGAATACATTTTCATAAGATTTCAGCATGTGAGGAAGTTTGGATAGAGAATTCACAGAGCTCTGTTGCCCAAGGTCATCAGTATATTAAATTTTTAAACCAAATTTCTTTAGAGTGTTTCACTGAGGTCTATAAGAATTTACTATGCAGAATCAGATTCTGTATAACTTTAATCTTTATACATGGTCCGGTCTTTCAGAGTAACTTTTAAATATTTCAGTTCTGATTGAGATATTTTTTGAGAGCCGAATGAGTTTCTTCTGTTGGCGCCTTTTCAAAAGGAACTGAAAGCACTCTCCTAACCATTTATATTGGGTACCGTGGTTATTTAACTCAATTTCAGAACAGGGATATGCCCAAGGAAAATGAACAGGTGGGGAAATCGCCACCACTAAAACTTGCTATGGCATGTAACCTCACCGTGCTGGGTGCATCCTATTCCTGCCCCTGCCTTGTTTCCCATACTCTTTCTCTCACCTGAAAAGCCTTTCCATTTATCTTCAAACTACTTAATTATTTTTGTCCCTCAAATTCCAGTTCAAGTGCCATCACTCAAGTACTCTAGCCTCTGATCCCCCTCTGCTTCTTGTGCAGATCACAGTCTGTGAGATATAATCTGTTATTAAAACTTTGACCCTCTGTTGTGTTTTATTGTTTCATGTCTATTGGTTTTACCTTCTCAAGTGTGTTAGTTTACTATGGTTAGAAAATATGATCAAACTTTTTATAATATTGGACATCAGCTAGCCTAATGATAAGCACAAAATAGACATTTCAACAGGTATTCCCTGACTAATCTGGGGAGCTGTTTTTAAAATGAACACGAAGTTGAAGTCTCAGCTTCATCTGTGACACCTTTTATAAACTTTGACTTAGTCCTTTAATATCTATATATCTTATGATTTTCATCCTAAATATAGAAGCTCTTAAAATTTGTGGCAGAAACCATGCATATACCCTGGAGTCATCTGCTATAGTTTGCTTTTCCTTACCAATATCCTGGGCATCTTGGTTGCTCTGTCTTGCTCTCATCTGCAGCTGGAACTTATGCTGGGAGGAGCAGAGGTGCAGCAGGTACTGGCATACTTTACTGTTTTCTGTCTGGAAGGCATGTTTTATTCCATCTGATGTATTCTGCAGTGTGATTTTCTTTTTCTACAATATTAATCAGGGGTATGAATAATTAGGATATTTTTCTATTACTTTTATTACATGACCAAATTCTATAAACAGTAATTAATAAGTAAATATTATTTTTATTTCACATTATTAGGCATAACTATTCCTTGACCTACATTTAATATATATATAGAAAAACATAAATGAAATTAACATCATTGGCCACTTTCAGAAATTATAACCTAAACCAGGCTGTATGCCAGCCATCAGCAAGGCAAACATAGTTCTTTTAATGAGATTAATATTTTTGATATGTTTGTAAATTGCAATGTTTACAAACACCAAAACTATTTGCAAAAGAAATTATAAGATTTCTTTCCTCAGGTACAGAAAATGAAATTCAAGAAAAGTTTATTTATTAATATATAATAAGAGCTGTGATTCTATTAAGAAGACTCTTGGCGGCATGAAGACTGGGATGGAAGTTGTGTGAAGTTAAAAGAAAATGTGGAAATGGAGAGGCAATGGATAATGTAACTGCTGGACTGAAAGATGAACACATCAATATTTAGAGACAGTGATACTTGCCAAATTCAGGGAAAGGAGGAGAACCACAAATCAGTCTCATCTCCCTGATGTTTCTTGAAAACTGAATGTCTCTTATGTAAGAGGGCGTCCCAAAATGTTGCGACCTATGTGGTGAGCTTGCAGGTGATCTGTATTCCTTAAAAGGCTAGTATTCAACATGCTGATCTAAGACTAGTGTCTCTGGAGAACTGCTGAAGTCCAGTTAGAGTCCACTCCAGCTCCTGGCTTCTACTGAGCAAATTATTCTCTCTACTTCATGTCTCTTGTCTTTACTTCAAATGCAGAAATAAGCATGAAAAGTTAAAATTGGTAGACTCATGAAAGATACAATAAGAGTAGTACTCAAACTTCATTCATGCAGGTGCCATCTTCATAATTTCTAGTCTTCTATATTTATAAATTTTTTAATTGGCTTTCTTACATAAATTCACTTAAAGAAATGTTATATCACAACTGTAAATAGAAAACCAGTACCATTTGCCATAAATAGAGTCCAGCTATAAAAATATTCAATCAGTGCAATAAAAACAAAATAAGATGTTGTTGCCAATGAAATCTCTGGGACCCTGTTCTTTCTGTTGAAAAGTTCACCAGCAAGTATGTGAGAGAGAAGTTTAAAGTTATAGTAGCACCAAACTAGTATCTTTACTATCAGTAGCATATTTAGTAACTCCTCATGTAGTTAGGAAATTCTAACTAGTAAAATTTTAGGAAACATACCACTTAACCATTGTCAAGAAATTCCCAAGGATGTTGACCTCCACAGCTATAAAGCTGCACAGGTTTGAAACAGATTATAAGAGTAATGGATTCTCTCTAAGTGTTAACTGGTGGACTGAACAAGAAATGTGCCCAGAGGAATTCAGTTGTGAGAGATGAGAAGGGCAAAGGATGGCGTTTCCATCCCCTCAGGGGCTAATGGAAAAAAAAACAGAGGGTTTAAAAAAGAAAGCTCTGTGTTAGAGAAAGCACTTTGAATAAACAAGTTAAACATAAGAACAGTTTGCATGGGAATGTGGTCTATTCTCTATTACTACAGATCTTTAAAAATGAGCTAATCACAGCTAGTGCTATATATGTTAGGGCTGGTGTGAAAGCTTGGCAAACGACAGAGAACTGAATGCTGGATGATTATTTGATTTGTTGCCTTTCAAAAGTGGTCCAAATTAGATCTGCATTTCATTAACCTAAGGTTTCCTCCAGATACTTGCTCTGCTAACATTTCTACTGGGGTAGGTAAATTAAATCCAGGTAAGTTCTTGGTCTTGACAGTCTTGGAAAGATGAGGATGGTCTGGGCTTTCCTTAGAGAACATGTTATTATCTGGTAATCTTAGTGGCTAACTGAGTTTCACAGGAAACCCACCCACCAACTAATCGTTAGGTCTAGAGCTGATTTCAAAAGTCTTGAGGTTGAAGATTATCCAGTCAGCTGGGACCTTGATATTGATATCCTTATAAATGTTGTTCTGGTGAGACCACATTTCAGCCCAAATATATAACCTAAAGATGTCAATAGTCCCTAAATACCATTAGGAAAACAAATACGCGAACGTATTTTCAATTCACCTCTGGGATTTGCTAATTGTATTTCAATGTTAATTATTCCAGCTATGTCCAGAATCAAAATAGGCCTTTATAGCTCACTACCTTTTCTACACATGATTTTCTAAAAATCACTTCTCTTACTTTATGTCCATAGAGAGTATACACTAAAACTTAAAACTGCAGAAAGTTCTAGGACTAGTTCATAAAATCTGGTAAATCTGTGGACCACTGAGCTTCAAATACAGTTGCTGTGAGAGGCCTATTATTGAGCAAGACAAAGTTCACTGGGGTTAAGATAATTATTTGTCTTAAATACACTAGAGGGGTTTCTCCAGGTGAAGAGTTAGTACCCTTGAATAAGTTCTGAATTAACAGGGAAGTAAACTTGGTTGTAATTTAACTAAAGTTAACTGAGCATGTAACCAGCTAGGAATGTATAATATTCTTTCAAAAATCACCTCCTGAGAGAACCAAATGCAAATAAAACCTCAATAATACTCTCTACAGCTAAGAAAGAATGAAATAGTATGAAGACATGCTAGCCCCACTGAATGATAGGGTCTAAAGTTTACTTAAGGAAAGTGAGTTAATATGCTTCATTTAAAATTGACAACACCCATTTTAAAATATAATCAAAAGGGGTTAAAATGGACATACCGAAAAAGAAATCTTCTTGGTTTCCCTCCATGGAAAGCGAAGGACCAGTGTGCGGACTCCATTGTGAACCTCAAACACAAGGACACCTTTAGAACAGACTCCAAGTAATATTCCAGTTTGCGACTTTTTCTCAGGGTGCACCCGGTGAAAATGAACTCCATATTCTGTCAGCCTTTGGCAGACCTATTGGAGCAATACCATACACCTTGGTAAAAAGCAACATAAAGACATGGAAATTGTACCAACATAGTTTAATATGGAAAAGATAGTCTTTCAACAAATGTTGCTAGAACGATTGGATATTTGCAGGTCAAGAAAATGAATCTCAACTCTTGTTTCACCCAATATGTGAAAAAACAAACAAACAAACAAACAAACAAAAAACCCAAATGAATCACTGACCTAAATATCAGAGTTAAAACTGTGTAACTTAGAGTAACTTTGTGATTGTGGATTAGACAAAGATTTCTTAGATGGGACATAAAAAACATGAAGCATAAAATAAAAAATTGGTAATTGAAACTTCATTAACATTAGAAATTTTTGCACTTCAAAAGTCAATAATGTAAAGGTAAGACACAGACTGGGAGAAAATATATATAAATTATATATCTGCGAAAGGAACCATATCCAGAATGTATAAAAAACATATACTTCTCAACAGTAAGGAGACACAGAATCAGACACAAGTATGGGCACAAGATTTTATCACACACTTCAACAAAGAAGATATATAAACGGGATATATAAACACATAAAGAGATACTCAACATAAAGAGGAAATACAAACTAAAACCACAATGATATACCACGACTTACCTATTTCAATAGATAAAGTGAAAATGACTGAACATAGCAAGTGTTGTTGAGGATGTGGAGCAACTGGAAATCTCATATATTGTAATATTGTACAACCACTTTGGAACAATTTGGCAGTTTCTTGTAAATTTAATCATAAATTTATCATAGATCCCAGCAACCCTACTGCTAGGTATTTACTAAAGAAAAATAAAAGCCATATGTTTATACAAAAGTGTGTATTGGAATATTTATAGCAGCTTTATATCTATCGAATAATGAAAAAATAAATCACTGTGTATTTGTACAAAGGAAAACTACTCAGCCATGAAAAAGAAACTACCGATATATACCACACCATGGATGAATCTCAAAATTCAAAGTGAAGAGAATCAGACACAGAAGACTGCATAATATATGATCTTTATATGAAATTCTAAGAACGAAAAACCTACAGTGACAGAATGCAGATCAGTAGTTGCCAGGGACTAGGGGTCGTGGGAGGGAGTTTACTGCAAAAGGATATGAGGAAATTTTTGATGTTAGAATGCTATCTCATGGGTTGGCAAACTTTCTTTAAAGGGCCGGAGAGTAAATATTTTAGTCTTTATGGGTCATATGATCTCTGTTTTAACTATTTAACTTGGCTGTTGTAGTATAAAAACAGATATAGACAAGATGGAAACAAATGAGCACGGCCAGTTTCCAATAGAACTTTACAACATACTCAAGCTGCAGTTTGCTAACCCTTATTCTTTATCATGATTGTACAGGTGGTTGCTTAATTGAATATATTTTTCAATACTCATTGAATTGAACACTTAAAAAATGATAAATTGTATTGCTTGTCAATTATACATTAATAAAGCATATTTACAGAAAGATATAAAAGTTTTTCAAAGGCAATTCGATATATAACAGAAGAGTAAGCTTAGAAGGATGTATTAATAAAAACTTCTTAGGTTAGAAGAAAGACACTCAATTAAAGAAAAAAGAAGTAACAGGATATATTACTAGAGGAAGTAGGGCAACCTACTGTGCATTAAGCATGCTATTTATAGGCGGAAAACTGAAACTTAGAAAGGTTAAGTCCAAGTTTGCCTAGGTGGTTGAAATAAGAATTGAAATGCAAGACTGCCTGACTGCAAATCCCTTTGAAAATACGGTTCTCTGTGCTAATCTGTTTTCTATCTTTACTAAGGAAAATATAACATAACTTGATATTTACCTCTTACAAGTATAAACATGTAATAACTGAGGAAAAACATAAGTATATAATTGAACATCTTTAAATGCAGACTCATGTTAAAACAAACCACCTTGCCTTTCTTACCATGAATCCTAGATTCGAGGTGGTGTAATTCTGTTTCTATTTATCTAAGGTCTCATAGGAAACTGGTGGCAGAACTGAACCATAAACAAAATTTTCTGATCTTCTTTCTCTATGTGAATTAGTTGGCTTTAGTAGAAAGACCATTTTTAGGAGATATAATTGAATTTTAAGGGTTTTAAGAAAAAAATGAAGCAAAACAATTCTAGTGTCAGTATGAACTTGCCTCTCCTACCCAGCCAGCCACGAAATTCAATTGTTTCTTCTTTATAATGATCGTGATTTGGAATGGGATAAAAGCATCATAGCCAGATAGATATGGGTCCAAATCCTACTTTGCCCCACATAACAGTTGTTGACTTTGGGAACATTACATTTCCTCGTTGAGCCTCAATTCTCTCTTTTACAAAATGAGAAGTAAAGTACCATGGTTTTAGTCAGGAATAAATGAGATGAGATAATGCATAGTATCAGTTATTGACATTTGATCTTTTAGATATATGCCCTCCAACACTTCTTCCTTGCTTTGAAAAATATTTAAGTTTATCATTTGTAATCTTGCAATGCTTACCTTTAAAAATTCTAACTCTGTCTCTTTTTCAGAAGCTCCCACATAGGTATTATGCAATTTGGGTAACTCTTCTTTAATATATGATAAATCAAGTTTCTCCATCACTCTGGGAGGCAAATAATGCTCCAGTCTAAAATAAGACACACCGTGAACCTAGAAAGGAGAATGTTTTTGTAAGCAATTCTGTTTGCCGTCTTCTTATCTTAAAATTCTTGCTTCGACCAAGAAGTAAACTACTTCTGTTCATACTTTTCTGAGGAGTGAATTTTAGAGAAAATGCATCAGCCTTTCTCTTTCATTCAGTGAGACAGAATAACTAAACTGGCAAGCTTAAGGAGAGACTGACAACTAAAGTCCAAAAGTCACTATAGTTAAGGGTTAATGTTGTGAAGGATGCTGCTTGAGTGGTACAGTCTCCTGTTCTTTGCTTCCTCTTAGATCCACTTATATTCACAAATATTCGGCCTTTAACATCTGCTCTCCATACTGTGAACTCTGCTAGATTCTCAGCCCATCATTGCAAGGGTCCATGTGAAAACTAGAACCAGATTGATCCAGATTTGGCTGGTAACCCCGTGTCTAGTATCTACTAGTTAGAAATTGGGAGAAGGAAGGGTGAGGGCTAGATATTCCCAAACTCTGAAACAGGATAATTTAAAGAAAAAAAAAAAAAGATGAAGAAGAAGAAAAGAAATCCCACACAGTATGATTTTATATAATCAATGTACATAGGGAATTTGGCCATTCTGAGACACCAAACTAGCCTCAAAAATCTCCAGATCCAAGCAGCAAACACCTCCACCAAGTTTAGTCTTTAATTATTCTCAAGATAAGAACACCAGTGCAAAAATGGTCCTGGAGAAAAAAATAAGTACAACCTCAGGTTGATAATCTCCATACTCTGCCTGGAGAGCCAAGGATGCCAGCAACAAAGAAGTCTCATCATCACAGTGCATCCTCTCCTCCAAGATATCTTTTCGCAGCTGAAGATAATACTGATGACCGGTCAGAGCATGTCTGGAAAAATAAATACACACGCAAAACCTCTATGCTTTTGACTTGGATGTTGGGGCGATTTTTATTATTGGCATATAAGTTTAGTTTCCAAGATGCTTTATTATTAAGCTTATTATTAAGTTTCTAAGGCACAAAAGTTTAATAAACTTTATCGAATGAAATATTTCTTTTATGATACAGAAGACATTAATATTAATCAGAATTAAATAATGCACTATCAGTAAACAAAAGACCAGAGGCCAAAAAGAGAAAAATAGAAACTCTTGTGTACTCACTGTATTAGACTAACATCATCCATGAAAAATTTAATTCGGAAAAACAAAGTAAAATTAACAGTGGCTTTGTTCTTTTTCTTTGGTTCCTCTTTCCATCCCTCTGGGGCCACTTTGGTTAATTTCAAATCAGGATCAACAAAAAAATATTCATTATCTAAAACAGAATGAAAAAACATTCAAATAAAATTAAAAAAACTTTAATATTTTTTTCTAATTTCTTCATTTTGGGGGGGGATGAGACTTGCAGAATTTAGTTTCACATGAGAATACAACAAGGTTGTTAACGAGTGTGGCAGGGAGCTCTGAGGCACTGCATATGGATGGGAGGCAATATGGCCTGGCCTTTTAAGAATGAGGGCTCTGAAGACTGACAGACTTGGAATCAACTCCTGGACACACCATTTACTACCTGGGTGACACCGAATAAGTTTTACCTTTATAGACATTAATTTTCCAGTCTGTAAAATGAGGATATTGCTGATTTCTGCAATTCCTGATTTATAAGGTTGGTGTAGGGCTCAAATGACACGATGGGTATAAAATATTTAGTAAAGTATATGACACATGGAAAGCATTCCATAAATATTAGCCATTATTTATTATTATTGAGTCACCAGCTGAAACCTAGGAGGAACAAGTCATAATTTTATTTTTATTTTTAATTTTTTTTAATATCATCGTTTAAATATTGTTGACTGTCTCGAAATAAAAGATTATTGAATAAAATTAGACTTAACCAGAATGTTTAAGAAATAAGGTATATTATAAATAGAAATTCTGTTTAATTGAATGTCTTCATATAGATACTATTACTGGTTTAGTCTAAAATTGTAATTAGTAAAGTGACATCAGTAGGCATTACCTGAATATTTATTGGATGACTCTAGAAAATGAATTATTTGTTTTTAAAGAACAAGAATTCAATAAACTGAGTTGAAGAAAATTTTTCCCTTATGATAAAGAAGACATTATCCTGATCCTATAGGGTTTCAGGATGATTTGATCCTTCAATTATAATTATGGTACTTTATTGTGGAAGGTTTCTAAGTTATATTTTGAGGTAAACAGGAATCTGAAATATTGAAGAATAGTTTATAAATATAATGATTTATTAAAGAAAGGTCTTCTAATGCTTAATTCCAAAGGGTTTCTTATTGACATGGCAATTCTAATTGATAAATAGGAGCGGCTTCTACTGAAGCCGTGCTCTAAATCACCGTGGCTGTGAAAGTCACAGAGTTCAGTGGACGTAATGCTTAAAAACATGTGAAATGACTTATTTTCAGTCATCAACTGACAACATGTAAAAAAGACACTGTATATTTTTAGAATAGTAGGCTAAAGAAGTTGAAGATTCAGAAATAAGGTCCTGCTATATATTCAAATTGATATTAACAGCATACTAATTTCTAGAGTACACATGTAGGCAACTGACATACATAATGGTCCCCAAAATAATAATAATTAAAAATCTATCTTTATATAGCCAAAGCCAAAGAAAAATCTTTATGGCCAGGTGCAGAAGATGCAAAAAGACACAGCTGTTAAAACAACACAATCAGTTAGAATAAGGAAGGGAGTTTCCAACTCCTACTTCTCCATGCTGGATGATAATGTAGTTACTAGTTCTCAGAACGAGGCTGGGCATAACAGGTACAGAAAGTCAACTTATTATCAAGTTCCCATGCTGTACCCTGCACTTAAAATGTCTTGGTACCTTTGAGGGTAGCTAAAGCAAACAAATGATGTTCCACTAAGCCAATATGGGCCACAACCATATCGAACGCGTCTTTACATATAGTTTTGGTATCACAAGTCAGTTCCAGTCTTTGCCCATTCAGAAGCATTATGTTTACTTTTCTTCGATTATCCTCATTCTTCCCTTTCTTGGTCTACAATTGAAAAAAATAATGGCATCTATTAAAGTAAACTTTATAAGAATTTCAACTGTTTTTAAAAAAATATCATGACTGAAATTATTTCCTAATAGTGACACAAACTGGTTTTATTACTTACAAGGATAGACCGTGGCAGATCCAAAGATATAAATGGTTCAACTGTCATCTTCACAAACTCGGGGCCAAAGAAATTCTGCAAATCACATAAGTAGAATTAATAGCTTTTACTATTTATTCTGGTTCTTTCCTTTGAAGGAAAATGATGTAATAACAATAAACTACATGTAAAGCCAACTTGATTAGAACTGAAACAAATGAAGAAACTTTGACTTGAAACAAACTTTCAGTAAAGAAGTACAGTGGGATTTACCAAGAACAGAAACGGAATGTGCCTTACATTAAGTGAGAACAGAAGTTTCTTCTCAGCTTTGTTTTCTACCAGTGATATCAAATATAAAGGCTTGCTTTACACTGTTTTACAAGTTTTTCATTTTTTGGCCTCCAGATGGACTCAGACTCTCAAAAAAACAAAAAAACAAAAAAACCAATAGTAGGCTTAATTGTTGAAATGATATAGAGTTATCGAGTTCACGTAAGGATTTGGTTTAATACTGCTGATTGAACAGAATCTCGTTTTCGAGAGTGATATTCAATTTGTCCTAACACAACACACAGTCAAAGAACAAAATATACATCTCCATTTGTAATCATGTTCTTGAAACCCTGTGACACTGTATTCTTTTGTTCTAAATGGTATCGACTAGGGATAGTGTAAAGTATCACAGTCTCTGCCCACCACTGCTGCCTCAAATAAGAAAATATTATCTTAGGAGCCAGGGGGACTCAGGAGTGGGGAAAGTGGAGTCCACACACCATATTTACTGCTTCTCAATTTACTCTTTCCCTTGACCTCTTGTATATCCAGAGGTTTCTGTCAAGAGAGAGAACTGTTTGAGTAGATAACTTAAAACAAGTCAGACTCCAGGTGGCAGCAGGATCAGAATAGAATGGAAGATAATATCCACATGGGCAAAAGGTAGAATGAAAGGTAGAATGAAAGGGCTAGTCTTGAGGCCAGAGGCAGGTGATGTGTGTGTGCACGTGCATGTGTTTGAACTAACAGAGGTTATGGAATTTTTGCTTTTGTTAGTTTCCTCTTCACATTTAACTGTACACAGCTCATTTGGTTGCTTGATGTGGGAATTCTATCCAACAACAGTGTGGAGCATGTGACAGACACCATTTAAGTAAAAGTTTAACATTAAGGGTTTGTTAATACTTGACGAACCAATAGACACATTTTAAAGGAGAATTAGAAATAGGGTAAAAAAATGGAAATGGTCTGCCATGGAAAACAGAATCTAATATAGATCGAGTAAGGCAACAGGGTATGAACAAGTTAAAATCTGTCTGCACCAAAAGAAATATGGGAAAAAAATTAACTAAAAAATTTATATTTGGGGGAAAAAACATTAATTCAATGGTGAAACTTCCTCCTAATACTAGTACTCTTTTCAGCCTCAAAAACATATCCTTCCTGCTCTTTTCAAGTCTTCTGATTTGTAGTTCAATGAAATTTTCACCACCCAATACCATTTCTTTTCCTTAGCAAATTATAAGAGAAATTTGAAGTCTATCAACTTCAGGGCATGCATACAAATATGCTTTTAAGATAATTCTTTAAAACAAGCAACAAACACCAAAACAGAATACGGTAATTTACTTCCTCAGTACAAAACTAGAAAAAAATTCAATCTAGACTTTATTACTTTACTAATATATATTTTGCTTTTGAATAATTATTTGTAAAGTAATAATAAAAACGAGACACTGTCTCGCCTACCATATTGGTGATGATAAAAAAAAGAATGATAATATCTAGAGTTGGCAAGAACGGTGAAACAGGCATGATCATAAAGGCATAAACTGGTACAAACTTTTCTAAGGGCAATTTGATAATATGTATCAAATGTCTTAAAATGTGTTTGCCTTTGACTTGGCTATCACTTGGAGGAAGTTATCTATCTGGAAAGATTTAGCTACAGGGATGTTCATCAGAGAATTGCTTGCAGTAGCAACAACAAAAAAAATTAGAAGAATTTTAAACATCTAATTATTGGAAACTGATTAAAGAAATTATAGCACATGGTAAATTCACAAATGGAGTACTTTACAGCCCTTAATAATAATATTATAGAAGTCGTAAAATGTTTAAGATATTTTACACGAGAAAAGACCGTTCATTTTGAGCTTATATTTATAAAAATATATGACATAAATTATAACAAAAACAAACCAACTAAACACATAAAAAAATCTCCCACAGATATAAGATGCAGATTTGTTCCTTCTTGTGTTTTGATACTGTAATATAAGGATATGATGTTCCTTCTTGTGTTTTGATACTGTAATATAAGGATATGATGTTCGGAGCTAATATGGTCATCTTTTGACTATAAAGTAAATTACTGTCAAAATTCTAAAAATGGCAGGGCAGAAAGACGGAATGAACTTGATAACATTCTTGAGCTTCTGAACCAACCTTGAACATTTATTTCTGATCTTGGTTTGTGGGATAATAAATTTCTTAATATTAAGAAATAATCCCCTGTAATGTTGAAAAAAGCCAGCTGACTTTAAGGATCATGCATATACTTGGAAAATATACAGTTAAGATACTCTAAACCCATCTAATGTTATTTTAAAAATGAAATCATGAAAAAAACTAAATATTTATTTTAGTATCAACCAACGAGATATTTAACACCTATGGAAACTAATACAAGATTTCAGTTTCATCTGCAAGCAACTTTAGGATACCTATAGAATTTTTAAAAGTACTTTGCATAACATTTCCCTGAGATACTAAGTTTGAATGCAATAAGCTGAGAATCAACTTACCCTCAGCTTTCTTTGTGTCATGGCTGTTTCTAGGGCCATTTCTCTTAATGGATCCCTGGTGATGTCAAGCATGGAAGCTTTGATTGTATCTCCCGGATACAGGCTCAACCGAGACTGTCTAAGGGCCATTCGGGCTTGGAGCTGCATCATTTCTTCTTCTTGCCGTTTTAGCATGATCTCCTGATTAACTAAGTTGCCTTCAAGGGGTGTTTCATATTGTCTGCTATATAGAAAAGAGGAGAAAAGTAAGGGTTGGAAAGAAAACAATTATTTTAAGTCTAATCAAGAAAAAAAAATGTTAAGTAAGGAAGCGAGAATTTAAACACATATATTTTTTTCATCTCAGAAGAACCCTTGCAGTAACATTTTAGTTCTACTTCTGATGTATTAATATAGTTCGCTGTCCCATTTTCAGTGGGTAGATCTATATCCTCCACCTCTTCTCTGAGCAGTCAGCAGTCTCTGAAAACTGCCTCCCTGCAGTTCTCTCAGACTGGGGCTATTTTATTTATCTGGAACCACTGGGCCTGGAGATGGGATAGAGATTCCCTTTAATTCTTATTCCAGCTTCCAGATGATTGTCGACCTCTCCTCCAATAGCCCCCAGCCTCCATGAAGTACATGCTATGAAATCGCAGCATCCACTACTCTGCTTTGCTCTAGACGTTTATTGTTCTATTGGTCGACTCCCCCTTAGTTATTAAAGATTTAAGTGCCTGACTCCCCCTTAGTTATTAAAGATTTTGCTTCACCACTACTTCTGTCATACAGCCCTCTGGCCTCCTCCACTTCAGTCAACAATCTACTCCCATGGTCACGCCACAGGCTATTAACAATGACCACCTCTAAAATTTCCTGTTTCTACCCTCTAATACCTTTTCAATATAATCTCCTTTTTTTTTTTATAGCTAATTTCCTCTAATACTCTTCTTCAAAGAATTCATCGACTCAAGAATTTTAATCCATTGACTCTACCACTTTCTCCCTGGCCCTTACATTGTTTGAAATCTAAGGCCCATCACTAACATCACTCCTTTGCATATAACCTCAACTCTCATGAAACTGCAGAACCAAGCTGACTGACCTGACTGGGGCCCAGCATTGCCTGGTGACTATTCTCTTAGAGAACAATTTTATATCTTCTTTCTTCTCTTTTCAATACTCTCTTCCTCTTTATCTCTTAACTGATAACTTTCCCTCTGTTTTCTTGGTGAAAAAAGAAGCAATCAGGAAATAACTTCCTCATCCTTCTACCACCAAACTTTCTGAATCTATATCCATATGTTCTGCCTTCTCTTCTGTTACAATGGATGGATCTCCCACACACTTACATGGGCCCCAGACCTCTTCTGTGATTGGGATTCCACCTCTCCTGCCTACGCAAAGACTTTGCTCCTACAATTATCCTCTTGCATGCATCCATAATCTTGTATACACTAGGTCATTCCCATTAGCATACGAACACGCTATTTCCTACTATTTCCTACTCAGAATGAAATATCCTCCATCGGTTCCACATTCTCTTTTAGACTCTATCCTATTTTTCTGCTGTCATTTAGAGTAAACCTTTTCAAAATAGGTTTTGAATTTTATCTCTATTTCATCTCTCAATCTCTTGGACTCTCACCAATGGCTTTGGTCCATATTAGTTCACCAAAACTGGTCACAAAAATGACTGACCTCTAAAATAACTCATCTCTTTGTTATGAAAGCCAAATGACTGACTTCTAGGTTATCAAAGCCTAAGGATAATTCTCGATTTTTATTTTACGTGACCTCTAAGCACCATATGACAAAGTTGCTCAATGCTCACTCTTCTTGAAACATTTGAATTCTGGGAAATCATGCTCTTTATTTTCCTTCTACTTCACTGGCTCCTCCTTCTTTGTCTCTTTTGTTGGATCCTCCTTTATTTCTAATCTTTTAATATTAGACTACAACAGTGGTCAGACTCCAGATTTTTCTAGTCTCTATATACACTTCATACCTACACGATCTCATCTAGTCACATCATCTTACTTATTTTGTATGTTCTTATAACTCATCTCTCTCCTGAATTCTAATTCTATTTACCTGCATAAGTGAGTGTTCTTGGATGTTAATACACATTTTTAGCCTAAAACAAAATTCTTGATTCTTTTTCCCCATGTCCAACCTTCTCTCAATAATTCCCTGGTTGCTTAGTAAGCAATTTGGAGTCATTCTTGATTGCTCTTTCTTGCAAATTCCACGTCCAATTGAGCAGCAAATCCTGAAGGCACAATCTTAAAGATGTCTATATCTGATTCTTCTCTATTACCAACAACCAGCGCTGTATTTATCTCAAACACAACGCTGTAATTGCCTTCTGTTTTTTTACCCCTAATCTGTTCTTCAGAGAACAAATCTGTTTAAACCCATTAAATGTAATTTAGATCCTGGCTTTCTATGCTTTCAACCATCCAATGGCTTCTCATTATACTTAGAATCACATCCAGAGTGCTCACATTAGCTTCTGTGGTCTGACATGATTTGGGTCCTGGTTACCATCCACGCTGCCTTTCACTCATTCTGCTGCAGCTACATTGCCCTGCTTGCTATTTCTCTAACATGCATATCTCAGGGCCTCTGCTCTGTCTGTTCCCTTTGTCTGGAACTCTCTTCCTCCTGATAACCTACATGGTTCACTCTCCACTTCAAACGGTTTTCTGTTCAAATATCACCCCTTCGGAGAGGCTTTCTCTGATCATCCTACCTATGTAAAACAGAACTTGGACATCATATCCCTGTGCTCTCTATCCCTTTAACCTACTTTATTTTTCACTATCTGATGGTGTATTATCTACTTGTTTTTTAATGGTTTATTGTCAATCTCTCGGCCCTAGAAAGACCCTTGAGGGACGTTTTTTTTTGTCTTGTTCATGACTCTATCTCCAGTATCTAAAAGTACCCAGTACATGGTAGGTGCTCAATAATCATTTGTTGAGCAAATGATGAATATAATTTTATGGCTCATGAATCTCACTTAATGGGAGTCAAGAATAATAAAAACAATTTGAATCTATACATTTTAATTCACACCTGTTATTTTCACCAAATACATTAGCCTCCTTGTTCAAATTATTTTATAACAAAGGTACAAACAGGTAGCAAAAAAGACTGATTATCATTTCCTCTCTCCCAACACAATAACTAGTAAAAGTTCCTTTAAAGAGTGAAACGTTTGAGAGGCAAAAACAAACAAAAAAACAAACAAAAAACTCAGAAAATCTGAATCATTTAGGAATGAATAAATAGGTTGTTTTGAGTCATTAAAAAAGATTATTTCATCTAGCAGATAGGCACAAAAGAAATGGGAATTGTACTATGTATAAACTGTACTTCAAAAGTTAACACAAAAAAAATTCAGCAAAGCTCTTTGAAAACAGCTTTGAGTATCCTTTTTGATCACTGAAAGACACTTTTGATAGCTCAAAATCCAAAAATTACTCATTCTGCTTCATCTGACTCATAATTTCCTGTTAATCTCCCCCCACTCCCAGCAATACAAATCAATAGCACTGTTTGGATCTGTTTTTCCACTTCATTCTAGCTTAAGGGAATGGAAATTTTTATAAAGAAGTATGCAACATGTTTAAATACATCACTATTTATAGATCTCACAAATACGTGACCTAAAGAACAAAACAGGACCTCCTGATTGTGTACCAGAATGTTAAGGATGTTATCAGAAACTTTAGTACACATTCAGAAAATTCTGAACTTGAGTAAGGAATTTAGACTATATTTCAGTTAATGTGTTTTTCTGTGGGCAGAAAAAGAAAATGAGACTAGTTTAGAAGTAGAGTTTAGTACTCTACATTAAATATAACACACACACAAACCTAACAATCTACTTCTTGAAATATTTTTCTTTCTCTTATATTTTTTATCTAACTCAGATAACTATAAATACCACATTAAATTTTTTTATCTCTTACAGTGTGAAATAAAAGACTATTTATCACTAAAACATTATTTGATGAGCTAAGGTGGCCATACTGTTAATGTTTTCTATAATAAAACTTGGAAACAGTCAGTCAAAACTAAGATACTTTTTCTTAATCTCATAATCGCAATACTTTTGCGGTACCTTATCAAGAAAATTGATGACACAAAATGATTTATTTAGAGGAATGTTTTTAAATGACTAACAAACTGACTATAAAATCAAACCATTTTTAACACAAAATGTCAATAATTTTTCCAGTTGTTTTCTTTACTCCTACTTTTGATAAAGCTAAAACTATTTATAAGTTTTCTCAAATTATATATATAGTGACTTCCTCGATTCAACACAGAGCTTAGTGTAATTCAATATTTGCTTCTTATTGCTGTTCATCTCCAAACCCTTCTGTTTGTTTAAGAAAACTGCGTTTAATATCAAGCATAGATCTGTCTTTGCCTCATACCTCTTTGTTCAAAATTAACCAAAATAGGTTCAACGCAATTACTACTACCACAATGGGCTTGTAGTAATATACAATGGTATTGTGCAAATATAACATTACTTTAGGTAACTGAATACTTATTAGGACTTTCCTCAAAGAAAATAAAATATCATGGACTATTTTAAAAGGCAAAAGAGAGAAGAGAAAAAGACATAAATTTAATAAAAATTGGAACATTGAGGATAATTTCAGTGCAATGTATTTAATTACTTGGAGTTTAAACTTTGGATAAATTCTCTGCTTTAAATCACATGGCTAGAGTTACCTGGTCTATTAAAAGTTTACAGCTGTAAAACAGTGTTTGCCAGAATTAATTAGCTAAGGAGCAAGTTTTTGTTAATTTCCAAATGATTCTTTTCCATATCTTTTATATATCTTTTGTATTTTTTTGTGGCACCTGAATTAAACAAACCAAGATATCTAATTTAAAAGGATTCCCATAGTTTGGGAGTATATTCTGAAGCAACCTCTGGTTCTCTAATATCTTATTATAAATTTGAAATTATGCTTAACATTAACAACATGGTTTTGTTCATGTAAGGGACCTGTGCACACATGTAAAGGATACATATCAATATATTCACTACTGATTTGACACTTTTCAGTTTAAACAAAGTAAATCAATACATAGCTATATAGTACCACCATCCTAAGCCTGGCTCAAGAATAATACCTAACGCCTTGTAAGAAAGCTAAATATTTCAGTATGAAAATGAACTCTACACAGCCAAAACTAGGCTTTAAAAAAAATATAAGAGAACCTCTTTTAAATCGGGAAAGATGTAGTGAATAATTAACTTTTTATATAATAGGTTACTTAATGGTAACCTACTCATTATTCAATCAACAAATAATACTCACTGAAAACCTGCTTGGTGAGCCTGTTCAGCCTTCTTCTGAAAGAAGTATTTTTATTTCTTAGAAATCAAGGTTTACTATCTTCTCATAGATCTTTAATGCCATACCTTCAGAATGTCTTAACTGTTAATAAGTTATAGTACATTTAAGTTATATTACTTAATAAAATAAGTTATATTACTCCCAATTTCAAAATTCAACATAAACTATAATCAGAGCTTATTCTAATTTTAAAAGATTATAATAAGTCAAATTCAAACTACTGCAATGTCTTTCACATAATTGAATAAATTTGCAAGAACTTAAAAAGGAGGGGAAGGAAAAGGAAAATGGAGAAAACAGAGTAAAAAGGATAATTAAAAAAATTCTACATAATTCTAATTAAAAAAAATCTGTCACTGTAAATATATCATTATTATTTTTTCACATGGCATACCTTGGTCTGTGTGACTGGCCTTGACTTGGAGTTTCATCCACTCCTGGGAGGCCACTGTTGGATTCAAATCTCTTTGAAGCTTCACTTTTTCTCACTAATTATGAAAGAAAAAGGAATAAAAGCACAGATGATAATAATATGAAATAATCTTATAACTTAAGCATTTAGCAGATACGTAAGATAATTTTTACAAATAATATTCACATAATCAAATTAATGACAATGTCATTAAACTCTTTAGAGATAAGTCATGTTAGTTTTTAAGACAATGAATTATTTTCTATATTATGAAAATGACTACATTTATTGTTCGGTGAAACTGCTATTAGGCTCCTATAATACCATTAAAATGAACAAGTGGTAGCTTTTCATTATTCTTAAATTTTATATAGAAGTAATCTTTTGACACCTCCTATCTCAACACTACTGATAAAGAAGAAAATCACGGTTTTTAAAAACATTTTGCTTGTTGAGGTATCTCTTACCTTGTCTGAAATCTGATTCAGAGGAAATAATAGATGGACTTTCGCTGGAGGTACTAAAGATATCACTGTGGTAAGTTTTGTATCTTCGAGGTGTTTCTAAAAGGATTAAAACAAAAACATTAGAAAGCAAACTCTAGCAGTTCCACACAAATCAAATAAAATATTACGTTCACTCTTGTAAGACTGTAACATTTTATACATTACTTCAAATTTACCACTTGCTGGATGGTATTCAAACAATGTGATTCCAATTTTGAGGCAGTTCGGAAGACTGGTTAAGAGCCTGGACCCTGACAGCAGATTGAGTGGATTTTAATCTCAGCTCCGCTAATCATGGGTACGTGATTTTAGGAAGTAACTTAACCTTTCTGTGACTCATCTTCAGCTGAAAAGGAGGCATAATAATTGTGTACACCTCATAGGGTTGCTGTGAGCATAAAATGAATTAACATACACAAAGCTCTTAGAAAAGAATGGATGCTCTATAAAAATCATCATTAATATCAGTTTTTGAATGCTTAATATGTGTAATTCTCTGTGTTAGGTGCTATAAGAGATAGAAAATCTAAAGACACAGTCTAAAGCTCAAATAATTTTTAATGTAGAAGTACAAAATACTTAATTTGAGACAGGTTGTTTAGTTCCACCACAGTGAGATAAGTAAGCATTGGAAGTGGGGGAGACTGTGCAGGGCTGTACAGCGTGTGCTCTGTATGGGGGGCAGGACTCCACTAAAATCTAAATTCTGCCTTCTAAATGTTTTTGACTTGCCTCCTCTTCATACTCACCATAGCTATCACAGATCACTATTCATCTCATGCCTGGAATATTTCATGTGTCCCGATTCTCCTTTCTGCAGTCTTGCTCATCTCATTATAATTCACATTACAGAGAGTGAACTTTACAGAAATAAGAATCTGAGCATATTGCTATATTTCTCAAACTAGAGTCCTCAACATACAGTTTAAAAACTTCTTAGCTTGATATTCAAAGACTTTCATAACCTGATCTTGACTGCATTTATAGCAGTGGCTCTTGATACTGCGAAATCACAGATTCACTTTTTAGAAACATGAAAAATATAGATCTCTCTCCCCACACCCCTCAAAACATACATATACACAAACATTTAAATAAAACTTTAAAAATCCAATGCAAGTAAAACCCTTGTTCTGTGGCCTCATCGTCATCTACTTCCCCAAATTCTTCATTCTTGTTCCAAATTCACACATTTATAAAAGCATAGAAATTTTTAGGTTCCTCCTGAAACATACTTTGTCAGCTAGAAATGTTGTCCCTCCCCCTCTTCTTTTATTTCCCTGAATATTTTTTCTTTTTCCTTTAAGAGAAGCCTCAACTTCAACACAAGTCTTTCATGATCACCTAAAGGCTGAGTTAGACATTGCTTCTCTTACTTTCTTATTGCTTTATGCTTAACTAGATGCAACTCTTCCACTGCCTGAAAATTCTCTAGTTGTTTGTTTCCTCTACCTAAGTTAAAAACTCTCTGACAAAAAAGATTGTGTCTTTTTTAAATGTACTTCTAGTATCTACCAAGCATCTGGTGCATAGCAAGCACATAATAAATGTTTTCTCAATGAATATGAATGAACGCATAAATGAATAGATGAGTATGTGTTACATGACGGTCACTGATGACCTTTAAGAGAACTATTTCCAGTCAGACAAGTTAGCACAGACAAGTCAGAGGCCAAATCAGAAAGGGTTAAAGAAGGACTAGATGGTATGAAATTGAGAAAATGAGTATACACTATTTTTTCAATAAGTTTAAGGGTTTGAGAAAGGAAAATGATTTTAAAAAATAGACTGAATGAGTTATCAGGGTCTTTTTGGCAGAGTGGAATGTCTGAGAATGATTTAGGCAGTGGATAATAAATCTGTGGATTGGAGAAGATTGAAGTTGTAAATGATCGTGGAGAAAACTTATGAAAAAAATGTTCTAAGAAGACAGGGAAAAAAAAAAACAAACCCCTACACACATGGGTTGGTTAGTTTTGCAAGGAGAAAGAAGCTTTTCTTTTTAAGACAAAGAAATGATGGGCAAGGGAAAGAGAGAAAATACAGAGAGAATTTCAATATATATCAGAAAGTTGTCTTATTCTTGGTAATAAAAAGTGAATCACTTTCTGGGAGCAAGCTTAATGGGGAGTTTGAAAACAGTAAAGAAATTCTGCTGTGAAGAATGTGGTAAATCAGCAAAAACCACATGAAAGCTTCCATGTAGCCATGAGAGTTTAGGCTAGAATGCATGAATTATGTTGGAACCTAACAGGATGGTTTTGTGGCTTTTCCTTGACACTAGAAAAAGTAGACATGGACAATATCTAGGACCGAGGAGTGACATGGAATGTATGGCAGCAGATAATCAAGGTATGTGAGGAATTCTTTTTCACTAGTTTGCAAGCTTGAGAACAGGGACTTCACAAAATGAATCTTCCTTTGTGCTAGAAATTGTTCAATAAAGATTCTTAAAAGAAAAAAAGATGGATGCATGAAGGAAATAGTCAAATAGCATCATAGGAATCAGGCTTGTAGAACCAGGATGGAAATAATGGCTGGAAGAGTTAGGAGATCACGCTGAGACAAAACTTTAAATAAATGAGAGGAGTAGAAGAATAAATGACTGGCTATGGACTTGAAGGAGAGGAGGCTGTGCATTGTTCTATGACAATATTTACCTGGAGAAGTAGGTATAACATATGAGATTCCTCCTTTGTCCAGCTTTGTATACAGTGAACATGAGTATCAAATAATACTATAATTAATGAAAAGAGTTTGGAATTGAAAATTCAAGTATTTACCAGTGTTTGTTTTAAAAAATGATTCCGTTCAACCATAGTCTTATGGTAAAATAAATAAGATAATTTTTTTAAATCCTCTGGTTTAAGATGAATGTGATTGGAAAGAATCGCAGATGTCAAAACAATAGTTTTATCTAATACTATTTAACTTCATTGAACATAGTTAAATGATTACTTGAGAAGAATGGCTATTTTCAAGGGGCACCAAATAACTTTTTGTATTACTATTATAAAACCCCCATGCTAAAATTTTTGAGGAATTTTCCCAAAGTAACTTGACCAAATTACAAACCTGGCATTGCAACATACAGTGCAGTAAAATCAGTAAGGCTAATGTACAGAGGTACAGTTTTACCTTACAAAGAAAAGTAGCTTATAAAGTCTATTGTATGACTGAAGCGCACAACTTCAGTCACTTGGATTATGCCATGCAATAATAACTTCACACCCTACATTAAATAAATTTACTATTTAATGACTATTTCTGTAAATGGCTATAAGTTAGTAAATAAATTTTAATTCTAATTTGCATTCTTTGGTGATGCTTTATAATTGTTCTTTTTTTACATGTCCATATTTCCCCTCTCTTGCTAGCTTATGTTTTGTTTCTTTTTTCTTTAGTTTAGTCTGACAACACTAGCAAAGTTTTTAATTCTTGGGTTTCTTCTGTAATGTAACTTCGACAAACCCCTCTTAAAGAAATTACAATAAATCATCCTCCCTTGAGGAACTATTGGTCTATAAATGGTCTCAGGACCACATCTGCAGGGAGAAAGGGAATTGCCTTATGATGCTTTACTGCTTTATAGTAATAGGGGGCTAGCATTCCATATATAATGGATGACTAGGTTAGCAGGACTATTAAGGGGTAAGAAGACATTTTTTCCCCTTAAGATTGGGGTAGGGGTGGGTATCTATGTTAATTAAAGTGGTAGGAATCTTTTTTGGGAGCTTATTGTATTCTGGAATATATCTTTTAAAAGGCTGTTAGCCACGTTCTTTTCATGTAATGACATGACAGATATAATGAGATTAAAGTTCCCAGGCAATATTTACCTCTCACTCATGCTTATAAGGTTATAATCAGATTAAAGTTCTCAGCCAAAATTTACTACACACTCATGCTTACAAGAAAGGTTAGCCCTTGTAAGTATGGGCTTTCAATTTCTGAATTAAATAATAAATTTGACCATTTCAGGAATTATTATAAAATTGCATGTCCTTCACCATAAGTACCTTGCATAATTGGTTTATACAGAGTGGCACATTTTCCATGCTCACAGATCATTTGCGTAGGAGCATTTATTGGCTTTCTGAGATGACCTATATTAAAGCATCCAGTAGACACTAACTAGATAGAGCGTAGCTTTCCTCTTCTGTTCTGGTCTGCAGAAGGGCAGTCCCTAACTTTCCATGAGCTGTCCTTAACATTATTAATAACTTTTCTTTTTGGAGCATCCAGACACCACATATATTTTCTATCTCTATCTAAAAGTATATTATTAGCACTTTAGATTTGGTCCAGATCCTAGAAATGTGATATTAGCTGTGTGATTAAAACAAAACAAAACAAAACAAAACAAAACAAAACACCCCAACTTTTTATAATGAAAAGTTCTAAATGGAAAAGAGAGAACAGTAAAACCCCATTACCCACCTCCCAGCATTAACAAATCCTAATAATTGTTATTTTAATTAGAAAGTGCCAGACTATTATTTTTTTAACAAAGAGATACTCCTAAGTATATAATACTACAAAGTTTTCTGAATGCCAAAATTCTTGAATGATGTGCAGTGGACCTACAAGAATGTTCAAATACACACTTTATAAAATGCACATGTGGCCACTTTCATTGCAAGGTTAAAACTGTAATAGAAAAATCTGAGCTTTCATTATTACAACTGCAAAACTAAATTTATTTGCCTTTTGTAGGATAAAATTAGACTCAATATCTCATTTCTTGGTTGGCAAGTTTCTTTTCTCAGCTAGTAAATATTTAAACGAAACCTACATTGTACAAATCAGAGTACTAGGGTCCACTTAGGGTCCATGATTATTCTTCATTTCACTAGACAATTTCCTTCTTTTGACTTCCTATAAGTACTTAGTTTGCAGATATGGAAAATGAAGTTGTAGTAAAGAATCTTAGTGCAGAAATACTTATGAGTACCAAAAAAAAAAAAAAAAAAAAAGGGAGAATAAAATCAGCCTACACGTATATCATCAAATCAGAAGCACCTAATAGGGTGTGTGTGAATATATGTAAATAAACACATAAAACATAGAGGAATATATTTTCTCTAAAATACATTTTGTAGAATAGCAATGAGAAAATTAAAAAAGGGGGAGACTACAGAGGAATGGCTTAAAGAATTAACATTTGGAGAGAAGTCTAGTGATAGAGATTTCATAAGCACATGTTCTGACATTTGAAGAAAGCTTTTAATTTCTAGTACTATTTTACGATAATTCAGAGTACATATTTTTTGTCAGAATACAAGGTATAAAATCCTGACATTTTACTATCCTATAACTGTAATTTGATTCTATAAACAAAAATCACTCCAACTCTAATAATCATATTTGACTCCAATTACATAGTAACAATAAAAAGCAGCTTTCCAATAGACTAGAATGTTTTGACATGAGTTCTTGACAACTGAGAGTCGCAATTTCTACCATCACTTAACCCACTTAACACTTTACACATATAAAATTGTGGCATGTGATCAGGAACAGTATGCTTTTTAATGTTTAAAAGATACGAAGATTTGCACAATATTCTGAATTTACATAAAACTATTTCAGATGAAATATTCAAATCTATAATCTTCACATTAAAGGAATCTAAGCCAGCACAAACTAATCTAAAAACACTATTTATAAGTGACACGTATTCAAGCTCAGACAAGTAACATGCAGAAAGTAAGACAGCCAACTGCAACATCAGGAATTAAATAACCACTTTAGCTTGACATTTCTTTACCTTAAATACATGACTCAAATTACAGATAGAAGTTTCAAGAAGAAATGCACAAAATGACTGGTTTTGTAGCTCAGAACCATAAAATTTTAAAACCTTGCATTTTTTAAAGGTTGTGAACCCTAATAAAATATTTCAATTTTCAAATAAAGTATAGAAAAATAATAATGTTATACATTTATGCATGAAGTGTTTTTCTCTATGCTTTCTTTTTAAGGGGTTAATCTCTGGAAATTAGCTATTGTACTTTTTATATGTTCACTGGAGTCCTCTGCATTCTATATTATATCATATTGTAGGATATATGAATAGAATATATTCTAAAATCGCATGAGAGCTAGATATGATCAAAAATTTTAACTAGTAACTTAGGCAAGTATGAATACATGTAAACGAGGAAGAATATATGGATAAATGCTCAGTGAACTGTACACTAATTTAAAGATGTAAAATTTGTGCAGAGTAGGAATGGCAAAAAGAACGAATAGTCTCCAATTTCCTCTGTGGGGGTCTTGTGTAATGTAGTAGCCACAAACTTAGGCTATGACTTGCATCTGAGATGTCTGTACCACTCTTCTAGCATCCTCCAGGATCCTCTGCTGTTATGACTTTACTGCCCTTTCTAAAGCTTTCAAATAGTACAGAAGTCTAAAGGAAATTGATTGCATTTGCTGTTGGTTGCTCAGGCTATGACAGACAAATAAGTGATTTTCTCTTAGAATTGGACAAAGAAGAGGAGAAGGAGGTAGGATTTCTCCTCACTATAATTCATCAGAGAATACTGTTGTCTCTCGTATCTGAAATAGCACCACTGAAGATACAAAATATTTAATATTAATAGCCACATTACAATACTCGGTTTAGATTAACAAACAATTATGAGTATCTATTATATGTAGATGTTTAGGCCAAATAACTGATGTCTACAGCAGGAGAAACAAGCTCTTCTAAACAAATAATTTCAGTGAAAAACACAGGTGACCATCTTAAACTGGGAAGGTGAGAGAAAGCTTCCTGATCCAGGCAATACCTAAAAGCTTTGATAGTCTTAAAACAGAAAGCTGCATGAATAAAGACATAAAAATACAAAATGGCATGTATGGAGGGAGGGAGGGAAGGGGAAGAGAGAGAGAGAGAGAGAGACAGACAGACAGACAATATGTAAAAGTGTACATGGTGTTGGAGTGAGGTGTGAGATGGGAAGTGCTAAAGGACGACACTGAAAATATACGATCGTGAAGATCCTCAATACCATGATCTAAGGAGTTAGAATTTTATTCTGCTCAGATGATGGAACATTAAATGGCTGGAGGCAGAGAAAGAATGTATTCAAATTTTCATGGCAGGGAAATGAAAGACAAATTGTTGCTGCGAGATCAATTTAGAAAGCTATTTGCATAGTCCATGGGCAACAGAAAGAACCGACTAGGATGAAAAAGTTGCTGGGTTTTAAAAATTGCGATGATACCCATTGCTAGTAAGATCCATTTTAAACCTTTCTTAAAACATATCAGTCCATGCTTCTTAGACGGTGTCTATGGTAAAGCCAAATTGGGTCTATGTTAACTGTGTATGAGTTAGATTTAAATTAGGTACCTAATTTCTGATAAAGTAGCCTACGATTTCTGTGGACTCCAAAATCAAATTATGTTACTATGAATATAGATGATGGAAAATTTTTACTCGTTTCACCTTTAACTTTCCTTAGTGCTTAAAAATGAAATATTTCTTATCAGTTGTATTTTAAAGAACAAGTAGCTGCACACCTTTTATCAAACCAATCTTTCCTCAGCTGAACATTAATATTTTATACTATACTAACTTTATATAACTTTGTAAACTTAAATACAATATTCAGTTCCTCAGTTGCACTAGCCAAAATGTAAGCACTCAATAGTCACATGTGGCTTGTAGCTACTGAGGTGGACTTTGTAGAGAGAGAACATTTCCTCCCCTGAAGTTCTATTGGATGATGCTGATCTTTTTATAATTCAACCCTAGAAACAGAGTAGGCACTTGATCCTTTCTGGCTAAGATGCTGGGTCCATCTATTATGCTCTTCGGAGATACAAAATATGTTTGCATCTTAGTAGTATAATAATTAAGTTATTAATATCTGAAATATATGTGATATTAGACCAATACCACATAAAATCCCTGCTTATATTTATTTCTGTGGAAGTGATGAGTGAAATAGAAACTGGATATTAAAATTATTTAATTTAGTTCTTGGAGTAATCTAAATGATAACTCAATTATACCTTTTTAAAATTCTATTCAGAGAAATAAGGTGAATAAAAACTGAATAGCTCATCTTGGCTAGTTTTGGATTTTAGAAAAGAGAGATAAGTTTTGAAGAAAATTTCTTTTCATAAAATGTCATTGGAAGTATCTTAAATGATGAACTCATTCCTTGCTTTTCTGAAATGTAACTATAAAAATATATGAACTTTCAAATTCGATCTTCTCATGGAAATCAAACATTAAGGTGCCTCTATAATGAGAACAGGCTCACATACTTGAGTGTTTACATATTCCAGTTGCACAACAGAGGTTAAGCTGTATTCACAGGACAGTCACAGAACAGCTAAACTAGGCTAGACCAGCGGTAAAAGCATTGAAAGAAAGAAAACAATATTTAATTTTGATGTAAAGTAGTTGACTTAAAACTCCTTAAATAAGTCATGTTTACCCATAATCACTTTTGCAGGATTTAATTATATCTGTTATGCATACTCTCTCTTCTAGTATTCTACAGAATGCAGAGGAGTTTTGACTGTTGGAAGCAAAATGCTATTCATGGTCCCCACCCAGGGTGTGGAGTGCTATTCATACTATACTCACAGTACTGGTTCCAAGTCAGTCTCTCGTAATCAGGAATGTGTTGCCAACCCAGAGAGCAAAGGATAGGGAGTGTGTGGTAATTATATCACGAGAGAGACGACAATAAATACTCCTATTAGAAAACAGACAATTTCTCAGATCTTGAGACGGAATAGAGGTGAAAAAGAAAATACTGGGAATAAGGAAGAAGGGAAAAGAGTAGAATAGGGCAGTCCTATGCTCGAGGCGAAAAAAAGAAAGCAATAAAAGAGAATGACATTAAAATTTAAAACTAGTTTTCATGAGAGAAATCTGTCGTTTCTTCTTGCCCCTTCTCTATTGCTTTATGTACGTAGAGTATTATCTGAAAGGTTGTTAACTTAATAATCATAGTAATAATCTTATATTTATAATTCTTTTTTAAAATTTATTATTATTTATGCTTACAGCACCTGGTCTTCCTAGGTGGTCTCCCATCCAAGTACTAACCAGGCCCGACCCTGCTTAGCTTCCGAGATCAGACATCGGGCTTGTTCAGGGTGGCATGGCCGTAGACTGCAGATCATGGACTGTGGCTCCACTGGGGCGTGAACCCAGAACCTTCTGCATGTAAAGCAGATGTGCTAACCGCTACACTATGGAACCATGTCCTACATTTATAGTTTTTAAACTTCAACTACAGTTTCTGTCTTGGAATTGTTTTTATTCTTAATTTTCTTATTTTGTTCCCAAAGAAATCA
This sequence comes from Pteropus vampyrus, assembly GCF_000151845.1. Classification (NCBI taxonomy): domain Eukaryota; kingdom Metazoa; phylum Chordata; class Mammalia; order Chiroptera; family Pteropodidae; genus Pteropus; species Pteropus vampyrus. Next base: position 9,929,477 of record NW_011888806.1, read on the forward strand.
GAGAACTCAACGCCAACTGCTGCTTTTTGATAGTTTACTCCCTTATCCCATCAGCTGCAGGATAACCATCTTACAGATCATACCTTAGTAAAGATCCAACAAAACGTAATCTATCACAGTGGAGCGTGTGACACAATGGAGCTCCGCCCTAACCCCCTCCAGAGTGGTTTATTGTCAAAAGAACCAAAAGTGCTTCATTTCGAACCTTTCTTTCATAACACCATCTTGTTTCACCGTATTAAAAATTACGTAATTTTATTAGATTTGGAAGAGACTTAATAAGGGCTTTGTTAGGCTGTTAATTTAATGTCCAACTTCCCAGGCAGTAAAGAAGTTTTCCTGACAATGTATCTGAAATTTATTTGGTTTCTGCTTGAAATCAGAATAGCAGTAGGAAAAAAACCTTATTCTGAGGCTCAAGAGACCTGGATTCTAAATACAGCTGTTAGTTACTAGTTTACTCTGGGCCTCTGAAAATGAGATGTCTGGTTTAAATGGTATCTATTTCTTTCCAGTACCAAACTTCATGATTTTAAGGTCTGATCTCCTTGTGCTGTTGGCTGGTTGACATTTTCGGCTGAATAGATGCTGTGGAGGTGATTTAGGTAAAGGCTTCTTTCAAGGGGATGGGGCTTGGGCTAAGGAAAGGCTATACATCTGAGGTTGAAGGAGACAATTGTCTTTTCTACTGGTTGAATGAGCCTTTCGTACATCCAAAAGGACAAGCAAATTTAGCAATTTCTTTTCTTCTGATGGTTATGTTAACCCAATAAACACTAGAACACATATTTAAAACAAAAATTAGGAAGTAACATGTAGTGAAAAATCCTTAGAATGGAACTCTGAAATCTGTGATGGAAATCTACGATCTCCCATAACGATGAAAACTCTATCATTAACTAGTTATGTGATAATTGGATATGTTATTAAATCTTCGCAAACTCAAGAACATGTGCTCTAAGACTTCTTTTAATTCTAAAATTGCTGATACCCAGTAGCAACTGCAAAAATTAAAGATCAAAAAAATTGTACAGAGCATTAGCAATATTTTAAAATGCTTTAAACAAGATTATTTTAAAGGAAAAAGTGTACAAGAAAATGTACACACTAGAAGCATTCACTGTTCTGCTTGCTTTCTCACACATAAAAGGGATACTGTTCATGAGAATTAAATGAGATAAATGGAATTTATATTATTTTCTATTCTTTTTTCTTCTTTGTACACTACCAAAAATTTCTATCAGCAATCTGTACTTTTGCTCACACAGCTAACATAAATCACCTCACCTTTAGAGAGAGACATCCCAGCATAAAACCAACAAGTTACTCAACTAAATAACTCATAAGAATTATTGCTTTTGAATTCCAAACATCAAGCATTCCTTTCGAATAATGCTTTAGCCTAAAGCAAATATAATTTATTACTAACTGCATGTTACTGTATAATAATGAAGTTTATTTAAGGTGGTGTAAGCATTTCCATAATAAGCCAACATTTTCAAGGTGTTTTGTTTAACTTGGTTATAAAATATACTCTGGAAAAAAATGCACAGGTTCTTTATGGGAGCAAATGCTTTTGAAAACTCTTTAGTAGCAAAGAAAGATTTCAGAATGGAAACTCCTGCATCAAAGAGTTCAAAGCATATTTTAATTTTAAAAAGAATTATTTTTCTCTTCTTGTATCTCTTGTAATGAATCTAAAATTTCTAAATCTGGAAACCGTTTCATAACATGTTACCATTTTTAATAAATAAAGGTCTACGAAGATTATAAATTATCTTCGTATATAAATAAGCATATTTGGGAACAATTTGGCCTATTTGAGTTTCCTTAACAGACATGCGTGCATGCATGCATTACCTGAGAAAATAAGACTTATATGCAAACTAGGACATAATTGGCCTAATTGTCATTTTATAGGTAATCAACAAAATAACCTATTAAAACAAAACATAATAGATTATTGTAGCATGATTAAACAGATTAAGTACATTTTCGATAATGTTTGATTTCTTCATTGTTTAACTCTCAAACCAAGGTTCAATTGAAAAAAAATACTTTCCTCAAACTCCACTAATCCACTAATTATTATTCATTTACTAAACATTAAGTCAAATAATCTTTTGCAATATGAGAACATTAGAAATATGTTAAGAAAATATATTATTCGATCTCTTAAATGTTAGGTATAGTCATCTATATTGATATCTATCTTCATTATATTCTGAGACTACCATGGTTTATCTAGTTGAATAACTGAGAATCTGGTTTTTTTTTTTTTTTTCCTACGATGGGCAAGGAAATTGCTCATCGTAGGAAAAAAATGCTTTACGTAAATGCTCATGAGGTCAGGCTAAATTATTATTCATATGCTAGCTGTTGTGCAACATTAAATAGTCATAGAATATAACTTCTGAAAGGGGAGACTATTTTAAGATGCAGGAAGTACCTATTCTTTGCTGTCACAACTCTAAAAGTTTACTGATTAAACAGTGACATAGTGCATAAACAAATTTCTAAGTTTTTATTTTCTGTCTTTGAAATTCAGTTTTCAGATAAGGATTATATATGACCTTCTCATAAAGTTGGCCTATATTTTTAAAAATGTGTATATACAAACCTATAATATCATTTAAATGTTCAATAATTTCCTCCAAAACTTCAAGTTATTTACTACTTTGCAATTCCTGGATTTAAAAAAACAACTACAATGTAGAAATAAAGCACAATGTAGAGAATACGTTCAGTTCCAGAACCATGCCTAACAGAACAAACCTTTAGCAGAGTGCTCTAAAGGTAATCTATGAATCAAAAATATCCTACTGGAATAATGACCTTAAAAATAAATATGACCCCTGGTGATGTCATTACTCTCACTGGACTAGAAAATACCCTAAAGTTCCCTTTAATGTCCCAGAGATTGCCTAGGAATATTAGATTGACAATGCTCTCGCTTTCTCTTCCATCTACTTATATTAAAAATAGCCTCTATCCAGATATCTAGAACACAGTTTTATCCCATTCAAAATATTGAGCTTTGTGTGTGAAACAGGAATTTTTGAAAAAGAGGTTTGCCCCGCAAATAAGAATTTATCGTTTATGTTTTTATGCCTCTTATACTAATAATGCAATAATCTGATTAATTAATCACTTTACACTCATTACTCAATTAATCTATTTTTGTTAAGAACATTTTACAGATGGGGTAACTTAAGAGTATAATCGCTCTTAGGCCCAATTGCTGAAGTAAGGATCATGTAACTCCCGAATGGACTAAATAATTCACACCTAGGCTCTCTGACTCTAAATCTATAAATTTAAATACTATGATTTTAAAACTCCGTTCCAGACCAAATAAATTATAATCTCCAGGAATTATGTACCAAAATTTGTTTTCTGAAGCTGGTGGTTTGGGAACCACTGCACTATCTTCACACAACCCTGCCTCCCTAGGAATGCTGATTTTGATTAATTTTATTTCATTTCCATGAACCAGTCCTTTTTGGAAGGCCCGTGTTGCCGTGGAAGATTAAAAAGAAGTAGAAAACATGGCTCCTGCCCCTGAGAAGCTTACAATCTAAAAATACACTACCCAAAATTTTGAGACTTAGAAGTGACTGGACTGGGCATGTTTAGTAGGGGTGACTTGTGGAAGCAGTGCACTTTGACTAGGGTTTTGGTGGAAGGGAGAACAGAAATTGATAGAGAAGTAAGACTAACTAGGGTACAAAGGTTTGGCAGTGGAAATAAGACTTGTGGAATGGTTTAACAACCCTTCTTTATTTCAAGACACAATTTTAAACATTTCAATTCTCTCTTGAACACACAAAATTACTAACCTTCTACATTCATGGCTTCTCTCAGAACCTGAAGTTTCTTTTGTCTCTCTCGGATTCGGTCCAAAGCACTTGATATTGCTGAGGAGGTGGGCAATTCTCGCGTGTGAAATATAGGATCCATTTTCTGAGGGCCAAAGATATCCAAGGCTATGCTTCCATCTGAGTATCTTGCTTCCTTTTTTCTAGGAGCAGTTGAAGACCGCACTGCTACTGCCTCAGGGAGACAGTGTCGATATCTGCAGGTCTCCCCAGAAGAGAAGTCTCTGTCAGCTGTGCAAAGCAAGTCCATGGATGAAGCCCAGATCTTCTTCTTGGATAGGACATCGGAGCCAGGAAGAGCTTTTTTTTCTGGGCCACTAGTTTTGAACTGGTAAGGAGGGCAGGTATTTTCAGAATCTTCATGTCCAGAATTATTATCTGATGAAATGTCCTTGAAATAGTCTTCCTCATCTTGTGTATCTCTGATGGACAGAAATCCCATAGATTTACTAAGCCCTTTGTTAAGAAAGGTCTGATGAGAGAATGGAGACTTGTGTATGTCTAGTACATCAGAAGTAGAGCTTCTTCCTGGAATGATAAGAATCTATCATGTATGCACAGAATTTTTAGAAAATAACTGGAATGTAACCTTACTATTGAAAGTGAAAGCAGTGGCAATTTTCTAATTCTCCAAATGGAGGATCAGAGATGAAATGGAATGGTGGTGGTGGTGACAGTGGAAGTGAAAAGAGATTCTATGTTTGTATAACTTTCCATTGTCCAATATTTCTTATCTAATAAAATCAATAACATTTTCAGCTCACTTTTTTGTGTAGTATTTTATATTTATCAAAGGTGAATTATTGGTTTATAAAAACAGATAAGTTTCTGACACTATTCGCTTCGATAAACTATTACCCGTGAAGTAATTTCAGATAATAATAGAATATACAGTTTACCCTTTTAAATTCTAAAGGTATAATTCAAACATGTATATTTCAATATAAAGCCCTGGTGTTTTCTGTTCATTTAAATAAATACGTTTAAAGAAGAAACAAAGAATTCTTGCTATATTTTGGATGGAAAAAAGGTTGTAGCATTTTGAATTCTTAAGTACAAAATTTTTATTATAATTAGATATATTTTCTGAAAATTTTATTGTTTGAAATCCATATAATTTGATTGTGTTTAAATTTGTAAAAAACTTAATTTTTTCATGGCAGATCATCATGTACTAATATAGTTTTTCCTCTGGAATACAATGTATCAATATTCGTCAATTAGAATAAAGTACCAATTCTTATTTATTCTTTAGTCATTGATATAGTTAAAATCAGTAAGCCATTTTAATTTTTTTAGGCAGCAGTCTGTAAATGCACTGACATGGCAAAAATGCCCAACCCTAAATTAATTTTTTTAATTCACAGTTTAACAAGAAAAAGATCACATGTATGGCTCTACTATTGAAAAAGAAATGTAGAAGAACACAGTTCCTGTGTGACCTTCAGTGATCCCTCTTTGATTACCTTTTTGCTATGTATACAATACAAAATAATGACTGAAACCTTCTTTTGAAAACTTCAATTGACTCTTCAGGGTAACATTTCTAAGCTTTAATTACCTGATCACAAAATTTACCTTAAAAAATCTTAGAAAAGTGAATTCATTCCAGAATGGCAACAAATACTTGCTAACTTGAGAATCAGATTTGAACATTTTGCTTTTCTTGCAACCGATCCTTCCCTGAACATGGATCCACTTCATGTGCATACAAGGATAACAATATTTGGGGCATGTATCACAAAGAATACTGAGAAATGTACCACACCACATCCAGACACAAAGATTGCCATAGACTCTAACTTCTAATCTAATTTAAAGATTATAAACAGATGTCTATGTTACAGTATTTTAGGGGTAAATTATATTCTTAAACAAAAGACATATTGAAACTCATTAATTTAAAATTTTATTAAGAAATAGAGAACAGAGATATTCTTGAAAAATGATAGAATACATTAGAAAAAAATATGAATTGTAAGGATTTAAGGATCATGCAACCATAGTTAAATTCTACAATGTCTTCTTTTACTACTTTGACTACCGGGAAGTAGTCAAAACTTGGAGAAAAAGCAAACAAGTGAATATTCTGGCAACGCCATAAATTCATGGTCGACCACCTTGGATACTTGATATCATGTGTTAACGGTAAGTTCACTCACTTTCCACAACAACTGCGTCATTTTCCCTCATTCTTCAAATTTCCCACCTGAACTCCCTCTTCTCTTTTACCCAATGATCCTGTCTCATCTGCCACCAAGAAAACAGAAGCTGTCAGAAGAGAGCTTTCTCATTTTCCCATGACTAATTGTACACATCTATCCAGGTCTGCAAATCTTTTCCCTGTTGTCTCAAAGGATGACTTTTCTGATCAATTGAAGGCCAATACCCAATACATGTTCAATTCCCGGCTCCCTTTACTTTATTAAAGATTTTATTTTTTTGGTTAACTTCTCCCCTCTCTGCTTACATCTTCATTACTTGCCCATCATTCCCATTAGTATACGAACATGCTCTAATGTTCCCATCATAAAAACCAAGCTAAACACAACCTTTCCTTATGTTACAGCGTTTCCCTCTAGGTACCACATTTCCCTCTAATTTCTCAGTTTCCATTCATTATTCTATCTACTTTAGCCAACTTTCAACTCCTCCACACCTTGGCAACTCTCATCATGTATCATAAATGACCATTTTACCAAATCTAATGGACACTTTTGTATCCGCATCTTACTTACCTCTCTCAGCAACAACAGTTAGGGATAACAATCCCTTAATGAATCACTTTTCTCTTTTTACAAGCCTTGGTTTCCTCCTACTTCTCAGACTGCTCATTCTTAATCTTTGCTTTTTCCTCTTCCTCTACTGGATATTCAAATGTTGGATTTCCTCATGTACCAGTTTTGGAACCCTATTTTTCACTCTTTCCTTAAATAATTTCATGTATTAACAAGTCTTTAAACATTATCTATAAACTGACAACTCCCAAATTTATATTTTTCTGGGAGCTCTAATCTTATATAATTGGAACTGCTACTAGTATATCTTAGAAAGCACCTCAAACTGAACACGCTTAAAACTAATCTTTTACTTCTCACATACAGAGATGTCCATTCTACCTCCGTCTTTCCAATTACAATAAGTGGCACCATTATTCAACTGATTGCTCAAAACAGAGATATAAGTACCATCCTGAAATCTTTCATCTTCCTTATTCCCTATATCAAACCCACCAGAGTGTGCTGGCTATTTAAATCTCAAAGATATCTTACTCCATGTGATTATTTTCAATTCCATTGGCATCACCTTATTCCCAATGAACATAATCACTTGGCTAGATAACTGCAGTGGCTTCTGAATAGGCCCCCCTGCTTCTACTTTCTTCATCCAGCTATCCCTGACTCAGCAGCCAGACTTATCTTTTCAAAATATGAATTCCATGATACTGCTACCTCGTTCAATAAGTCTCAAAGGAATACGATTGCACTCTAAATAAAATCAAGACTCCATTTGGGTCTACCACTTGAATTTTTTTAGTCACATCTCCACTTCTCTTATTCCATTCAGGCCACAGGATTTTTTTAGTCACATCTCCACTTCTCTTATTCCATTCAGGCCACAGGATTTTCTCTGTTAAACTCTCTTATAAGTAAGGACCTTTGTACATATGTACTCTTTTCCCTATCCTGAATGGTCTACTCGTGACCTCAATGATTAGTTGTTTCTTATCTTATAGTTTTATTTTAAACATGACTTTTTCTCTGAAGCCTATCCTGACCACCACCAAAACAGAGACTTTCTAAATGTATCATAAGTCTATTCCATTAGTAACAGGACATTTATCATTCTCTTTTAGGTCACTGATATTTACTAATGACCTATAGTGGGCCATGGCATTCTAAGAGAGCCATGTCTTTTCATTAGTCATGAGGCCTAAGACTAATTGCTAATAAAAAGCCTCTTGGATAACTACTGCTCTATAAATGCTAGGTTTTTATTGCCATGTTAATGATATTCACTATCTTCAACTACATAACTAGATATGTAATTGCCTGATTAAGACTTCACAGGTGGGTAAGATATATATTGAATCACGTATAGCAATATAGTATCATTGTGCTTCATGTTGCTAAAGCACTAGAGAGTAAAATTCATTAATATGAAATCTCAAAATGAGAGTTCAAATACAGAATTGGGCCATATAAATGAGAAGAAACATGGAATTCTAGGCTCATTTATTAGATGCCTAAGTCTGCTAGATCAGTGAAAACCATGCCCAGTTAACATCAGTGCCACTTAGCTAATAACAGTATTTAAGACTAGATAAAATGCAATTTCTTAAACTGTTTTCCAGATATTTCTAAGCACAGTGCAGATTATTAAAACTATTTTATCTAATAGGCAATAAATAGCACCGAAATCATTAATTAATTAATTAAGGTAATGGCTGTGCTCATTATCCATTTTGATCACAAGAAATTAATGCTGTTTCTGAAAGCTGGAGCTGTTAAAAGGTTTCGGGTGGAAACTGCTTTGATAGCTCCCCATCCTGGTAGAGCTAGTGGGCCCCTCCACTATCCTCACAGAGCATGCTGGGCCTCTTTTAGGACATTTTTTTCACTGTATTAAAAATTATTCATTATATTATATATCTGTCATCACTCCTACTCATTTTTCCATCCCCACCCCCAACTGGAACAATAACATAATATAACGGACCACATCTTCTTTGTTTTTGTATTTCTAGCTCTTGATAAAAGATATTTTTTAAAAAAATGCTTGTAAAATGGATTCATTACATAACCTTTTGAAACCTTTTAAAAGCCAATTTAGGTAGCATAATCCACCAGAAAAATTACAGTAAAAAAACGTAGGTTTTAATTCTAGTTTTATTCTTCAATCCATGAGCTTGGTCAAGCCACTTAATTTCCACGTTTCCCACTTCCTTCATCTAAAAAAATGTGAATATAATTCATTATGCCTTCTTCTTAGACATGACAGGATAAATGAATTAACCCATATGAACTATTATGAACTCTTCCAACCAAGGGCAAGATAAAATTCTAAATTTTGTCTCCTCTTTGCTTCTGCTTTATTTTCCTCAGCATATCTACTGAAGGGGAATTTGAAAGTTCTTTTGAGAGGAAATCATGAAACCAGAAATCAAAAGATCTCTTATAAAAGTTTTAGGTTTATTCTAAAATAAAACAAATCACATTATTCAACAGGATAAGTGGTGATTATAGGTGGATTTTCCATATCTTGAGGAGGCTGAGTTCAGAGATATTTATAATGGCTAGATAGAATTCACAGACATTAGATTATATACAATTATAAGCATCCAAATTTAAAATGAAACCGTAAACATTTTCCTGTTGGAGAGTGCATAGCTTGCTAAAAACTAAATGGGGAACAATAAACTTTGAAGAGCTGTGAATAAAAGATTTTAAGAACAAAAAGTCTTCATAATAGAACATATTCCTTTTATTTGTTAAGTTGAAAATAATCTTCCTTGTAAAGTACATTGTATTTTAACTACTTTTGTTATAAATGACTGGTATTATCCTTAATCGGATATCACCATTTACCTTTCCCCTCACACACGGACCCCAAAAAATTCACAGCATCTCTTAGAAGCTAACTTCAAATGACATTTCAGGGTTAAAAGAGGCTCCTCGATTCCCCATCTGTTCTCACAAATGTGTTCAAGCACATAAAAAAGAAACATGATATTATCAATACACCCAAGTTCTGAAGCTCTATCATACTGATCTGATCATGGTGTAGTTTCCCATCGTAAGCTTGGCAGGAAAGGTTTGCTTTCTTTCTGCTTAGTGAAGCCGTTTTATCAGCATTGGCAGTATTAAATAACAAAGTGGGGGCAGACAGCCCACCAGTTTGAGCCTTAGCTTCTACGACAGACCTCAGAGGTAAGGTATAAGGAGGGACTTTTAAGGCAATTTACTCACAGACGAAAAGTTTTATTGTTAAGTTTTAACTGAACAATCAAATCATGTAGTTACAAGGCATTATCCCTAAAATTGCTTACTTTTTAAAATCTAAATCCGTATCTCACTGCCCATCTTGACATTTTCTTTATTGATAATTGTGGTCAGGAGCCTAATAAACTAAAGCTAACACTACATAAAGGTTTCAGATTGGTTTACATCAATGAGAATACTTCACTACTAATGTAGTATGGCAAGCTTGCTTTGTAGCAGGTAACTATTGACAACTGAGAACTGGCAGTGCCCAAAAGTAACACCAGTGTCCTAGAAAAATATTTCTTCACGAGGTAATTTTTCTTTATTATCTTAAAGCTTTTACATTAGTATAAACCATTGACTATGAGCTTCTCATTGCTTCTGCGTGGTAATGACTATCACTAGTATATTATTTTGATTCTGTTTTTGAGGTGTGGTTTTATAACTTTGTTAATGGTAAATTGAGAAAGCCCTTGATCAGTACTACTGTATAGCTACGAGAGGCTGAGGAGTCCTCTTCCGTTGCACTTAATCTAAAAAGACTACTGTGTAAGGACCCCTAGTATTACCAAAAATATAAACATCAACAAAATTTGGTATATCTTGAGTGACAAACTAATTCCTTAAAAATTTTCATGAGTTTAGATATATGGGAGATATTCTCCAATAAAGAGTTAAGACTATTAGAGAATAAAATCAATGAACAGACTATTTAAAGATTTCTCTGTTCATTTTTTTTAAGTCACCACCATTAATCCTAGGTTATCTGCATTTGGACAATATATTAGTAATAAGAATTTAAAGGAGCTATTAGACAATAATATTAAATCTCAATATTATAAAAACAAAGTCATAAATAAAAGACATTAATAACTTGGTTTAAAACTTCTGATATATTCGTTGTTATAATAGTCTAAAAATTTGAGCCAATATGACAAACTACAGTTTTTCTTTCACTTTGCATAAAACAATGTTTAAATTAGGCTATCTAAAAAAATAAATCATAGTCATATATATTTACTGAACCATTAAAATTGTATTACAAATGTATTATTATATCTAATACTTTTATAAAAGATTTTTCATCCCCATTCAGTCAAAAAATATTCATTAAACACCTACAAACAATAATGTACTTAGTATAGTAGGTTTTCCCTATCTTTAGCATCTATATGTCTAGTAAGCTTAACTTTTATATATGTCTTTTATTTAAAAAATATATATAGGTATTAAGGTACATTATTAAGGTATGTTATAGAGTAGGTGTAGATTCAGTTCAATCTCTAATGGCTATCTCTTAAATATTATATAATAATTAACATCTGTAATCATAAGACTGAATCACTGAAAGTGATATAATCTAAACTATGTTAACACTTGATAGTCTTTAAAATTTGATAAATTAAATATGGCAGGGTGGTCTTTTCCATAGATTTTTAATTAATAGGGATAAAATGAGGTTCTCAAATATAAGGGAACATTTTTTATTCTTAGGAAAAAACAAACTGTCTTTAAAATGAATGATTAATAAAATAATATTATATTTACAAAGTCAACAGTGACAACCAAACAAACTTCAATTTCATAACATGGCAACTTAATGATAGTAGGTGATAACAGAAGAGAATTCCAGAAAGAGATTAAAGAAAGAACAGAAAAGAGAAATAAGGAAGCAAATAGGAAGGGAGAGAGGGAGAAAGAGAAAGGAAGGGAGAGAGAAAGCAGGAGCGGGGAGGGAGAGAGAAACTAGAAAGACGACAAGAGAAACAGAAACCATTTCTTTTAAATCTAATGTTTCAATTATTAAAGAATTCATTATGCTTCCTTGAAAAAGACTCTTTCAGCTTGCTACTGACATTCACCCCTAATTTTCTGCTATCATTCAGTTCTAAAACAGAAGACTAAAATTTGATAAATTAAGAAAGTGGTGCTATCCTTAGTACCAAGGTTCGCACTATATTATATTTCAAATCCTAGTATAGTTTTAAAATAAAGGGAAACGGATTTTTATCTACAAGAAGAAGGTGTGTCTCTACATATGAGAATATAAGTACTTTAAGGCAACACAAGGAAGTGTTAAAAATACTTTTTAAATTGCCATGAAAGCATTATAAAAAGTAAGTTAAACAAAATATGCTTTCTGTATTTACTTCTGCATAAACTGATAATGTATGTATTAGAAAAGGAACCTTATGTAACCAGAAATAAATTGATTATCTTGATAATGTGAAAGCTAAGATACTTTTTGAGATAACTGGTCCTTATTCACAATAAGTAAAAAGAAAGTACCAAAACACCCAACTAACTGCATCATTCCAGAATCATTTCATTAGAAACAATTTTATTGATATTCTCTGACTTCTCAAGAGCAACAGTACATTTGCTTAGGGCACATTCTTCTCTCAAATATGAGTTTTGAATTCTGCAAAAAATTTGGTCCAGATAATCAAGAATCTGTATTTAGTTTTCACAATGAGAGCTTATCATAGGTTTTAAATAAGGTATCTGTGCTCTGATTAAACTGAAAAGTTAGGCATCTTAGTTTTTTAATCTGACTATGTCAATTAGAATGTTTTATTATAATATATTTAAAACACATTTACATTTACTTCTCCCCAACCCCAATAAGATAATATTTCGCCCATAAAATATTTTAAATGTTTAGATTATCATAATTATCAATATTGCTTGATGAGAAATAAAGAGAACAAAAATAATCAGAAAAAGCAAAAGTTCATTTTACAAAAAAGTCAAGACTAAAACTTAACTTTAATGTTATGTTTGGAATTTCTAATAATTTCCTTAAAAAAATCAACTTAATGATTATAAAGTAAATAATTGATATTGCTATATAACAATATTGGAAAGGAAATGATTTACTGTTGGAGTCTTGATTATATCAATAATGTTTTCTGCATAACTTTAATAGATTGATATATTAATACAGTTAGTATTCCTGTCTGTCCCTTGCCTCTACTTTATACACTTGTGTTCTAATTATGGTCACAATTATCAGATTTTCAAGCCAGGTAAGTAAAGGAAACAATTAAATAAGGTTAAAGCCTAAAAATGTCCTATTTATATACTCTTACCTGTTGGTAATCCTTTTCCTCGCAATCGGTCTCGAATAGCCTGGCTTCGATCAGGCTTTTGTTCACTGTTACGGGAAAGCTGATCCGTCTGTACATAGGTAATCAAAAATCAAGTTTGACAAAAGAATCTCCCTTTTGTTTGCATGGTAATTGGTTACAGAATGACACTAGTTAGACAATTTTTGGAGAATGTAGTATTAAAGACACTCCACGTTTGATATTGTTAATTTGTATTCCTTGGATAAGATTTATGTAGCTCATTTCTGGCCAATTCATCTTCAGGGAATTTAAAAGGCAAGAAATAGTTATCAAAGAGTAATCTAACTAAGGAACAAAGTTAGCCAAATTAAAGTAGTTACAATGAGTGCCACTTGAAAACAGTAACTTGAAATGTTCTTTTTTTCTAAATTGATAACTATTTTGATTTCTCCAGTTAGATTATAATTTTTAAATTATATTAAATCCGGTATAATAAAGCTTTCACCCGATTGAAACTAGGCATTGAGGGTACTGATTTAAATTATTTTCAAAAATAATTTTTTAGATTTTCCCAGAAATGCCATTTGAGAAATGCTTTAAACCATGTGGACATATTGAGGGATGACAAATTTAAATAAATGTTCTTTTTAGTCCCCTTTATAATAAAATGTTTAAGTAGTCTTAGACTTTAGTAACTTTAATCAAGAGTACTTGTTTAAAATAAAGCATGTCAAATTGGGTCAAATCTCACATTGATGAAAAGTTAGACAGAATACTGGGTTTATTCAGATGATTATTAGAGTGAAAATTTCAAGTAATAAATGGAAGGAGATAGAATGGTGAAGAGAAATTACTTAAATCTGTCCCCAACAGCATGCATACACACATGTTCACACACACATACACACATAGGGAAACTTGTTTGAGTATGGATTAAAAATTTGTTTCAGTTGTGTTTCCTAGCTATAGAAAGATTTAAGTGGAAATATTTCTGAAACAATGTTATCATTTAAATTACTTAAATGATATTAGTTCAGATTGCACTATATTATCAGTAACCGAAGAGATGAAGAACATCCTGTATCCGTACAAATCTCTGCCTTGGCATTGCTATTAATAAGAGCTGTCATTCATTGAGCAATTACTATAGGGCAGGCACTACCTTAAGTGCTTTATGTACTTTATGTTATTTAGTTATTATCTTCTCATTGTAGATAAAGGGAGAAGTAGCAAGGAACCTTCTAAAGACATTGAAAAGCTCATCAAAACTGAAGTAATATGGGTAGACGGTATGTAATAGTTTTTTCTTATTTCACAGATAAATGAAATTGTGTTAAAAAAATGTTATAACATTAAAACAGTGGAAGAACCAGGACCAATAAGCTAGCCTACTGACTTTTACTCTATGCTAATTAATTTTAGATAAGTAAGGACTGTGGTCACTGAGAATGAATTTCACACTGAGTGACCCTGACTCATTCTATCAGTTACTGGAGGTACCAACAGCGACAGAGGAGCATAATAGCTAACAGCATGGGCTCAGGGGTCAGAGAGATCCAGGCTGCAATTTTGTCTCTGTCTTTTACAATGTCTGTGGCCATGGGCAAGTTACTTAATCTTTCGGGGCCTTAGCTTCAATATCTCTAAAACGAGGATAAAAGTAAAATTATCTCGTGTAACCTGGGGTCGTTATGGTGAATACATATGAAAAAGGACATAAGCCTGGCACAAAGTAAACACCCCCAAAACTGTAGTGGTCAGAGTTACTTCTGTCCAGTGATGTGCAGGAGACTAGCAAGAGCAGGAAAGATGAGGGGATCACTGTTATCTCTACTTAGCCCACTAAACACCCCATACCAGACTTATTACTGTTCCTCAAACACATCCTGCTCCTTTCTGTTTCAAAGCATTTATTCAAGTTTACTTCCTTTTGCCTAGATTTTTCTATCTAGTCTAGAGGATCTAGTTCAAAGTGTTATTTTTTTTTCCTTTTAAAGGTTAATATTTCTTTTTATTAAACTTTTTTTCAATTATGGTTGACATTCAATATTATATTAATTTCAGGTATACAGCATAGTGGTTAGACATTTCTAAAACTTATGAAGTGATCTTCCTGATAAGTCCTGTACCCACCTGGCACCATATATGGTTACTACAATATTATTGACTATAGTCCCTATGCCGTACTATTTTCCCCACCCCTGTGACTCTTTCGCAACTGCCAATTTGTACTTCTTAATCCCTCACCTTTCTCACCCAGCTCCCCAATTCCCCCACCCATCTGGCAATCACCAGTTTGTTCTCTGTATCTATGAGTTTGTTTCTGTTTTGTTTTCAACAAATAATTACTGAACACTTACTTGCAAAAAGAAATACAGTTCCTTCTCTGTTGAAGATGAAGTCTACTGAATAATCAAAAATCGCAAGTGTCCATGTCTACTTCTGAGCTCTAGTAACCCTTATGAAGGAAGAATACGCAGCACTCTGAGAAACTATAACAGGAAATGTTTTAGTCTGCCTGGGCTGCCATAACCAACGACTGTAGACTTGGTGGCTTAATCAACAGATGTTTATATTCTCATAGTTCTGGAGGCTGGAAGTCTGAAATCAGGGTGCCAGCATGGGTGGTTTTGGTGAAAGCTCAATTCTTGGCTCTCAGACAACTGCCTTCTTGCTGTGTTCTCACATGGCAGACATGGGAGGGGAAGGGAGAAAGAGTGTGTGTTTGAGCATGCTCTTTGGCGTCTCTTCTTACAGGGCACTAATCCCTTCATTCTTACGACCTCCTCTAAACCTAATCACCTCCCAAAGGCTGTATCTCCAAATATCATCACATTGGGGGTTAGGGCTTCAACATATGAATTTTAGGAGGACACAAACATTCAAGTTATTAACAGGAAAAACCAGAGAAGAGAGAAAATGGGGCAGTAGCATCATCAGATTTTTACTTTAAAGGATCACTCTGGCTATGGTATGGGGAATAGATGGGGGCAGGGAAAATATTTTGGGAGCCAGTTAGGCCACAACTGTTGGAGTCCAAATGATGGTTGTTTAGAACAGAGTGGGGTGGCAGGTGGTGGCCTAGTTAATTAGCCCTGGCCTGACCAATGTCTCTTTCTCTTCTCATATCCTTCCTACCCACCCACATTGTCTTAATCTGTAAACTTTATTTCCTTTTCACATTCTAATACTTCTTCCCAACATAGAAAAATGTACACGAAGGAACCTAATATTTTTTTCCTTCCTCCTTTCAAAGTTCTAAGATTCTATTTCTGGTAGGTTAGATAAAAGCATCCACCACTCTCAAATACCAGTCAAATACTTTAATCTACAAAAGAAGTGGTAAGTACTTAAAGCTATTTTTCATTGTGGTCCTAACTTGTACACTTTCTCCTCAAACTCTCACAGCTTTGAAAAATTTTATTGTTACTCTTCAAACCTTTCTTTACATTTTATATATTTGTATATATCATTGAAGAACTTTAAATAAGAGCTCTCAAAAGGAAGAGCATATTTTATTCAAATTTGTATCTCCTACAGTACCTAGCACAGGTTTCATATGTTGATGAGCAGTATATAGCTGTTGTAATCAACTGAACTCAGTACTAAAAGGGATGGGGATCTTTTATCTAATATGGGCAATTATTAGATGGATAATAGAATTTCATGGAAGAATATTTCTTTTTTTATGGAAAGACAGAAGAAAAAATGTTTCCAGAAAATTTACTATACTACAGGAGTAAAATCAGCAACAGGACAAAAATCTTGGGGGAGCTGTGGTATAACAGAAAGATCCCTGGACTGACTACTAGGAAACATAAATCCGATAAGCTGGGTGAATCTCAATTTTCTTATTTATAAAGAAAGGTATTAATATAGATCAACTTTTCTCAAAGGGAGTTTTATAGAACATTATGAGAAGATCTGTGAAAAAAGACCCAAATAAGTTTAAAAAACGTTTCACTTAAATGCTTATCTATCTCTTTTTAAGGTTAGTAATATAGTCTAGTGTAATAAAGGCTCTGAGAAGTTCTGCAGTGAAAATATACATTATTTCTCTTAAATAGTTTTTCCTCAAGCTTATTTAATTATAGAAGAATTTTTTAGACAAAAATGTTTTTGAATATATGTGGTAGTTTGGTTTGGATAGAGAATTTCATAGATTTTTAGTAGCTTTACCTTTGTTCAAAAAAAAAAATCACTTGCAGAAACACAAAAAAATAAAAGTGAAGTGGCTCTAGTTAAGAAGGGGAAATAAGGAGCCAAAACCCCCATTCACTCAGCCTCTACTATGTGCAATCCCCTCTTTACAGAACTGCAAAGGCTCCACAGGGTACAGTTTTACAAACCACTTGCATAGAAGAATCTCTGAGCCTGTTTCTAATCAACTGGTAAAGTGCGTGGAATTTGGATATACTTTTGCCAGCCATATGACATCCTGGTTAAGATGGCAGAACTAAACTCCTAGAGATGAGGAAGCCAGCAAGAACACTGTGCAACAGTGGTAAATCTGCAGCCTACACAAAGGAGAGGGGCCATGTCTCAGGGACCATAACTCTAAAGGGTGAGAACGGATAAAGTTTATCTCTAGATCAGATATCAAAACCCACAGTGTATCTAACCTAGGGCAAATAAGACAGAATATAGCTTAAGGAATGCAGAGGTGGGATGATTAGATGTAGAGTTTGTCATTCTTGGGATTCTTTATATCCAAGACAAGAGAGAAAATGGAAGAATCCAGGTTTGGGGCAATATGACAAGGATATACACATGTACCCCCATACGCACCAGATGCCAGTGTCCAGAGAAGGTGGAGAGAGTTTTGGGAACACTTGAGGGGCCCAGACAAATAAGGGGCCAAGAAAGAAGTATAAAGCAACAGGAAGTACATTTAAATAATTCTAAAACCCAATTTGCATGTTGACGCTTTTTTTTTTTCCACGATGGACAGAACCACAAGGCAAGAGCAAATATTTTCAGCTCTAATACGCTGTAATTCTATGACACTTGATGAAATAAAGTTCTAAAGAAAAGAATAAGTCTCATAAAATCTAGGAGACTACGTTACTGCACTGGGCTTGTAAATTTTAAGTATTATTTCAAATAAACAATTAAAATTAGAATAAGAAATTCAATGTCCTGTTCCTAGTCATCATTGAGAAAATGCTACCTGTATAGTATATTTAAAGACAATTTTGTGATATGTGACTAAATTTAAAAATTTGACTAATGTACCAATTGGAACTGTAGCTTACCCCAGAAAGATTTCCCAGAACCAGTTTTACCAACTGTTTCACGTAGGAAAATGAAGGTGCACAATTGCTGTTCCTAATGTGGGCACTGCAGGCATCCAAGAC
>NW_011888806.1:9948896-9961021 GCF_000151845.1 Pteropus vampyrus
ATAAACACCTGAATTAATATTAGATAGTTCCAAAATAATTATAATTTCTAATAGCAAAATATAAGTAAAAGTCTATACTTCACCAACTTACACATTATTGATATTGACTTTATTTTTAGTTAGCAGAAAAAAGTATAAAGTATTAATTATAGGCTGTGATCGCATTTTATATGTAAGTTAGGTTATATAATTAACATGACATCAGTATTTCCAGTAATAATTTAATTTTCTCATTATATTTATAGAATTGAACCTGAGGAGAGAAAAGTAAATGCACAGTATTTTTTTGTGATGTAAAGTGAAACTAAATCAAGTTGAAGACTATCATTCATCTTTCATGGATCTTAAGATGTTTAAGTTTTAGAATAAAAGCCGAAAATGTGTGTAGCTACTTAATTTAATAAACACACCAAGTTATTTTTATTTTTGACTTCTAAATGCCTATAATGAAATCTAATTCTATACATTGTTTCTTTGCTTTCATGAAATATAGCGATTTGCAGATATTCAATTACTATTTACTACTATGTTTACATTGGGTCTTTAGGAATCAGAATTATTTTAGAAAATAAAAACTGTAAGTAGCCCAATAGTCGTCAGAGCCTAAGGCTTCAGAAACTGTTAGTTTAATATCTGTGTCTGCTGTGCAGGGTAGTGAAGTATGACTTTCGAAGTGAAAAGAAAAAAGTAATGAAGTATAAACCATACTCTGAGGCATAGTTAGAGCTATTATTCTTATAGTTTTTACATCAAAAAAGTTTATCACTTTCAGTACAAGAATGAATCATCAAAGACATTTACAATCCCTCTTTATCGGCCATTAAATTAGAATAAAATGCACTCCCATTCCTCTTGCTATGATTTTTGAAGAGTCTACTACATCTCACAGACTAAACTATTGAAACCTGGGTAGTGATTGATATAATTCTAAGAATATTCTAAGAAAAATAATTTCTTTAGTACTTCATTATTATTTCATTCTGAGAGTGTGACATTATTAATGTGATTATTAATAATCGGCATAGTAATTCTGGTGTGCCTGACAGCACGCTGTAGAACACACATGTATGTGGAAGAGTTTTTTTAAAAAGTGTAAAGTTGGAGGTGGCTCCACAGTGTAGTGGTTAGTATGTCTGCTTTACACGCAGAAGGTCCTGGGTTTGCGCCCCAGGTGGAGCCACGGACCATATCCCAGGTGCGCCAGGCCCCAGTGTGCGTCTCGAGTGAGTGGGAGGAGATGCCCCACCTTCAGAGATCCAGTTCTTAAGGGGAAATGGTAACATCCATAGGTCAGAGATGGAAGTGTGTGTGTGGGGGGGGGGGGGGGGGGGGGAATTAAAGAGGGGGAGAAAAAAGTGTAAAGTTGTACAAATGTGACGACTTACTTGGCTCTGAGGTACTTCATGATCAGCCCCCCAATACAATGTCATTCCAAGAGAATAAATATGGATCTAGAAATAGAATTTTGTTAAAATGTCATTTTATAGTAAAACAAAATTTAAAAATTTAGCAAGTACTATATATATATTCATCATTTTTGGTTCTAAAGAAAGTATAACACGATTTGAGAAAATCATATTTTTCAAGAAAGCGAGAGCTTAAAACAGAAAATAAGACTAGAAATTTTTGGAACATATTTCCCCCCCTTCCCAATTCCCCAGCCCACCCTCTATGAGCAACCATTTTTATTAGTTCCTATTTATTTTAAAGTTTCTTTATGCAAACTCAAGCAAATATGAATGTACAGTCTTATTTTCATCTCTTTTTATAAAAAGTTAGAAACTTTAAAAATTACTTGCATTTTTAATCTAACGAGATATTTCCATGTCAATGCTTAGAGATCTTCTTATCCTTTCTTAGTACTGCATGGAACTCCGTTTTGCATTGTTTACTTAGCCAATCTGTTATTAATGCAATTAAGATTTCTCCCAAATTTTGCTATTATAATATTCCAACAAACAGTTTTTGATGTGTAATTTTACACATGCAGGTATTTCTCTTGAATTGATTCTCTGAGATTATGGACAAAGACTAAATCATCTGTATTCTTGATTCATATTGTTAGATTCCCCTATGAAGAAGCTATATCATTTTGCATTTCTACCAGCAACATATTAGAGATTTTTTTAAAAAAAGGTTTGATGTACAAACCTTATCTACTGAATGTGTTATGAATATTTGGATTTTTGACAATTTGAAAAGTGAGAAAAAAATCTCATTGCAGTTTTGATTAGCATTTTTCTTACTATGAATGCATGAGGTAGTAGATAGAGCATGAAACTGGGTCAAAAAGGTTTCTTTTGTGTTATTTGATGTTTAAGGACTGTAAAAATAACAGCATACTTTTACGTTGGCAGGAATAATCCAACAGGGAAAATCAGAATTGCAGGAGAGAGTGGAGATTGTTGGGAGGACGCTATTGGTGAGCGGGGGCAGGTAGACACTAATGTACAAATAGAAGGTTGGCTTTACAGAGGAGCACAGACAGTTTATCTGTAGGAAGGAGGCAGATAATATGGGATTTTATTATGGGTAATCTGGTAGTGTGATTCTGGGAAAAATCTCACCTGATTGTTCCTACTTTTTCCCCCTGTGAAACAGTAAGCAAGATTATCAGCTGAAAATGAGGACAGTTAATCTTATAAGTAATCATTTTCCATTTTTTTTTTTCTGCTGTTAAGAGATTCGGAGCTTATATAATACCACCTGGTACCTAATAATAGAGAAATATTTTTAACAGAATACAAAGAAAAATGTTTATTTTGTCATTTATTCCAAAACAACCTATAGAGTATAAGTAGATAATATTTCCATACGTATTATTCATAAGCTAAGAGTTTCTTCTATTGGTGCAGCCTGAAAAGATACAGGCATAGAGAAGATCAGTGATACCAGACTGTAATTAAGTTAATACAGTAACAATGACTGAGACCATTTTGTTCATTGGTTGATAAACAGCAAGTGATGAGTTACAGTCTACTTACAGACATTGTATAGAAAGGAGGAAGGTCATGCAAAAAAGGATTATTCAAAAACGGTAAAGTATTTGGTCTTCATATTTCCCTTTGCTTTTATTTAATAAGAAAAAAAGGAAAAGAAAATGGCTCACATAATCCAACTAACAAATAAATACTTCTATTAAAGATATCGGCAAGCCCAGAGCCTAAAAGAAATCAGCAAGCCCAGAGCCTAAAAGAAATCAGGCAGTAAAGGTTAAAAAAATGTTTTTGATCTGCCCCTCACTTCTATTGCTTATCCATTTAGCCTGCCAGGGAATTTGCAGTTTTGTGATCTTTGATTAGGCCCTATTTGTAGCAACACTCTCTGCACCTGATGAGCGGAGAAGATTTATTCCCCTCTCTTAGTAGAGCTGTATAGCAGGCCAGAATGGTTTCCTGTACAGGTGGGTGCTGTTTTGTTTTTTTGATTCCACTGTGAGAGCATTTAGTATTTGTCTTTCTCTGTCTGACTTATTTCACTTAACATAATGTCCTTATGGCTTAATATTGTTAAGCCACACACACACACACACACACACACACACACCATTTTCTTTATCCATTAATCCACCAATGGACACTTACGTTTTTCTATATCTTGGCTAAATATTCCTTTGCATAGATATACCACATTTTCTTTATCCAGTCATTCTTGGACACTTAGGTTGTTTCTAAAAGTCATTTGGTTTTCTTTTAATTGTGGTAAAAAACATATGACATTAAATTTATCATCTTAACCATTTTTAAGTGTATAGTTCAGTAGTGTTAAGGATATTCATATTGTTGTGTACCAGATTTCCAGAACTTTGTCGTCTTGCAAAACTGAAACTTTATACCCATTAAACACTAATTCCTCCTTCCCCCTCTCACCAGCCCTGGGTAACCACTTCTATAACTTTCTGTTTCTATGATTTGACTACTTTAGATACTTCATATGAATGTAATCATGCAGTATTTGTCCCTTTGTGATTGGCTTATTTGCTTAGCATAATGTCCTCGGGGTCATCCATTTGTAGAATGTGATAGGATTTCCTTCTTTTTAAAGTCTGTATAATATTCTATATGATTCTATATACCTATAATATTTTTAAAGTCTGCATAATATTCTATGTACGTATATACCATTCACCATTTATTCATTGATGGACATTTGGGTAGCTTCCACCTCTTGGCTATTGAGAATAATGTTGCCATGATCTCATCAAGATTGGAAATATCTCTTCCAGATCCTACTTCGAATTCTTTGGCTATATACCCAGAAGTGAGTTTGCTAAATCACACAGTAATTCTATTTTTGATTTTTTTGAGGAACTGTTTTCGATAATGTCTGCACCATTGTACATTCCCGCCAAGAGTGTACAAAGGTTCCAATTTCTCTGCAGCTATGTCAACATTTATTATTTTCTGTTTTTTTGATAGTGGCCATCCTAATGGGTGTGAGGTGATATCTCCACAACCCTAGCATTTTAAATTTTCAATTTAATCGTGTAATTACATGTTAGACTCCAATACTAGATAGTCCTGAATTTCTTCTTCACTGACTCACAGAGTACTGGCATATGACGAGTACACTTGTCAAATTTATGCATGAATGAATGAACAAATGGGAAGGAGAAAGGATGAATTAATAAGATTTAACATAGAATAAATACAGTATAGAGTGTGGTTAAGGACATTTAGCCTTTTTTTTTTTTTTTTCTACAAGTTCATTTGAAGCTTCTGCCAAAGTTGAGGAAGTAGATTTATGGGTATGTGCTTCTAAAGATGATCCTTGATTTTCAAGAAGCATGGAGATGGTAGGAGCCACAATTCTTGATATTAAGACTGCACATTAGTGGTAATGAACATTGAAACAAATATTCCTGTATTTATCAGGAATCTAGCACAAATCCCTGGAGTATATCAATAGTCTCAAAGAGAAATCACAAGAAATTGATTCAGGTTCTAATCTCATCACAGTGATTTCAAAAGAATTGCCAAGTAAGCACACCATGTGTCAAGCAAGCAGGAAGTAGACGATTATCCAGTAAAAGGAAAAAGCCAGAGGATTAAAAAGCTTAGTGTGACCTGCATACACCTGTCTAGTTACTTAAAGGGGCATGCTATCTTGAAAAATAAAATTTTAAGGCAGATAAATGAAAGCGCTTATTTATATATCTGGTAGTAGGTAATTTTTTTTTTCATGCAACTATATGTGTACAGTTTATAAAACAAGTTCCACTGAATGAAGGGAACATTTTCTTGCATCAAGGTCTTAGTAAGCACTCACTACTATTTATTTATTTATTTACTTACTTACTTCTCATTTACTTACTTCTTTCTCATTTCATGTAATGAGAAATTTCTTAGGGCTAATGACTTAAGCGTTACCTCTACCTCATAGCATTTGTCTCTTTTCATGGTTGTGTGTTCCTCCCCAAATTCGTAAGCTCATAGACTATAAAAAGTATTAAACTTAACCATGGATTCTCTATCAATTCTTGTCAGTCTTTTTTCAGATACAAAATCAATGGCTCAAATCAAGGTACCGTCCTCTAGCTTAATCAACACACACACATTCATTCATTTTCTCTCTCTCTGCACCCACAACCCTCCTTCTTCTCTCGGTCTCTCCCTCTCCCTCTCTGAAGGGAGAAACATTCGTATCGTTGGCGGAAGGATAAATTAGTACAATTCCTTTAGTTGGGAATTATGCAACATATAGCAAAATTTTAAATGCACATACTTTTTAACAACTTTACTTTAGGAAATTATTAGGTTAATTTTCACAATTCTGTGGAATGTTGTATGGAAAATTACATTCATAGCCAATACTGAATTCTCTAAAATTCCATATGTAAATTATCACAGCCAGGTACATACACAATATATATTTGTTCCAATTTTTTTTCACAGCCTTGGCAATGAAATTAGATCTCCTTCTGAAGAAGATCTTCTTCTTCCTCAGACTGACTATTTCTATCATAAACTTTTCCTTCTTCATTGTTCCATCAAATGAATTGTCAAACTCAGTCAGCTTTGCTTCCACTGTATCTTGTATTCAGTTCTTTTCTCTAAATTAGTAAACTTTACAGTTAGATTCCTACACAATCTTTCATCTAATGTAGTTATCCACTTTTGTCAAACTTACTTTCTGAAGTCACAAATCTCATCATATCATTCTCCTAAAAATATGATAAATCCCCACTGCCTGAGAAGAAAGTCTCAAGTTCTTTCATTAAAATCCTCTTCATCCTGACCTACGGCTTCCCTTTCTTTCCCTACCTATAGCCTTCCAGGTAGCTAATGCTCTAGCCTAGTTGGTCTAGCGAAACATTCCCCCAACACAGTGGTTAATTTCTTACCTGTCATTCCACATACTAATAACCCTGAGCGAAATGCCCAATTCCACCTATTTTCACTTTTCTAAATTCTACTCATTCTACAAAGCCCAACATACATACTACCTTCTCTGTGATCTTGTTCTACACTAATAATTAATTGTTCCTCCTCTAGACTCCCCAAATATTTATACCTCTATATAGCATTTATTTTATTCTACCATATATGTGTTCTATATGTGTTGATCAGGATCAATTTTACTTTTTAAAATTTTAATTAATTAACTTTTATTTATTTATTTTTAATGTTTATTTTTCCATTAGAGTTGACATTCAATATTATTTTGCATTAGTTTCAGGTGTACAGCCTAGTGGTTAGACATATATATAATTTACAAAGTGATTCTCCCCGATAACTCTAGTACCCGCCTGGCACTATGCGTAGTTATTACAGTATTATTGACTCTATTCTCTATGCCGTACTTCACATTCCTGTGACTCTTTTGTAACTACCAAGTTGTACTTCATCCCTTTGCCCTTTTAACCCAGCCCTCCTACCCCGCTCACATCTTGCAACCACCAGTTTGTTCTCTGTATCTGAGTTTGTTTCTGTTGTGTTTATTAGTTTATTTTGTTCTTTAGATTCCACATATAAGTGAAATCATATGGTATCTGTCTTTCTCTGACTTATTTCACTTAGCATAATATGATCAGGATCGATTTTCTAGTTACATTTGTATCTTCCTTATGAGTACAATGTTTTATATACAGTGAGTATTTAATAAGTATTTGTAAACATCAATTAATAATGGCTCACATTTATTCATATTTTTCTTAGATTCATTAATTTTTATAAAACAATTTTGAATTCTTAAGTAAAATAAATATGAACTTCTTGAAACACAGTTATTTTTAAGTTCAGTGCATTTTTTTTTTCAAGGAAAAAAGACTTAACAGTTACCTTTTCAACATCTGAGAGAGACGTTAGTGACTGATTTTGAAGAACTTCCGGTGCAGTGAACGCTCGAAGGTCCTGATTGGAAATGTTTTCATCTGTAAATGACACACTACCAGATGGCAGCAACAGCAGAGACCACGGAGAAATGATGAAGCCGAGGGCAGCAGGATCAGCTATGCTTACTGGTTTATAACCACACAGAATAAAAAGAAAAAGGAAGACAATTGCAGTTGCTTAGAATTATATCAGAGGAACCACAGATCACTTAAATGAATATCTGAGCCTATTCATTTATACGGTTAATTGTACAGTTAAACCAAATCAGCATGCTACAAAAAGAAAATTTCGTATGTCTACTATCACTAGTATTATAACAATAATGCCTTGATTAAGCTTAATCTTTCAAAATTTAGATGGTAGATCTTAGAAACTATAAAGAGCTATCATTGTCAATCATAAGAATTAAACTTGGTTCAAATGCTTTATCACAGTGATATATATAACGTATACATATACATATATGTATATATGGATAATGATCAGTAGTTCTTAAACTTCTGGGGAGGGATCATGGATTCTTTTGATTATCTGTTGAAAACTATGATCTCTTTCAAAGAAATTGTTTAGAAAAACAAACTCTGTATACAAAAGGGGCTCATGGCTCTTCTCATAGCCCATTCATGAATTCCAGGGTAAGATTCCCTGATTTAAACTATAGTGTTCTGAAACTGATGGAAAAGAATTCCTTTTGATAATTCATCAAATTTGGAACTAGTAAAGTTTCTAACTACAATGAAAGTCTCTATTTTTGTGTTAAAATATATATTGTTTGAACTTCGATATTGTCTTGTTTGCATTGGTTCGTTATTCCATTAGAATTTCAGGCAGCCTCTGTATTATCAACTATGATCAATCAGGTCTCTAACTTTATTTTGCTTGCCTGTATGGGTGCCTGAGAGCTCACTTAAGAGTGTTCAAAAGATTCCTTAAGATTTCAGCAGTCCTCCGTCTAAAAGTAAAGCTATACATTAGGTTCAATAAAATGAACATAGTAGTAGAGGGAACTCCCATTTCAAAAAGAAGTTAATATGGGTTCTAAGATAACTGCTAAGTTAATTGGATTAGAGACTCAAGAAACTGCTATAGGAAAGTCACAAAAGGCTTGTGAATGCCAATATCATTATTATTCAATCTGAATGGGTTCTCGTGATATCCGAGTCAAGTCATAAGAAATTAACAAAAGTCTACGGAACAGTTTATCAACACACAGTATTTATGTTTCTGAAAGCTATTTTTATTATAACTGAATCATCCATCCTTGATGACATATTAACCATTATCTATGGCCAAGATTCTGATCATCAGATTTTGACTTACGTCAATATTATTAAAATTATTAAAATTCATTCCTTCTTTGAAGATTAAAAACCAACCATATATGCTCTCTTGCATTTTTGTAAATCTGAAATATGTCTTTAATAACTGCATTTAGGAAGAAAAATGTGTTTGAATGCATCTTTTAATCAGTCGGCACATCTTATGTTGCACTGAAGCTGAGTTACAGAACAATGGTCCTCGTAGTCCAACCCATCCACACATCAGACTGCTAAAAACATGGCTCACAATTCTTACAGCAAAATATGTTTTAATGGAACACAAACTGTTGAAAGCGAAAGCAATCCATAATTGCTTATCACTCTGAAATTACAATGAGATTTATTCACTTACCAGCATAACCAAAATCAGCAAAATGATTACTACTCTGGCAAAAACTCTATCTTTAACCTTTTTGCTTTATACAACAGAATTTTGTTTATTTTTACTACATCTCCAGTACACCATAATTTACTACATCTACAATACACCATAATTTAAGCACTATGCATATTTAAACAGGATCTTCCCAACATTACAGGTCATTTGTTCATAGAGTTCACAGTACTATTGGGAGATAAAATGTATACATAAATAAATACAAGAGGGAAAGTATAAAGTATAAAGGAGAATATAAAAAGGATCCAGAAGACAGCAAAATTACTTCAACTACAATAAAGAGATAATTAATTTCGTTTTTTATATGCAGCCCTTTAGATGAGTAAGATTTGACCATGGTTAAGGGAGAGATTTCAAAGAGAAGAAACAGCCAAAGCAAAGGTGCGTGAACAGGAAATTAAGTTTGTACATGGAAAACGAAGAATCTTGGACAGAGGAATTATGGACAGCAGTGAGAAACAGAATTTCCAAGGTGGGTCATATTTTTGCTTAACACACATATATACACAAACACACACACATAGAAATGACACAAATATTTTTATCATTTCCAAATGTGATTTTAAAATGTCTTTTAATAAAGCTAAAGCAGCTGTGACAACAAACTACATTGCTGTCAAATTCCCAACACACACACATGACATATAAGTACTGGGTTCTTTAGAAAACAAACCGCAAAATATATTTTTAAATAATGGTAAAGTGTTATGCAAACATAAAAGTGAGGCTAGAATTGTGAGGTTAGAATTGTGGCTAGAATCAATCTAATTCACTCTCCTCTAAATAAAAGGAATTTAAAGCAAATGTATTCAAAATCCTTCAAAGAATGCTAACAAAAGAATATTTTGAAATGGAATTCGAGAAGTTTGTAATTTGAGGTTCTATAATGTTTTAGTTGTGTGATGATTGTCCTCAAGAATGCTATTATTATGAAAGAGTAAATTTGATGTGAACTGATTATAGTAGTCACATAATTCTATTTATAGACTTTACCAACATTCCACAGAAAAAGTTG
Organism: Pteropus vampyrus; assembly: GCF_000151845.1. Lineage (NCBI taxonomy): Eukaryota > Metazoa > Chordata > Mammalia > Chiroptera > Pteropodidae > Pteropus > Pteropus vampyrus. The sequence continues at coordinate 9,958,962 of NW_011888806.1, forward strand.
CTTAAAGAGAATTTCAAACAGCTAGTGGCAGAGTTAGAAATAAACAGAAATTTGATAAAGAAAGAAATGGCCTAGAGCTTCTTTCTACTGTTCTCTTAAACTAAGACCCACCTCCATGCATTTTTTCCCCCAAGAGATCTTACCACTTCCTTTAAATGGTCCCCCTTCATTTTATTTGTTGGCCTTCAAATTATGGCATAAAAATTAGAGAAATGATCAGAACTGGGTAACAAACACGATAAGGAAACACTAATCAAAAGTATCAGGAAATCATTTAAAGACTTAGGACAACGATGACACCATTTTGACCAGAAAAAATCTCTTTGCTTATTTAGGTACATATAGAGAAATTGTAGTCTTCCCATTTTATATGTGTTATCAGGGTTCTTGAGAAAAAAATCTATGCAGAGGCCACTGTTCTAAATTCTGAAGGACTAGATAAAGTCACAGTATAATACAGAATTCTCTCAAAAATTCAGTTTATATGTGCATTAAAATATACATACATTGTTAAATCAATCAACTGGTATAACAATGCACAAACAAAATAAATAGTTTAGAATATTTCCCCTGTATTTTAACATTTTCTTGATAGTAAAGTTTTGTGATAAATTATTTAGGGATCACTGGAAATTACAGTACATACTACAGATTGATTCTCAATTAAAATTTTATTAATTCTTCATAAATTGTGTTACTACTTTTTAAAATTTCAGTTTCTCTAATATGAAACAGAATAGCCAATCCCCTTTTGAAAGTAAAATTGTATAGATGATTAGAATTAAGACATCTATATTACATAAATTGATAATGATTGTGTTTTCAAAGACATTTTGCATCATGCAAATTTTCTTGATACAACCAATCATTCAACAACATTTTATAAACTTCTATAAGCCTTTGGTCCTCAAGAAGTTATATTCTGGGGTAGTAGGTCCCAGACCTTGCTAATCATACAAATCTCTAAACTTAGATTTGGAGATTTGGAAAGATATTAAACTGTCAGCTTTGTTTCATTCCTTTTAATATCTGACTTCATTAATTTAGTATGTAGTCTCATTTAATTAAGAGAGGCAGTATCATATAATGGTTGGAAGTATAGAATGAACCCAGAGCCCCTGTGTTCAAATTCTTAGGTTTGACATTTACAACTTACACTATGATCTTAAATAAGTTACTTAACTTCTCTGTGCCTCAATTTCCTCATCTGTAAATAGTTCTTACACTATACATAAGGTTGTTATGAGGCTTAATAGGAAAAGCACTTAGAACTGTTCCTGGCACACAGTTAAGTGGTATACAAAAGTGGTACCTATTACTATTTAATAAAACTTTTTCCTGAAGATACCAGATGTACATAATACACCAAAGAAAATTCACTTAAGTTCATTCTCAACCATCTACTTAGCTTCCCCCTCCAACTCTCCCCCCACCACCACCAATGGAAGACAAAGAACATACAGTACATAACAAATACTATAAATTTTAGAATATTAGATCAAATTATCAAACTGCTCTATTCTAGATCTATTGGAATTTTTTTTTTGTTTTTTTTTTTTGCGGGAGAGAAAGGGGATCTCTTATCTACAGGTCATATTGTAAATACATATGATTTAAGGTACAAAGTATCCTAAAATAGTACTAATGTTTTTTCTTTAATTCCTTAGAAATTAATTTATTTATTATATGGAATTTCTAGTTAGCATAGGTCCCCAATTTAGCAAATTAGTACTGATTGAGTAACTATGCACATGAAACAGGTATTTCACCATGCCTAGTCATTTTCTTCAGGTATAACACAAATTATCAAATGAAGATATTTATTTGAATGTACATATCAACTATAGTATCAGCATATAGTTTCAGAAAAATTGTATTTGTCATAGAAGTTAAAGCATTTTGATAACATGAAATAATGCAAATTTGTCATTCCAAATTGATATATTTTATGAGATTTCTTCAATATAGTAGGAGATAAAAGGTATTTTTATTTCTTAATAACATACCTAGTCACACAAACACATGCTATATTTTAATTTTTGTTCCCTTTTTTTTTTTTT
>NW_011888806.1:9961201-9974042 GCF_000151845.1 Pteropus vampyrus
TACACACCCCAAAATTTCATGCCAAAATACTAAACAAAATGGTTTATAACTTTGTTTTCACATATTCAAAAAAAAAGAAAAGGAAGGGGGAGGCTTAGTTGAATGGTAAACTATTCCATTTTTCCAAAAAAAAAAAAATTAAGGATACGTTTCTCATAAAAATGTTAACCATGACTGATGCACAACACCCAAAGAAAGTAAAAACCTTGCAGCATTATTTACAAAAGACAAGATATGGAAGCAACCTAAGTGCCCATCAATAGATGACTGGATAAAGAAGATGTGGTACAAAGATACAATGGAATATTAATCGGCCATAAAAAAGAATAAATTCTTACCATTTGCAATAACATGGATGGACCTAGAGGTTACTATGCTATGTGAAATAAGTCAGGCAGAGAAAGGCAAATATCATATGATATCATTTATATGTGGAATAAAATAAATGAACAAACAAAACAGAAAAAAACAAAAATTAATTTTAAAAAAAGAAAGCAAAAATCTTAACTTGTTACTAAATGATACGAGGCATAAAGCCACCTTTTAATTTCTATATTTGAGAAAAAAGTAGTGAAATAATTGTAAAAAGTTTTCTTTAAATAGCTTAGTTATATAATGTGGATAAATCTCAGTCAGAATGTTGAGTAAAAGGCAGGCACAAAAGAGTTCACATTGTATGATTCTATTTGTATGATGTTTAAATTTAATCTATGTGATGTCATAATAATGACTACTCTTGGTAACCCCAAATCTACTGACTACAAGGGAACATGAGGGAGACTTCTTGGGTGCTAGAAATGTTCCTGCACCCAGTGGTGAGTAGATGGGTGTATACATTCATAAAATTCATCAGGCTGTACAATTAAGAATAATGCCTTTTACTGTATACATTATATCTCAATATTTTTAAAAACCCCTATAAGTATATAAATTAAAACAATAAATATAGTGAGTAAAATGACATACATTAGCAAGTACAGAGCTAGAGTACATGACCCATAGCAACTTTTCCTTCTAAATGTATAACTTAAAGTTTATAAAATGGTCTGTTTGTAACATCTAGAGCCAAAATAAATTCAAATCAAAACACAGTGTATTGACTGTGTATTTGTGGAATAGGACAGGTTTACTCTAAGTGCTTCATATACTTGTTAAACAACCTACATTATTCATTTTAAGAATGCTAGATATTAAAATAATTTAATGTTTTATAGTTTGTTTCCAGAGAACAAATGGCGTAATTTATCAGGTTCAAACACATTCAACTTGAAGAACCTGTTAATTCTGGCCCTGTAAATGCAGGGCAAGATGTAGCATGTCAAAGACAACTGATGCACCTTGCTAATCGACAAAATTATGATTGTAGATAATTAGGAACGTAATACAGACTACTTAGGTTTTGGTCTTTTAGAAGCTGCGTACATTATACAAATATTTCCGCAAAAGCTTTTAATCCATAAAAACTTTCTATTATTTCCTTTCAAGGCTTAAAAAAGTAAGTCAGGAATTAAATTCGAAGTTCAGTGCTTCATCTCCTTTCTCATGAATTGAGTTACTTATTCTCTTTTGGTTCCACCAGACTGGAAGTTTTACATTTTCCCTCTTTTGGTTTTATGATTATTCTTACCAACTTTAAGAATATTTGATTATGCTAACTCTAAAGTCAATATCCCTACTATTCTCATGAACAGAATCAACCCTTTAAATTGTTTTCATTCTCATCATTTACACCAGTCTAAATGTTATTTTATTTATAATTTTGAAGCTGACATCATTATTATTAAGGTTTTATACAGCTAATGCTGTTTAGATTAAACATCATGTTGACTAATCAACACACTTCTGCTTATCATTCCTTCTTGGAGCTTTCCTCTTCCTTCTGGGTTAAATTTCCGTCTTACTAAAATACACCTTTCAGTAATTTCTTCAAAGAGGGTTTCTTTGATAGTGAATACTCTGTTTTCATGTTATTGACTCTTTTCTTGAACTGCAATTTATGAAGACATCAAATTCCATCTGCACATCCCAGTGCAGTAGCCATTTGCCACACGTGGCTTTTAAGAACTTGAAATGTGGCTAACATAACTGAGAAACTGAATTTTAAATTTATTTTAATTTAAATTTTAAAATCAATACTAATCAGTTATTAGAAAACTTTTAAGTATTCTTGGAACAATTTGAGTATATAAATCTTCTTTTTCGCCAGCATACTTTATAAAATCTAAATATTCCTGATGAAATTTAAAGTCCAAATTGAGATTAGTGTAAAATAGATTTTTGACTTAGTACAAAAAAGTGTACATCTTACTAATATTTTTCACGTTGATTACATTTGAAATATTTTAACACATCGAATTAAATAACATATTAAAATTAATTTCATGTTTCTTTTAAAATCTTTTTTAATGTGGCTCCTAGATAATTTCAAATTATATATATAGTGTATATTATATTTCTACTAGACAGTGTTATTCTAGGTTGAGTTAAATTCTTTGATAATTTTGCCTCTTTTTTATTTTTAAAATAATTACTGTTCTGTTCCTATTCTCTCCAGTTTTCCTTCTGGAACTCATATTACAGTATGTTGGACTTCTTATTCAATCCTCCAAGAACCTGAACTCTCCTACATTTTTAACAGCCAGATGATCTCGTAAGTGTTACTGTCTAGTTTACTAATTTTCTATTTAAAAAGAAAAGAGAATCTGTGTAATTTGTTGTTTAAGACCTCCATTAAAGGTGTAAACTTAGTCACTACATATTTTAGATGTTTTATTTCACTTTTTTCATTCTGCCTATATTAATTCACTAGGACTGCCATTACAAATACCACAGACTGGGTGGCTTGAACGACTGAAATTTGTTTTCTCACAGTTCTGGAGGCTGGAAGTTCAAGATCAAGGAGCCAGGAGAGCTGGTTTTCTCTAAGGCTTCTCTTCTTGGATTCTAGGTGACCATCTTCTCCCTGTGTCTTCACACGGTCTTCTGTCTGTGTGTCCATCCTAACTTTCTCTTCTTACCCTTTAAGAACACTTTCACAGTGGATTAGGGCCCACCTTTACAGCCTAATTTTAACTTAATTACTTCTTTAAAGATGTCATCTCCAAATACAGTCGTATTCTGAGGCACTGGGAGTTAAGACTTCAATATATGAATTTTGGGAGGACAAAATTCAGCCTAGTTATAACAGTGTCTATTTTAAAAGTTTTCACAGTATCTTGAAGTTTTTTTTTCTTCTTCTTTATCTCATCATTTTACTGAATTAATATTTTAATTCAAAGTATTAATTAAAATATACTTAGATGATTCTGTTATTAGAATTAGATGATACTATTTTTTAATTGTTCAAATTTTTGTTTTGATGCACAGTATGAGAAATGAACTTTTTTATCAAGTGAATTTTATGGAACATGAACAGCTAATAAGTTAGACCAAGAAAAGGACAGCTAATTGTCCAAATTTAAGGATATAAGAACCAGATAAACTTTGATTCCAGTCTTCTTTAAGAAGTCAAAGTCTTTCAAACACAACTTTCCTATGAACTGGTCCAGAGCATCACAGCATAGAGGAATGCCTAACGGGGTTGTGGACCCTAAAGGGACACATTTCCTTGGTGCTGCTTTGACAATATTGCCCACATGCAGAATCACCTCTGCTGCTTCAGCTGCACTCAGAAGAACCTGCTGCTTCACTTGGAAACTTCTGTTATACTCAGTGTTGCCATTTCACCAATGGTGCCTCCCTTCATATCCAGTCCAGCAGTTATAACGCCTTCGCTATGGTTAGCTCAAAGCTATGCCACCAGATCTGCACTGTCGTAGCCTGCAATGTCAGCTATAATAGTTGGCAACATTTTCAGTGCTTTCGTGTAAGACTCCATTGCAACAACTTCTTTACCTGGTGTTCTATTGGCAAGCTATGTCACAGCATTAGCCATCAGCATCTCAGAACAGCCTCCTCCATAAACTGTTCTAGAATCTTTCACAGTTTGGGCAACAACACAAAGAGTATCATGCAAAGATCTTTTTCTTTCATCTAAAGTCTGTTGAGTGGCACCACGAAGAACAATAGTGCAAGCCTCACCAAGGGCCACCCCAGAAAAGTGAATGAGCTTGTGATCTCCAATCATGGCTTCTTCAATAAGCTTGCAACTTCCACTCTTCACTAGTTCAGGGTTGTCAAAGGTAGAGGCAATTTCACCACCTGTGACAAGAGCCAGGCTTTCCATACCTACAAAATCTGCATGTTTAATAGCCATAACATCAGCAGCACCAGAGCTGTTTGGGATAATTAGAAATTAATTGCCCATTAACAAAGTAATTTATCCCATGATTGAGAATACATTCAACTTTCTCCTTCATTTTTTCTTTTTCTGCATGTTCTATTTCAGCAGCCTTTGCTGTAGAATCAACTCTACCTGGGAACCAAATATTTTTATTTTTATTTTGTCTGTATTCATACTAGTATTTGCAATAAGAATTTTAGCATTTTCAATTCGCTTAGTTGGTTTACTCCAATTGTTTTTATCCAACAGAAAGCCTTCATCTAAACAGGAATCTGCTAGACTTCCTCCTCCTTGAGGATGTGAATTGCACAGACACTACTCCCTCACAACTTGTGCCTGAGACCAGATGGAAAAGAAACCAGAAGTGACCTAGGTGGTATTATTTTTTTAAAAGTGGGGAATCTCCATAAGAAGAGATGAAATATTGCCATTTGTGACAAAGTGGAAGGACCTCAAGATAATCATGCTACGCGAAATAAGCCAGACAGAAAAAGTTGAAAACAACATGATATCACTTATATGTGGTATACAAACCCAAAAGCAATAAATGAACAGGACAAACAAACAGAGACTCATGGACATGGACTATAGATTAGTGGTTACCAAAGAGTGGGGGAAGGGGGAGGTAAATGGGGTTAAGGGCGTCAAATATGTGGTGACAGAAAGAAATCTAGCTATGGGAGGGGAACACACAATGTAATATATATATATGCTTTACTGCTAAATTGTACACCTGAAACTTACTGGATTTCATTAACCAATGTCACCAAGAAAAGATAAATTAATAAAAAAAAAAGTAGGGAATCTACTTCTGCTGTTTGATTAATAAAGAGGAAAATAAACCACTGACTCAAAGTCAGGGTAAGCATTTGATTGGAAAACATTTTATTTTAAAATCAGAGTTTCAAATTAATAAGGAAAAAGGTCAAGCTCTAAAATTAAAAACTAAACAATTTGTGGAAAATATTTAGTATATTTTTAAAAATAGCTCTATTAAGGTATAATTGACATACAATAACTGCACAAACTGAAAGAACATGATTTTATGTTCTGACATAAATATACTTGTGAAACAAGTACCACAATCAACATAATAAACATATCAACCAATACATTCCCACTAGCAGTGTATAAAATTCCACTTGCCTCAAGTCCCTGCTAACTGGAATGGTCAGTCTTTTTAATTTTATACATTCTAATAGATGTGTACTACTATCTCTGTAGTTTTAATCTGTATCTTCTTGATGCTTAATGATGTGAAGACTTTTGTATTTCTTTGATGGTTAATAATTTCACATTAGTAGTTGAAATCTGAAATCTGTATTTCTTCTTTGGTAAAGTATCTGTTCAAATCTTTTGCCCAGTTTTGGGGGGTTGTCTCTTTCTTACTACTGAGTTTTGAGAATTCTTTATATATTCTAGATACAAGTCCTTCGTTATATGACTGGCTAAATTTTTTCCCCTACCATTTGACTTCTACTTTCATTCTCTTAACAATGTGTTTAGAAGAGTAGATGTTTTTAATTCCAATAAAGTCTCCCTTATCACTTTTTCCTCTTATGAATTGAGCATTTGGAATCATATCTAAGAATTCTTTCCCTAACCTAGGGTCACAATCATTGTCTCCTGTGCTTTCTTCTAGAATGTTTATAATTTTAAGTTTTATATTTAGATCTATGACCATTTTGAATTTGTTTCTATATATGGTATGGAGTAAGAGTCAAAGTTTTTCCTTCCTTCCTTCCTTCCTTCCTTCCTTCCTTCCTTCCTTCCTTCCTTCCTTCCTTCCTTCCTTCCTTCCTTCCTTCCTTCCTCCCTCCCTCCCTCCCTCCCTCCCTCCCTCCCTCCCTCCCTCCCTCCCTTCCTTCTTTTTTTAGTATATGAATATCCAATTTTTACAGCACCATTCATGGAGAAGACCACCTTTTGCATCTCTATCGACCATATAAATATAGGCCTCCTTCTGAACTCTACAATGTTCCGTTGATCTATTTCGATTAATGCAGCTTTGTAATAAATCTTGAAATAAGGTAATTTGAATCCTCGAACTTTGTTCTTTTTCAATGTTGTTTTGGTTATTCTAAGTCTATTGAATTTCCATGATAGATTTTAGAATCAACTCACTAATTTCTACAAGAAAAAAAAAAGCCATTCGGATTGCATTGAATATATAGAGAATTTGGAGAATATGGATAATATTGAATCTTCTGATCCAGGCACAGCATAGTTCTCCATTTATTTAGGTCTTCTTTAATTTCTCTCAGTATTGTTTTTTAGTTTTCATTATATAGATCTTCACATCTTTTGTCAGATTTATTCTTAATTATTTTATATTTTTCATAATTCATGTTCTACATATTTTTTACCATTTTAAAATGGTTTTTAAAATTTTTGATTTCCAACTGTTCATTGTTACTATGTATGAATACATCAGATTTTTGTATATTGATCTTATATTCTGAAATTGCTGAACTCAGTTCTAGACGCTTTTTTAAAGTAGACTCCATCAAATTTTCTATGTAGACATTCATGTAATTTTCAAATACATACACTTTTACTGCTTTCTTTCTAATCTGGATGCCTTTAATTTCTTTTTCTTGCCTTAATGCATTAGTTAGAGCTTTGAGTACAATGTTGAATATAAGTAATGAGAGCAGACATCCTTATTCTGACCTCAAGGGGAAAGATTCAGTGTTTAACCATTAAGTATGATGTTAGTTAGAAGATTTTATAGGTGCCCTTTATCAGGCTGAGGTAGTTCCTTTCTATTGGCAGTTTTTCTTAAAGTCAAGAATGAATATTGGACTTTATCAAATGTTTTTATCTGCATCTACTGAGATGATCACGTGGTCTTATTTCTATTCAGTTCATAAACGTGGTGAATTATATTGACTGATTTGTGAATGTTAAACCTATCTTGTACTCCTGGGATCTACTTGATCAGGATGTATTATCACTTTTACATATTGTTGAATTCAATTTATTAAAATTTTGTTAAGAATTTTTTCATCAATGTTCATAAAGTATATTGGTCTACAGTTTTATTTTCTCTAATGTCTTTGGTTTTGATATTATAGTAATGTTGGCCTCATAGAATTAGTTGGGAAGTATTTCCTCCTCTTCAATCTTCTTCATTTAATATAGAATTGCCGTTATTTCTTCTTTAAATTAAAAAAATTCCCCAGTGAAGCAATATGGGCCTGGAACTTTCTTTATGGGATATTTTAAACTATGTAGTCAATCATCTTAACAGATACAAGACAATGCAAATTGTCTATTTTTTCCTGAGTGAACTTTTGGTAGTTTTTGTTTTTTGCAGGTGTTCATCTCATGTAGTTATTAAATTTTCCAACAACTTTATTAATAATTTTTCCTCATTATTCTTTTAAGATCTGTAGAATACAAAGTGATGTCACTTGTCACATGATACATTTCTAAACATCCTGTTGCTATGCTCATAGGAAAACTATCAATTTAAAAACTTTATTGTCATGTATACATAAAATGATTTCACAGCTCTAAATTGGTATTGCTCATAAAGATTTATTTTAAAATAGTTACATTATTTCTGTTCTTCCAATATTAATTCTTACAAGTCATTTAAACTTGGTCCTATTTTCTTATCTCTAAAAATATTTAGTAAGGTAAAATTGATTCAGATCATTCCAGCCCAAAGAGCTTAATTTCATTAAAAAATATATATATATGTATATGTGGCTTTGAGTTTATATATTTCTTACATGTTTTTTTCCCCTTTAAATGGCAAGGGTATTTCCATGAAAGTATTTATTCAGTGAAAGCAATTATAAAACAAAAACAGGAAGAACTTAATTTTGCTGATATTTTACTTGATTCTTCTGATAAAATAATCGATCACTGATGCTCTAGTAAGATTGTTTTTTTTTTTTTTGAAAAAAAAAACAGGTACCTACAAATTCTATCTTTTAAACACTTTTTAATGAGTGAAGAGCAGAGAAGTCTGATATTTGTCCTAGCTATCTGGAGTAACTAGTAGTTTTCACTCATGCATCTAACAAGCAAGTGTTTATAATGAAATACAGCCAAAGCATTCTATATGCCCTGCTCTCTGAAACTGTATCTAAATTTGTTGTCCAAAAACAATAAGAAATGTGACAGGGTCTTCTTAATTTCTCCAGGACACTTTCTGGTAACTTTGAATTTTTTATTCAGACAATGAACCTTTTTTTTTTTTTTTTTAGCACTTCTCTTTATCACAATGCTTTATTCTATTATCTTTTTAACTGTTTAATTTACTAATTTCACTAATTTATTATTTATTTATTAAACAGGGAACCAGAAATGGCTGTACTTAAAGAGATTTATATGGGATTTACATCCTTGTGAATTAGGTCTTTTCCTCTCATTAGTTATGCAAAAACAATTTTCACAATAACCAACCACTCTAATACCTTAAAATCCCATAGATTCAAAAGACCTATCTTCTGCAAAGAGCAACAGTTCAGTAACTTAAAAAAAAAAATCACTGTTTTGGGCAACTAATATAATGGTAAGCTAATTTTTCCAAGGTGGCAATAATTTCAGCTCTAAAGATTATCCAGAATGTGTATGAGAGTGGCATTGTTTTTAATTATCTGGGACCATTGAGCCCCTGCATAAATTTATCCATGATGTAAAAGCTAAAATCTTAAATGTGTTTTTTCTAACATAAATGTATGTTTTTTTCTGACATAAGCTATGCTTTCCAATCAGTTAATAAGATGAACTGAGATGTATATAATTAGTAGGAAAAGACACTTAATAAAATTTCTCCAGAATTTTAATTTCGATGGCCACATTTATTTTTCAAATTAATAAATAGTATCTCCTCAGCTGGCCAAAAAAGTAAAATGCAGCTATCAACTATATATAAGAAACATCTAAGTTACAACACAGATAATTTGAAAATGAAGGAGGAAGGATATTCTAGCTAAATGGCAAGGAGAAGAAATCAGCGGTAGCAATGTTAAGAGCAGACTAGATAGAATTTAAGGTGAATAGTAAAAAGAAAAAACAACTTATTTTATATCGATAAAAGGTCCAATCCATTTAAATTAGTCATGAACCATTATATGTTATCATAAAAAATTGCATGAAAACACATGATGACAGTAGAGAGACAAAAATATCATTATAGTGGGAGATATGAACTACCCTAAGAATGTGACAGATCAAGTATACAAAATAATAGGGATATAAAAAATTTTCAAAGCACAGACATGAATAAACTTAATTTATACCTGAGAAACAGAAAATACATTCTTTTCAAATTCCCACAGGTTATTTACAAAAATAGACCACAACCGAATCTCAGAAAATTCTAAAAAGTAATCACAGATCACATTTTAATAATCACAAGACAATAAAACTAAGAAACATAACACAAGGAAAACTAATTATTATCACTATCATCTAAATGTTTGGAATTACACATTTTAAAAAAGTTTTACATTTTTTTTCTCTTCTGAAGAGAATCTCAACTGCATATGGTGTCTTTCAGTAAAGTCATCCTTAGGTATCGTTATTCTATGAGTGATAATTACAAGTTTATTTTTTTTAAAAAAAAGCTAAAAAGATTGCTAGGAGGCTCAAAACAATGAAGAAATAGATAATTTTCTTGACTTATGTTCAATAACCCCAGCAGAAATGCTTATTTCCAGGCTTTTATTCATAGGAATGTCAACTTTCACTTAAATACTAAAAAAGACACAGCAGCAACATACATGTTCAAAAAGACAGGAGGAAAAAGCCACCCATATGATCTAAAACAAAGATTTGTATAACAGATACAGAAACACAAAGACAAGGAAAACACATTTTAGAAAAAACAAACTTCTTGGAGGCCAACATATTTTGCCTTTTTTTTTTCCCTCCTCCCAACAATTCTGGCATTATTCATACAGGTGTTTACTAAAGAACCAAGACCAACACCATTCATCCACAAAAAAAACAAACTAATATAAGTATCCCGTTTTTCGAAAGTCTGTTTTACTCTGCTTTTATGAAAGATCAACATTAATACTTGTTTTCGCTAACTGAAAGAAATCTGAAGATTTTAGCTTGTATTTTATCAAAAAAGGTAAAAAATAAAAATAGCATTCGGCCTTTCTTCTGCAGTTAGCTGTATTACAGGCAGCGCAACTGGAGCAGAGAGAGTGGCTCCGCCAAGCTGAGTCCCCGGGATCACATTCAGCAGCGCAGCATCAAGATGGCGAAGCTTCGAACTGTGTCTGTGAGCATCTGTGCTTTATCTCTACTTATTTTGCATACATTACAAAAATGTGTCCTAAGATATCAGAAAACCCTAAGAGAGCTTGTAAGGGTGTTACTTATGTTTAGTAGAAAACTAGATTGTAATTAAATATATTTGGTATGATTTGGTAGGTTATTTTAGGGGTCTGGGAACACTCAAAAATGTTTCCATAGAAATTAAATGGCACTTGCTTCTTTGATTTATGCCATTTGGCTTAACAAAAGGTTTCATAGGAATGCTCTACTTTCAAATATCAGGGGAAACTGGTAATTTTTAAATTTCAGTTTGTTATAAGAGTAAGGAGAAAAACTTGTGGCAAAAAGACACTGTGCTATCAAATACAAGAAATGAAAAATCAAAGATTTCAGATAACCTAAATCAAATAAGCATAATTTTCTTCCAAATAAAATTTCCAATTGGCAATCAGAATAGTTAGTAATCTCCAGACTGCCAAAGAATCCAAATTCAGTTTCTCTATATTACTGATGTTACTCTGTGAATTAGACTGAAGATCTTACGGTAACCAACTCCTACTGGACAGTGTCTCAGACTTTGCTGCCTCACAATTAATTTTATGACACATCCAGTGAGTCTCTTTATTGTAATGTGCCAGTATGTTATGCAATAATTACATTTCAATGACAAGTACTTTACAGACAGACATTTAATCTCTATTAAAATTATGAAATTTGAAAGAAAGAAAACCCTCAGGTATTCCCAGTATACAAGATGCTTTATATTCTATGAGTCATGGCCAGGGCAGTGATCCTGCCATTAGTATAATAAAAAGAGGTATTACCCCTCCCTCCTCTGAAGAAACATCTGTAGTACTTACTGTCTCTGTCACTTATCTGGCACACTGTTTTGAAGTAGTAAACTTTTCACATGGATCTGATCTGAAATGAATCCCTCAAGGGCAACACTGACACCTTCTCTTATGGGGTTCTTCCATACAATACCTTATAAGTAGAAGGTGTTTCTTAAATATTAATTGACTATTGCTAATTAATTGAGTAATATCACCAATATCCTTCCTTTGAAAACATTGCTGGAGCATGGCTACCTGCTCTATACTCTAGAGTGCATATACTTTCAAATTTTCTGAAAAACTAAAAGCAAACAAAGCAACAAGGTCCATTAAAATAGCTAGATTCCAGGTAAGTGGCATTCGATGAAAGTAACTTTCTTTAGATTTATCTTAATTCTAATCAAAGATCTTCAAGCATCTAAGTTATAGCAGAATTAGGTGGTATCTAACATTGTTTAGTTTATGTTCCAGTCTCTGGATTGAAAAATAATAGCAACAACAGCAACAACAACAACAACAAAGCTTACCATCTGTCCCCCAACATCCTTCCCCTGTACTCCAGACTTTCCTGTACTCAATCAGGGGTCACTCCTACACCTTCCAAAGGTTCCCATGGCTCCTGGTCTTGGACAATTCAATCCTATCATGGTTCTCATACTTTAACGTGCATCAGAACATCCTTAAAAACTTGTTAAAATGCAAATTGCTGGGATCTAATCCCTGAGTTTCTCATTCAGTTAGGTCTACTGTGGGGTTAAATATCTGCATTTCTAATAAGTTTTTAGGTGATGCTGATGCTTGCTCATCCAGGAACCACACTTTGAGAACTATTACTATCCTCAAAATCTCATGTTTCTGTTATGTTTATTGTGCCTGATTAATTCATTCAAATCAGTTATAAAGACTGATTCTTCCTTTAGATGAAGTTTGATTTCTTTACCTACTGTTCTAAATAGATGTTGGTCATGTGGTATTAATGGCAAATACCATCTTCCAGGTGGAGTTTTGTAGCATGGCATCAAATGTTTTTGGTAAACCAAAGAGTGACTAACTTTTCCAGCTCCAAAATGCCACTACCTCCACAGGGAAGCAAACTAGCTATTCAGTATACATTATCCTAATTTAGAGTCATAGGGATGCACATACTATTCTCTCTTCCAAGAATGTTTTTTTCCCTCTCTCTTAACTTCTCTTCTTTCAGGTATTAGCTTAGAGGGCACTTATGCAGAGAGGCATTCTTTTTTTCCCCTATGATCATGTCAAATCTTCCTATTACGCGTTCTCATAGAGTCACTGAATCCCCTCCTCTGTAGCCCTTATCATGGTTGTATTTTTTACATTTATTTATATAAATATTTTATTAATAGCTTTTTTCCCCACACTGGACTATAAGCTCCCTACAGACAGGGAATATTTTTGGTTTTGATCATCATATTTTCAGTTCCTAGCACAATATCAGGCACATAAATGTTCAAATAAA
>NW_011888806.1:9974622-9979341 GCF_000151845.1 Pteropus vampyrus
CAAATACCATCTTCCAGGTGGAGTTTTGTAGCATGGCATCAAATGTTTTTGGTAAACCAAAGAGTGACTAACTTTTCCAGCTCCAAAATGCCACTGCCTCCACAGGGAAGCAAACTAGCTATTCAGTATACATTATCCTAATTTAGAGTCACAGGGATGCACATACTATTCTCTCTTCCAAGAATGTTTTTTTCCCTCTCTTAACTTCTCTTCTTTCAGGTATTAGCTTAGGGGGCACTTATGCAGAGAGGAATTCTTTTTTTCCCCTATGATCATGTCAAATCTTCCTATTACGCGTTCTCATAGAGTCACTGAATCCCCTCCCCTGTAGCCCTTATCATGGTTGTATTTTTTACATTTATTTATATAAATATTTTATTAATAGCTTTTTTCCCCACACTGGACTATAAGTTCCCTACAGACAGGGAATATTTTTGGTTTTGATCATCATATTTTCAGTTCCTAGCACAATATCAGGCACATAAATGTTCAAATAAAGGTAGACAAGATCTGAGCTTTTTTAGACCTAAGAGAGATAAGAGAAAGTATTCCTATATACTCTGCCCCTTTATCTATTTTCAGCTACCCAAGACTCAAAATTAAAAAAAAAAAAAAAAAAAAAAAAAAAAAAGGAAAAAAGAAAGCCTTACCTTTCCTGAATAATTCTTGGAGACTTTCAGCACTTTGATTTAATACGGCCCATATTTCTTCCTCTTGCAGTGGTCCTCCCCGAACCTGCAGGGCCTCAGCTAGTGACACATGCATGTTACCTAGGAAACAAAGGTAAAAGATGGTCTACACATCAACAACTTTACTGTACTTGCAGTAATGAAAGTGAAAGTGATGAAAGACTATGAGGTCCTTGTCTACCTAATTTCTCAATATGGCCTTCAATCTAAATATAACCTACACTTAAACTCACAGAAGGTAAAGGAATTGTGGTGGGGGGCGGGGGGGACCCTCAAAACAACCACTTGCCCTAGCACAACAGAGTCAACCTCAGAGACAGAACTGGAGAATAGTAGTGCTGACTACTTCATGGAAAAAGACAGAGACACCTCAGGGTTCCAGGAAGCCGAAGTGCATATGATTAAACCAAAGCAACCAGACCGAACTGAAGGCCTTTTAGATTACTTTTAGTATCCATCTATCCATCCAGGTTAAAAGAGTAGGCAGTGTAGAGAGGGGACCCTACAGCCATAGTGGAGGAAGTCAGGAATAAGATGGAATACATCTATTCACTGATTGACATGTGTATCTCCAATATTACTATAACTATTTCTAGACCCAGTTTCACTGCTGAAAGGGTTCAGAACAGGCCTTCCCAAGATGTGCCACTTTGGCATGTGAATTATTCTGAGCTGATGGCAATTGAGATGCTATGCAGGCTCATGAGAAATTTTACCTCTCCCTTAAAGAATTTAAATGTGAGGCCTAGTTCACAGTAAGAATTAATTTCTAGAGATAACTTTTTTGACTTATCTAGAGGAAAGGGTAAACATCTAATTACTGAACATCTGCTCTTCTTATTGTCCTTTAAATGTCATTCCTCCCCTCTGAAGCCCCCAGGTGCCTTACCTCATCCTTAGCTCAGAATGCCATATATACTTCATTTTAACTTTCTGTTTCTGGACCTTTCATGTATGTGGGGTTCTCATGGGTACATATGTAATTAAATTTGGTTATGTTACCTTGTTAATCTGTCTCATGTAGATTTAATTATTAGACTTAGCCAAAAGAACCTTGAAGAATAAAGGAAAGTTTCTTCCTCCCCGATACTGCAAGCTTTCCGTTTGCCCCTGGGAAAGTCATTTTACCTCTAAACTTCAGTTTCCAATTTGTGACAAAGGAATAATAATAATGGCATTTGGAAGTGATTATGACATAGAAAGAGGTTATGCCTATAAACATGTTTTGTAATCTAAGACTCTACAGAAGTCGAATTAATAAAAATTTAAAAAGTTTCCATTGTGGTAAAATTTTTGTAGGGTCAATTTCTTCAATGGCATTCAATTAAGTAGATGATATACTGATGAAATTTAAGGTTTTCTATGGGGCTCAATAACCTTATTTTTATTTTGGAAGAGAGAAATGCAGCTAGTCAAAACCTTTTAAATAGGTTTTCCTGAATTGATACATCTTGAAAAGAAAATTGCTCTTTACAATGATTGCTAAGATTTCTATCCAGACCAAACCAATTTGAGCATAATATATACTGTATACCTCATGGTAGGCAGAAGCAGATAGGTTCGGAAAAGAAGCTAGAGAGAATGAAAAATGTTAAATACGTATCTTCTGTACTTATCTTTCATTAAATTTTAAAATTAACCTGTAAAAATGTTTGTCAAAAGAAAAGCTAATACTTTCTTTTAACTTACATTTATGATAATTTAACTCAGACTGAAAAAAAATCAGCTCCAGCTACAAATGAGGCTAACCTTATCTTGTTACTTTCCTTTTCAAATGTTTATTATAGTATTTTATGCACAGAGTTTCCCTTGATGGGTGTCTACTTAAATGCACAATGTAGTACTTAAAAGGGAAGATATAAGATATTGTTTTGAAGAGCCAAAAGAGTTTTTATTTAGCATGTATAAGAAGTGTGATTATTTATTCAGATCCCTTCTCCCACTACCAAAACTCTGTAGGTTTTTCATGTACTTTATTATATGATAAAAAAAGAAAAGGAATTAAATTAAATTCATTAAAGGGGAAAACAGAAGTTTCATTCCTGTTTAAGTGATATCCAAGTTATTATCTTGCAAATAAAATGCTATATTAAATTGGAAGTTTAAACAGAGGCATCAAGATACTATTAGCAATCCCATACCAACATGACTTGTGAGAAAGACTATCCTGTTGCAAATTTCCCTGTCTGAAAACCGGTTAGATAGCTAGCTCTAAAGCCAACACACAGGGTATAAAGAGTAGAGAGAAAATTGCATAAAGAGAATTGTGCTGAAGAGAGTTTTGCTGATTTTCTCGCTTCCTGAAAATGGGAAGGGTGTGGAAAAAATGTCATTGTTTTTCTTCAAGCCAGTGAAAGAGGATTCAGTGGGACCCTTTGTAGTGCTTGATGTGTGTTCTCCAGAGTTGGGGAGACACCATAGACTGGGCCTGATACTTTAGGCAGCAGACAGTGGGGAGGAGAGGGCACACAGAGAGTCAGAGTGAGGCAATATGCTGAATTGGGAGCTAGCTACTCTCATCAGTATGTGTGTGGAGCGGGGAGCAGGGGACAAGAAGCAAGATGATGCAGAGGATCGGCCCAGAGCTAATGAAATCCTATCAGATGATAAAAAGATCCCAAAATGTATATTGATTGTGGTAATGGTTCTACAACTCTGTGCTTATATTGAAAACCACTGTACATTCTAAAAGGGTGAATTTTATGGTATGTGAATTATATTTCAATAAAGCAATTAAAAAAAAATACTACTGGAGGTTCACAGCACCACCAGAAGGAGAATTAATTGAAAGGGGGTGGGGAAAGAAGAAAAGAAAGAAGAATTAGGTATTGGCTAGTAGGAGGAAAATGTTTTTGAAGTGTCACAGGTATTTTGGTTCTAGTGAAGGACTCTGAAGAACTCACAAAAGAGAAAGGGTCACCTCCCTCTTCTCACTCTCCCTCTCATTCCATATACATATATATATATATATGTGTGTGTGTGTGAAAATTTAAAAAGTAACTTTTCAGCAAAACAATTTTTTCATTACTTGACTTTTCTATCTTCAAAGTTGACTATACCTTTGTCACTTGATTCAAGCACGTCTGAATTATATTTTATTAACCCTGTTAATTTTCATTAAAAAATTATTTTTTGTCTATTCGATAAATTTCTATGCATCTTTGGTTGGAACTTGTTAGAACTTTGAAATATAAAAGGAACATTCGTTTTTGTAAAACAATGTAATCTAACAGAATAGGTTTGTTATTTTTAATTTATAGCTTTGCTAGAAAAGATGTTTTAAGATTTTTAAAAATTGCCTCACCTCTGTAATCACCTAATCTCAAGACTTAATGTAATGTTAAAGCAGCTTTCTAAAAATCAAAGAAAGAACAACAAAATTATAGTTTATAAATTGTCTGCCATCACTATCTTTGGCACTTGCCTATCACTATCATCTCTCTTAGTTATTTCTATTCACCTTTAATACAGCTCTCCAGACCATTAGCTCTGAAGAAAAGAAGACAAGGGAATGAGAAAAATTCAGAAGTGGAAGAGGAATACAGAACAAATAAAAATAAGGAAGTGACAAAAAAAAAGCTTTAAGTCAACCAATAAATGAGAAAAACAATTCTTAAGCCTATTACTTCAATTGCTTCCTTTATTTCTTTAGGCAGAAATAACTAGATAACCTGGGGTACAGATATATGACTGGCATTATTTTACTATCGAAATGGTCCTGCTTTACAATAAACATAACCATATTATTTAAGTTTGTTTCCTTGAAAGTTGTGGGCTATAGGATAACTAGACAGTTTTTGGAAATACTTCCAAATAAGAAAAAATAATCATATTATATTACCAGAACTATTATTATGTCTTTGGTCAACATAGGTATTAATGTTATGATCTTAAATCTATGCTCACAGTTAGTTAAAGCCACAAAAGAATTCCATCAGATGTTGTTTTAATCTTTCAGGATTTGTAGCACTCACAGATAGGAAACAGATAAGTGATTTGTACAGAATGAAATAGTAAACAGATTAACTGA
>NW_011888806.1:9980281-9987764 GCF_000151845.1 Pteropus vampyrus
TTCTTTAAATAGTCTAGATACAAGTCTTTTATTACATGATCTGAAAATATTTTTCTTTAATGCATGATTTGTTTTTTCATTCTGTTTATAAAGAAACCCAATTTATCTTTTCTTTTTTTCTTTTATCAATCACACACTTGGTGTCATATATAGGAAAACTTTGTCTATTCTAGGATCACAATGTTTTTCTCCTAACTTAAAAAAAAATAGCCCTCAAAGATTTTATACAGAAAAGCTTAATTGAAAATTATTTAAAAATGAATATTCTTATTTAATGAAAAATTCTAAACCTAGTTCTTAAGCTGTTAAGGTCAATTTCATTATTTTCTGTTTGTAGGGAAGAAAATTTTAAGTCAATTTCAAGGGACCTTTTGAGTATATAATCTCATTTTCAAACTTTGTTAATTAAACTCTCAAAAATATTTTAAAACTGCACTTTTATAACTTAAACCCTATTTTTTAAAGTACTTAGTAGTCTGACAAAAACCTTCCCAAGTACTTAAATAAATCTTCTGATGTATAAAAATGTGTAAGTATATTAAGATTTAAGTTCTCTTATATGTTCCAGTGGTATTTCATACATTTTAAAATGTATGAAATACCACTGGAACATATAAGAGAACTTAAATCTTAATATACTTACACATTTTTATACATCAGAAGATTTATTTAAGTACTTGGGAAGGTTTTTGTCAGACTACTAAGTACTTTAAAAAATAGGGTTTAAGTTATAAAAGTGCAGTTTTAAAATATTTTTGAGAGTTTAATTAACAAAGTTTGAAAATGAGATTATATACTCAAAAGGTCCCTTGAAATTGACTTAAAATTTTCTTCCCTACAAACAGAAAATAATGAAATTGACCTTAACAGCTTAAGAACTAGGTTTAGAATTTTTCATTAAATAAGAATATTCATTTTTAAATAATTTTCAATTAAGCTTTTCTGTATAAAATCTTTGAGGGCTATTTTTTTTTAAGTTAGGAGAAAAACATTGTGATCCTAGAATAGACAAAGTTTTCCTATATATGACACCAAGTGTGTGATTGATAAAAGAAAAAAAGAAAAGATAAATTGGGCTTCTTTATAAACAGAATGAAAAAACAAATCATGCATTAAAGAAAAATATTTTCAGATCATGTAATAAAAGACTTGTATCTAGACTATTTAAAGAACTCCCAAAACTCAATTTAGGAAAATAAACTATTTTTTTAAAAATGGGCAAAAGATTTGAACACTTCATTAAAGAAGATATATGAATTGCAAATGAGCACATGAAAAGATGTTCAACATCATTAGTCATGAGATAAATGAAAATTAAAATAATGAGACACTGCTACACAGATATCAGAATGACTAAAATGAAAAAAGACTGACCATACTAAGTGTTGACAAGGATGTGGAAGAACCAGAATGTAAAATGGCATTCTTTGGGAAACTTTATTAGAGTTTCTTTAAAAGTTAAATATAAGCCTATAATGTGACCTAGCCATTCTACTTCAAGGTAATTTCCCATTAGAAATTCAAGCATTAGCCATACAAAGACTTATACACAAATATTCAGACCAGCTTCATCTATACAGTCAAAAATTGGAAACAAGAAAATATCTATCAACAAATGAATGGGTAAACATATTATAGTGTACTCCCACATGGACTACTAAGCAATAAAAAGGAATAAACTATATTGATAGTTGCAAAAATACGGATCTCAAAATAATTATGCTGAGTAAAGGAAGCTAGATAAGAGTACATGCCTTATGATTACATTTGTACAAAATTATAGAAAATGCAAACTGATTTGTAGTTACAGAAAGCAGATCGGTTGCCTGAGGATGGCAGTGCCCTATGGAGAGGCATGCAAGCCTGATTACAAAGGAACAGGAAAAAATCTTGGGGAATGATGGATATGTTCATCATCTTGATTGTGATAATGGTTTCACAGTGCACATATATGTCAAAACTTATTAAATTGTACACTTTAAATATGCATAGATATATAGTTTACTTAACATCAATTATGTCTTAATAAAGCTTTTAAAAAGAGAAAATAAAAACAAAATCTGACCACAGCCAGGAAAGCTTTGTTCCATGAAGCTCTGTTCCAAAAAGCCCCAATTCTAGGTAAAAATGTATTTAGAAAAAAAAAGTTAAAAAAATTTTTTTCGAAAAATTAACTTCTTCCATTTAAAACAAAAATCTGTAAAACGAAAGAAACCAAAACCCATGGCTAAGTTCTGAGGTCAGCCCTCCTTAGACAAACAGTCAAAGCATAAGTAAGATGCCAAGTAACTTTTATGTTTATAAAGTTAGAATTTGTGGATTGATAACATAATCATTTCTTTAAAAATTCATTATTCATTATTATTCTTGTTTTTCTATCCACCACTAATTTCCTATAGTGTTTAAAACTGAAATAATAACTACAATTACAGGCTAATTTAAATAATGTGAAGTTATTTCTACATTTCAACTTTGATCAACATTAAGATGGATGTATACAAAGTAAAAATAATAAAAGCACTATTAGAGCTTTAGAAGACTAAAAGCAAACCGCTCTAATAAAATAAATACATTAATATTTCTTTCCATTAGGTGTAAGCAAAGATCAGGTAGTAGAGAAAAATATTATTGCCTACTATAGTTAGGAAAGACAAAGAAACTGAGATTTTAAGGTGAAAAGTTTTAATTGGATATTGCCTCAAGGTAGAAAACAGCATGTGTCTCAACATTTTTATTGAAGTTGGAGCAATGCTTAATATTTGTCAACTTTTCCATTGTACTTTCCCAGTGAGAGAGAAGAAACTAAAACAAACACAAATCTAAATTGCCTTTCTGGGCCTCTGGCTCATGTCAACTACTTATCTAAATAGAAATCATATATGTCTGCTCTCTGCTTTCAAAGGATAGTTTCAAAAAACCAGAAGAAAAACTATGGAATTCTTCAATCTCTCTGTATCATTTAAACTTAGAAATAAAATAAAATTCCCAATTTCACATTTGTTGTATTTGTCCTCATCAACGGAGAGTACCAACAGAAAACAATGTAATGGTAGAATTTGGGTTTTGAGTATTATATTTCTATACGACCCCTCTTCTACACCCATTGACTTTTGTTAGGATCACTGTAGTAGGAAACCTGCTGGTCTTCCTCAAGAAACACAGACTTAAAATATCTCAGAGTGGGCAGTCGCTAAAGAAAACAAATATGTATAAAGGACAAAAGACCAAGTAAAAAAATTAATATTTGTCCTTTATAGTGTAGTAAAAAAATTAAGGGTGGTAGGCAAAATTCTGAGATTGCCCTCAAGATTCCTTCCATGTTGTGAACTGCTTATGCATGGGGACACATGGCAAGGATCTGAGGGTGACCTCTAGGAGCTGACAGTGTATCCCAGCCAACAACCAGAAGGAAAATGGTCCTACGACCAAAAGGAACTGAATTGTACCAACAACTAGTGACCTAGGCATATAACTCTGAGCCTCAGTAGATATCACAGTCCCAGGTGATACCTTGATTTCAGTCTGGTGAGATCCTGAAAAGAGTAACCAGCTAATCTGAACCCAGACTCTTGAACAAAATAAAGTATGACATAATAAATTTGTGTTGATTTAAGTCACTAAATTTGTGGTCATTTGTCTCAAACCAATAGAAAACATACAGATTTTGGTACCTGAAAGTGAGATTCTGCTATAACAATAACTAAAAATGTAGAAGTGGTTTTGAAATTAAAAAGAAAAAGCTGGATGATTTTTAAGAAGCATAATAGAGAAAGCCTAACATGACTTCAACAGGTTTTTAATAAACATCTGGACTTTCATCTCAACGCAGCTGGTGAGGGCTCAGAAGGAAGTGAAGGACATATTATTGGAAAGTGAAGAAAGGAAGATCTTTGTTATGTAGTCGCAGAAAGCATGGTGACATTGTGTCCTGCAGTTATGTGGAAAACAGAACTCGTGAGTGACAGAGTGGATATATAACTAAGGAGATTTCCAAGTGACATGTTAAAGGTGCTACCTGGTTTCTTCTTGCTTCTCATAGCCTCTCCAGATAGCAAAAGATGCTAAAAATCTGAAGTGGCTGCCAAAAATACAATAAAGAAAAAATGATTTTTGCTAAAATTTCATAAAGATCAAAAGGTCAGAGAAATCAATCACACAAAAGACCCTTTCAAGATTTTAAGGATCTAGGATAAGCTGTAGAGTTGTCCTTCAGCCATCTCAACAGGAGGCAAAGAAAGGAAAAGTGTTATTTTGAAAAAAATTGTAGGTGTAGCTTTGGACTAAAGCAATGAATCTCTACGAAATCCACATAAAATCCAGAGTTCTTGAGAAAACGGTTTCAGCATAAACACTTCCAACTTGGAATAAAAGGAAATAGAAAGAATATAAAATGGAAAGATGCTATTGTTGGACTCTCAAAATTCTATTGGCAGGAAGAAGGCTAGTAAAATTACTCAGCACCAAACATGTGCCACTGTCCTTGAAAAAGGAAGAATGATTCAGAAGGCAAAATCAAGCCTCAGATGGCAGAGTCGAGAGCCATGCCAATAATTTCTAATTAAAAACTCTGGCTGGAGTTTGCCAACCAGTATTTCAAAACTGTTATGGACCAGTGACTCCTTTTTACTTTTAATTCTTACCTTCCCCCTTTTTAACCAGATGTCTACAATAGCTATCCCATGCCTGTCCTACCATTTTATGTTGGGAATGTTGAAACGGTCTCTTTACAGGTTCACAGATAGATGACACACACCTAAGTTAGTTGATTGAGATGAGATTTTGGACTTTGAGTTGATGTTGTAATGGGATATGGACGCTGAAAACTTTGGGAGTATTTTGCTTGTGTGTGTGTATGTATGGGGGAGAGTGAATAATTGAGGACCAGAGGACAGAATGTAGTAGGCAAAATTCTGAGATGGCCCCCAAGATTTCTGCCTGCTGATATACCAGCTCTGTGTTTTCTCCTCCTCTTGAGTATGGGTGGGAACCTGTGGATATCAAGGGATAGTCATTCACTTGATTACATTATGTCATAGAAGACTTGGTTGGAGCTGACTGGAAAGAGACTCAAAAACAGGGGGATTTCTCCTATTGGCCTTGAAGGAGCAAACAACCATGTCATGAACTGCTTCTGGAGGGGATCACATGGCAAGGACGTGATAGTAGCATTGATGAGCTGAAAGCACACCCCAGCTGACAGCTAGCAAGAAAATGGGAATTTCAGACCTATAGCTGCAAGGAACTGAATCCTGCCAACAACCAGAGCTTAGGAAAAGATAGCAAGGCTCAGATGAGATTTCAGCTCTGGCAAACATCTTGATTTCAGCCTAGTACAACCCTAACCAGAGGATCCAGTTAACATGTATCTGGACTCCTGACTCACAGAAACTGTAAGATAATAAATATGTGTTTTTTCAGCTGCTAACTTTGTGAAATTTGTTATATAGCAATAGAAATTGAATACGAATGGTATAGATTTTGAAGAAACTATAACAAAGTAATATTATACTTTCACTTGGGTTTTCTGGATAATTCTTTCAGACTATTAAAAGGGATCTCATAAGATCAGAAACATTCTGGGTAAATTGTCATTCTAGACCTAACCTAATACTTCATATTTTAATCAACAAAGCAATTTGAACTGAGGTGCCCTTCATCATTTGTTTGGGATATAAGGTTAGATGGTCTAGAAAGGTTGATCAAAACTCACTCCACTCCAAAGTAAAGTGACTAAGATAAGCAAGACAAACAACGACAGCCTTTTAAAGAGGTTCCTACTACTTTTCTGATTTTCCACCATTTAGCATTCTCAAGATCAGGCAATATTTCTGAAGTTATGATCTAACTTATAAGCAAGAAGCCAGCTATTAAACATATTAGTAAGCAGAAGCCAACAAACACTATCTACTCAGCAAATACTAGAAGTTGAATATTGAAGGTGAAAATGATGTCTTCTCTTGTTCCTTTTTACAAATCTACCAAATCTAAGAAGTTTTGAGTAAATTTTGGGTAAAGTAGCAGATGTCATTTATATTAATGTGGAACAAAATCAACTTTGACTATAGAAAATGAGAACAGTAAGCCCAAATAACTACACAAGTGACAGAGCAAGCACAACACATCTAGGCATACTCTAGTAAATGCAACAATAGTTTCAACTTAATATTTGGAGACAATCAAAATTTCTACTCAAAGTGTAAATTTTTATATCTAAGCAGTGACAGAAGATATATAAATACTGAATACTATTTGCATTATGCCATTTTCATATTATTTCACATAATCGTGACAACCAAATTAGATTATTGCTTATAATTTAAATAATGACAATTTGCAAGAACTAATAAATTTAACCTCAAACCATGTGGTTTGGGTTACTCCCTTGTTCTATAAAGATGTGTTTCTCAAAGCATAGTTTTCATACCTATAATTTTCATTTTAATTAACTCAGGCAACTTTCATAAATAAGAATAACTAATATGTAAAAATACTAGAGCCCTTTTTACACGAGAAGATAGAAGAATTCTGGCTTATAGACAAATAATGACAAAATTTTGGATACTTGTTCAAATATAATATTAATGTATTATAGATTACAAAAACTGAAATAATGTACTCCTCTACAATTCACTTGTCAAAATTATGGCTTTAATTTCTGATTATATCACACCTTTTCCTTTAACTCTACTTGATGTCATTCAAGTCAAAACAATCTCCATCCATTCTCAGAAAACTAGTGTTTTCTATATCTAGCCTCCTCTATAGGAGAATTCATCTGCTGCCAAGACTTTACCTAATTATTTTAGGGCAGGTTATTCCTAAATCTATCTACAGCTTTAAGATAGCTGTGTTTCAAATTCTAGATTTTCAATTTTAACTATGTACTATACATTTTTGCCTAGATAGATACTGTCCTCTTATATTACATTCAGTAAATATACAAAAGTAATATTTTTCTCTAAAATAGCCACTCTCACTATTCCAAAGAGATCAATGGGACCACTATCCTCTAACTACCAGGCTCAAAGTCTCTCTTCTTTGACTTCTCCATCCCCCTCCCTTAGTCTTGTCAACAATAACTGTTGTTTACTCATTCTTAATTTCTTCTCCAATTAATTTTCTTTCAAGTCTCACTTTTTCTGCCATCTATTTCCCCTATCATTCTGTATATAAAAATATTTTTGAGTTTTTAAAAAAATTGTAATTATTCTGCAAATATGCTTCCATGACTTGCTTTCTTCATTTTGAATTAAACTGTGAGATTTATCCACGTTTATTTGTGTTGCTTACTCATTTTCACTATTGATTAGGATTCTATTGTTGGAATTTAAATTGTTTCTAGTTTTTTTTGTTAATACAAATAATGTTGCTATGAATATTTTTTATCTGTGTACATAATTGAATAGAAATTTTAGATTATAAAGTTGCTCATCTCTGACATTTGGATAAAGCAGTCATATTGAATTAGGACCCACGATGAATT
>NW_011888806.1:9987814-9993541 GCF_000151845.1 Pteropus vampyrus
AACAATAACTGTTGTTTACTCATTCTTAATTTCTTCTCCAATTAATTTTCTTTCAAGTCTCACTTTTTCTGCCATCTATTTCCCCTATCATTCTGTATATAAAAATATTTTTGAGTTTTTAAAAAAATTGTAATTATTCTGCAAATATGCTTCCATGACTTGCTTTCTTCATTTTGAATTAAACTGTGAGATTTATCCACGTTTATTTGTGTTGCTTACTCATTTTCACTATTGATTAGGATTCTATTGTTGGAATTTAAATTGTTTCTAATTTTTTTTGTTAATACAAATAATGTTGCTATGAATATTTTTTATCTGTGTACATAATTGAATAGAAATTTTAGATTATAAAGTTGCTCATCTCTGACATTTGGATAAAGCAGTCATATTGAATTAGGACCCACGATGAATTCAGTTTTAACTTAATTAACTCTTTAAAGGCCTTAACTCCAAATGCAGTCACACTATCAGGTACTGGTGATTAGGGATTCAACATATGAATTTTGAGGAGACACAGTTTAGCCCATAACAGCTATTTTTGTATTCTGGAATTATAGATAAGGGATTGTAAATATATATTTCATTAAAGAGGCACACTAGCTTTATAAGAAATTCTATTATCCTTGGGTGCACTATGACATAATTCTAGGGACTTGAGGATGAAATTGAATCCAATTAAAATTGATTGGTAAAGTCAAGATTATGTTTAAGGGCTATCTTTTTTTAAATGGACATTAAAATTTAAAACAAATATTTCATTGCCTATTGTTAATATGAGTTTCAATTAACAAATTATTGAAGAGATCACATCCCAATATAAGATTTTGTCTCCATTCATGCCCTGCAGTATGAAACCCCCATGTGTGACCCCAGCCCAGTCTTTGTCTGCCTTCTGAGCATAAAGAATGTAATAAGCCAGTGAGAAACTGGGAACACAAGAGCCAGTTAGAGGTAGAAGGTAGCCTATGTGATAGAAGGTTATGTTGTAAATCTGTGTTTTAGGGAGAGATAGGAGAGCCTTCAAGAAAAACAGAGAAACTTCCAGAAACAACAGATACCTAAACAAAAAGAGAGAAATAGTTGCTGTAATCAGTTAGTTGTAAACACTTGGGTGATTAGAGGGAAACAATAGGGTTGCTTTTTAACAAATATTTCTAGAATCACCTCCAGAGCAGTAATTATATCTATTTGAGAATATCTAAGAGTATATGCAGATGACTAGGACCCCTTGGATTGTACAAACAAGACTTAAACACTGACATTTAATTAATGAGCATAGTGGTGAGTTAATTATATTCTGTGTTCATTACTCAAGAACGTGGCCCAGTATACATGAACATTATGATTTAAAGAATATGATGCTTAACATTTTCCATTTTCTGTTATTATATCATATGTAACGTTAGTGACATCATAGCGTAAATGTTTGGAACACTCTCAAAAAGACTTCCCTTGTATTGAAGTAAACAAAAAATTTCATGTATCGAAATGGTCGAAATGTCTGGTCAATTTCTCAACTTTCAGTGCCCTCCTAATACAGTTCCAGTATTATATACTCATAAGAAAGCCATCACTAAATTTTGGTTTGTTTCTGCTCATAACTTTATAGAATAAATTAACTTGTCAAAAGTGCCAGTAGGAAGCTTTTTAAAATATCTTCAAAAACAGGAAATAAAAGCATTTTTATTCTCATTAGTCATGCTGTAAAACCTTTACAAGTTATAGAATATCTTTTTCTCTCTAATGCCACACTGCAAAAGAAAAGGAAAGAAGGAAAGAAGGAAGGAAGGAAGGAAGGAAAGAAGGAAGGAAGGAAGGAAGGAAGGAAGGAAGGAAGGAAGGATAAAAGAAAAAAAGAAAGAAAAGTTTGGCTTTTGAACTGAGCTAATAGGCAGACTGATTTCTTGATTTGAAAAATGGGGATTGCTGAATTAATACATGCAATAGTCTTTGAACATGTGCCTGGCACATAATAATTGCTCAATATATGTTAATTATTATTATTAAAAATTTGATTAGTGAGAGATCTTGATGAATAAATTTTTTAAAAACTGTATTTTTTAGTCTTTCTGGCAGCTCACAGATGGAAATTTGATAAAGAAAAGGAAAATGCAGGCTACATTTGCAAGCACGCTAGCCTGAGATAGGCTTAACCTACAGATAAAGAAGGAAAATTCAAGCTCGTTGATCTTTTAAATATCTAATACAAAGGAAAATTTTAACTTAAAGAAGAAAAGGGCATTGCTTGCTGTTTTAGTAAGTAAACATGCTGAAATTGCATTAAAATACAGTTAGGGAAGAGACACAATTCTGGAAGCCTTCCATATCCTGACGCCTTTCATTTCTTAGGAGAAGTGGAAACAAGGTGGTGAAAAGACCCAACTCCTATAACCATATCACATTTCCATATTCCTAAACTTCTTTTCTAACATCTCTGATTATTACATTTGGCTTAAGGTGGAGCTTTTCTAAGGATAATCCTAGTGGTTGAGAGAGAATTTCTGCAGCTAAATTTTAGAAAACTGAATTCCACAATAAGCAAGTTTCTGTTTTTCTCTTTCAATATTTCTAATTCGG
Source organism: Pteropus vampyrus (assembly GCF_000151845.1). Taxonomy (NCBI): domain Eukaryota; kingdom Metazoa; phylum Chordata; class Mammalia; order Chiroptera; family Pteropodidae; genus Pteropus; species Pteropus vampyrus. Next base: position 9,990,392 of record NW_011888806.1, read on the forward strand.
TCATGGAGAAAGTTCCAGTTTAGTGTTAGTTTGTTTGTTGTACTTGCTAATCTCCATTTTTTTAACAAACATACACATCCAAAGCTTCGAGCACTGCTGCATGGGCAGGCCACCCTATCACGGTTCATATTTAATAACATTATTTCGTTTTCATGTATCCTAATGGTATTATTAACTTTTGTACTTACCTTCAACTTAGGAACATTTTACTGGTTTCCACTTAAGGAAACAATATTGGTCTAAGATTTTCTTTTTAAATAAATAAATTGAAACATAAAAATTAGATATTTAAAAAAATATTACAGCATTAAGATAATGCAGAGATTATGATAGTAGTACTCAAATAGAAAGTATAGGAAATACAAGATTAAGAAAATTCTATTCTTAAGGAGAAATGGATGACTCAGCAAGATAGTTCATTAATGGGCAAGAGAGGAACTGAAATTTTTAATTTTATTTAATTCTAATTAATTAAAATTTAAGTGGCCATGTGTGACATGTAACTAACATATTGGACCGTGAAAGTCTAGAAAACTATGATGATAAAGTTATAGTAGGTGTCTTTGCTTCCTCTTTTGCCCCCTTGTAGTTTATTCCCAAGACAGTAGCTATAGTGATCCTTTTTAAATGGAGATCTAATCATGCCACCTCTGCTTCAAGACTTCCATCACACTTAAGAGTAAAATCTCAAATCCCCACTCCAGCTAACAGCTCCCAATGAGATTTTCTCCCAGGTTACCTTTTTACTTCAACTACTCACTCTCCTCTTCAGTCAACACACACAACTTCCGCCACAGTGACCCAATTCCTAGCATTTGTCTACAATGCTCCTGACTCAAAGATCCACATGGCCTCCTCATTCTATTCAGCTCTTCATCAATTATTACCTAGCAGAAAGGCTTTCCTTGACCACCCACTCTAAAATAGGAGCATCACCCACTTCCTGTCTCTCATACATTAATCAATTATATAATTATTCATAGCATTTATAATACCTGACAATGTATTATAGATTAAATCTTTAATGACTGTCTCTCACAATAAAATGAATTAAAATTAGGTAGCTTTCAGTTCAAGATACAGACTTTCTAAATTAGAAGAGAAACTATTGAGGTAATATTCTAAAGTGGTCAAGCAGAGGGACATAACTATATGTGCGGGATGTAATATTTTCCTATATTAGGTGAATGGGGTGGCATTAGTTGACCTCTAATATGTTTCCAAGTATAATATTATATTGTCTGTAAAATACTAAAATGAATGCAAGTTAATATATTAGTCATTTTCTGACAAGTTGCTTCCTGCTTATTACAAGTAATAACTCTCAAGGTTGACAGACAGCAGGGAATGAAAGTGAGGATCAAAACAGAGTTAACTAACAAATATTCTACTGAATAATTAAGAATATTTTATACCTGTGTTGTAGAAATACACCCAACTATCAGGTTGACTCATATGAAATTGATAATATTTGACCATTTTGTTTAACTTAAAAACAACTTGCCAGATTTTATTAGCATAGTCACTATGTAATTTCTGCATCTCCACTGTTAGGGACTCAGTCATAACTTAAAAGTATTCAGTTAGAGAAAACAAATCAATTCAATAGCATATGGCTTCTTCTAAAATTTCACTTAGACTAACAAAATATGTTGTTAGTTCCAATTGGAGGAGTATGACAGTCAGTCTTAAAATCTACAATGAATAAATCAACTAATTCTTAGGATCTTTAAAAAACAGCTAAAAACAAACTGTGTTCTAAAGTATATATTAGTACTAAACATATAGTTCAGTAGCAGATTTGAATTTGTCAGTGAATAATCAGAACTTGGACAATCTCTTATTTCTATTAATTACATCTTAGAGGTAATCAGTGCAATTACATTCCTATCAGGTTTTTTCTTAATTCAAAAACCAAATGTAATTTTTACATCTGTTGTTTTGTGATGGGCATTTCAGCTTTCTTAACCTCAACCTACATCTAGGAGTCTGACGTTAGAGGCATTTCCAAAATCAACAATACCTTCCTTATTGGAATTGAGAACATTCCTTTTGTACTGAGATTCCTGGATGATCAAGTTTTACATTCTCCATTACAGGACTGTTCTGTTTTAATCCATGACCAACAAAGCACAACCTTCATGCCAAGAAATGAATTCTGATGGCTTTTGTTTCACTGCAAAAACTGAAAGTGATTACATTTGATAATTCCAACTGGTTTTTGACTTGACTGTTTAATTGACCATGGCAAAAGTATTCTATCAAAAGTAAGGAAATTCTTAAAGTCAAATGAAGAAATACTAACTTCACTGAGAAATGATAAAAATTCTTATGGTAAATAAGGTAATGTCTTTTGAAGAACAGTATCTTATCAATTTGGAAAATCAACTTTTATAATAGTGTAGACAAAAATACTTATGTTACAGTAAAATTTCAATATTATAATAAAGAGCAAGTCTTTTAATGAATCAATTATATGAGCAATTTAGACTGTGGTTATTTGGTTTTGTTTCTAAATGGAAGTAATATATGACTTTGTTTTCCTGCTCAGTTTATTGATAAAAATTTTGTCTTAAACAATTTGTATACAAATTTGTCTTGTACTTTAGAATACAACAAAAACTAAATAACTGAAAATTTGCTACTATTATCCTTCATCCTAATAGTAAATGGCCATGGTATTTACTTTTCCTAGCCATATATCTCTTAGCACCTTACTCTTAAAAATACCAGGATTACAATTATGAGTCAGAAAAACATTCAACTTCTGAACAGCCATTATCACCCAATCAATGTCCTTTCTTTGCAGAATCTGTCTCTACTATAAAGGCTGGAAATTCCAGATGTTAAACATCTCAGCTTCACTGCTGTGAGGCTTTAGACAACAACCCAACCTTGCTAATGGTCCTGAGACAGATTTTAGTGATAGGAAAACCAGGGTAGATTTTCTTCCTAATAAAAAATACATGAAAGGAAAAATCTTTATTCTTTACCTTGTTATGCAGAAAAAGGTTAACATAGCTGGCCTGATGGCCAAGTTGCCTTTGGCTGGAGTCTGGGAACTTAGATTTCAGGAGGGTTCCCATCATTCCCAGAACTCATAAGAGTATACCACTATATCTAAACTGTGTACACAATGTGGTTTATGAT
>NW_011888806.1:9993591-10002435 GCF_000151845.1 Pteropus vampyrus
GTTTGTTTCTGCTCATAACTTTATAGAATAAATTAACTTGTCAAAAGTGCCAGTAGGAAGCTTTTTAAAATATCTTCAAAAACAGGAAATAAAAGCATTTTTATTCTCATTAGTCATGCTGTAAAACCTTTACAAGTTATAGAATATCTTTTTCTCTCTAATGCCACACTGCAAAAGAAAAGGAAAGAAGGAAAGAAGGAAGGAAGGAAGGAAGGAAAGAAGGAAGGAAGGAAGGAAGGAAGGAAGGAAGGAAGGAAGGATAAAAGAAAAAAAGAAAGAAAAGTTTGGCTTTTGAACTGAGCTAATAGGCAGACTGATTTCTTGATTTGAAAAATGGGGATTGCTGAATTAATACATGCAATAGTCTTTGAACATGTGCCTGGCACATAATAATTGCTCAATATATGTTAATTATTATTATTAAAAATTTGATTAGTGAGAGATCTTGATGAATAAATTTTTTAAAAACTGTATTTTTTAGTCTTTCTGGCAGCTCACAGATGGAAATTTGATAAAGAAAAGGAAAATGCAGGCTACATTTGCAAGCACGCTAGCCTGAGATAGGCTTAACCTACAGATAAAGAAGGAAAATTCAAGCTCGTTGATCTTTTAAATATCTAATACAAAGGAAAATTTTAACTTAAAGAAGAAAAGGGCATTGCTTGCTGTTTTAGTAAGTAAACATGCTGAAACTGCATTAAAATACAGTTAGGGAAGAGACACAATTCTGGAAGCCTTCCATATCCTGACGCCTTTCATTTCTTAGGAGAAGTGGAAACAAGGTGGTGAAAAGACCCAACTCCTATAACCATATCACAGTTCCATATTCCGAAACTTCTTTTCTAACATCTCTGATTATTACATTTGGCTTAAGGTGGAGCTTTTCTAAGGATAATCCTAGTGGTTGAGAGAGAATTTCTGCAGCTAAATTTTAGAAAACTGAATTCCACAATAAGCAAGTTTCTGTTTTTCTCTTTCAATATTTCTAATTCGGTCATGGAGAAAGTTCCAGTTTAGTGTTAGTTTGTTTGTTGTACTTGCTAATCTCCATTTTTTTAACAAACATACACATCCAAAGCTTCGAGCACTGCTGCATGGGCAGGCCACCCTATCACGGTTCATATTTAATAACATTATTTCGTTTTCATGTATCCTAATGGTATTATTAACTTTTGTACTTACCTTCAACTTAGGAACATTTTACTGGTTTCCACTTAAGGAAACAATATTGGTCTAAGATTTTCTTTTTAAATAAATAAATTGAAACATAAAAATTAGATATTTAAAAAAATATTACAGCATTAAGATAATGCAGAGATTATGATAGTAGTACTCAAATAGAAAGTATAGGAAATACAAGATTAAGAAAATTCTATTCTTAAGGAGAAATGGATGACTCAGCAAGATGGTTCATTAATGGGCAAGAGAGGAACTGAAATTTTTAATTTTATTTAATTCTAATTAATTAAAATTTAAGTGGCCATGTGTGACATGTAACTAACATATTGGACCGTGAAAGTCTAGAAAACTATGATGATAAAGTTATAGTAGGTGTCTTTGCTTCCTCTTTTGCCCCCTTGTAGTTTATTCCCAAGACAGTAGCTATAGTGATCCTTTTTAAATGGAGATCTAATCATGCCACCTCTGCTTCAAGACTTCCATCACACTTAAGAGTAAAATCTCAAATCCCCACTCCAGCTAACAGCTCCCAATGAGATTTTCTCCCAGGTTACCTTTTTACTTCAACTACTCACTCTCCTCTTCAGTCAACACACACAACTTCCGCCACAGTGACCCAATTCCTAGCATTTGTCTACAATGCTCCTGACTCAAAGATCCACATGGCCTCCTCATTCTATTCAGCTCTTCATCAATTATTACCTAGCAGAAAGGCTTTCCTTGACCACCCACTCTAAAATAGGAGCATCACCCACTTCCTGTCTCTCATACATTAATCAATTATATAATTATTCATAGCATTTATAATACCTGACAATGTATTATAGATTAAATCTTTAATGACTGTCTCTCACAATAAAATGAATTAAAATTAGGTAGCTTTCAGTTCAAGATACAGACTTTCTAAATTAGAAGAGAAACTATTGAGGTAATATTCTAAAGTGGTCAAGCAGAGGGACATAACTATATGTGCGGGATGTAATATTTTCCTATATTAGGTGAATGGGGTGGCATTAGTTGACCTCTAATATGTTTCCAAGTATAATATTATATTGTCTGTAAAATACTAAAATGAATGCAAGTTAATATATTAGTCATTTTCTGACAAGTTGCTTCCTGCTTATTACAAGTAATAACTCTCAAGGTTGACAGACAGCAGGGAATGAAAGTGAGGATCAAAACAGAGTTAACTAACAAATATTCTACTGAATAATTAAGAATATTTTATACCTGTGTTGTAGAAATACACCCAACTATCAGGTTGACTCATATGAAATTGATAATATTTGACCATTTTGTTTAACTTAAAAACAACTTGCCAGATTTTATTAGCATAGTCACTATGTAATTTCTGCATCTCCACTGTTAGGGACTCAGTCATAACTTAAAAGTATTCAGTTAGAGAAAACAAATCAATTCAATAGCATATGGCTTCTTCTAAAATTTCACTTAGACTAACAAAATTTGTTGTTAGTTCCAATTGGAGGAGTATGACAGTCAGTCTTAAAATCTACAATGAATAAATCAACTAATTCTTAGGATCTTTAAAAAACAGCTAAAAACAAACTGTGTTCTAAAGTATATATTAGTACTAAACATATAGTTCAGTAGCAGATTTGAATTTGTCAGTGAATAATCAGAACTTGGACAATCTCTTATTTCTATTAATTACATCTTAGAGGTAATCAGTGCAATTACATTCCTATCAGGTTTTTTCTTAATTCAAAAACCAAATGTAATTTTTACATCTGTTGTTTTGTGATGGGCATTTCAGCTTTCTTAACCTCAACCTACGTCTAGGAGTCTGATGTTAGAGGCATTTCCAAAATCAACAATACCTTCCTTATTGGAATTGAGAACATTCCTTTTGTACTGAGATTCCTGGATGATCAAGTTTTACATTCTCCATTACAGGACTGTTCTGTTTTAATCCATGACCAACAAAGCACAACCTTCATGCCAAGAAATGAATTCTGATGGCTTTTGTTTCACTGCAAAAACTGAAAGTGATTACATTTGATAATTCCAACTGGTTTTCGACTTGACTGTTTAATTGACCATGGCAAAAGTATTCTATCAAAAGTAAGGAAATTCTTAAAGTCAAATGAAGAAATAATAACTTCACTGAGAAATGATGAAAATTCTTATGGTAAATAAGGTAATGTCTTTTGAAGAACAGTATCTTATCAATTTGGAAAATCAACTTTTATAATAGTGTAGACAAAAATACTTATGTTACAGTAAAATTTCAATATTATAATAAAGAGCAAGTCTTTTAATGAATCAATTATATGAGCAATTTAGACTGTGGTTATTTGGTTTTGTTTCTAAATGGAAGTAATATATGACTTTGTTTTCCTGCTCAGTTTATTGATAAAAATTTTGTCTTAAACAATTTGTATACAAATTTGTCTTGTACTTTAGAATACAACAAAAACTAAATAACTGAAAATTTGCTACTATTATCCTTCATCCTAATAGTAAATGGCCATGGTATTTACTTTTCCTAGCCATATATCTCTTAGCACCTTACTCTTAAAAATACCAGGATTACAATTATGAGTCAGAAAAACATTCAACTTCTGAACAGCCATTATCTCCCAATCAATGTCCTTTCTTTGCAGAATCTGTCTCTACTATAAAGGCTGGAAATTCCAGATGTTAAACATCTCAGCTTCACTGCTGTGAGGCTTTAGACAACAACCCAACCTTGCTAATGGTCCTGAGACAGATTTTAGTGATAGGAAAACCAGGGTAGATTTTCTTCCTAATAAAAAATACATGAAAGGAAAAATCTTTATTCTTTACCTTGTTATGCAGAAAAAGGTTAACATAGCTGGCCTGATGGCCAAGTTGCCTTTGGCTAGAGTCTGGGAACTTAGATTTCAGGAGGGTTCCCATCATTCCCAGAACTCATAAGAGTATACCACTATATCTAAACTGTGTACACAATGTGGTTTATGATAAACATCTACTTTCCTTCTGGGGAGTGTGGAATTTTGGTGCACGTTATTCTGAGTTACGCACATGATCAGCCCCCAATAAAAACCATGAGCATCGAGTCTTCTCATAGACATTTTATATGCGTTGTAACAACTCATTGCTGAGGTAATTAAGCACATCCTATGTGACTCCAGTGGGAGAGGACTCTTGGAAATCTGTTCCTGGTTTCCTTTAGGCTTTTTTCTGTTGCCTTTTTCCCTTTGTTAATTTTGCTTTGTACCTTCTCGTTATAATAAATCTATTGTGCTGACTCCTGCAAGTCTTCCCAGCAAATCACAGAACCTGGATTGGTCTTGGGGGCAACCACCACACTAGCCAGTGGGCTATGTACAGGCAGTACCTGGAACTGTGGCAGCCATATTTCTTGCAATTACGAGAGGACAAGCCGTAAAGATTCAAGATAATATTCAGAAGAACAGTAGGGGAAAAAAGTACGCAAGGGAAAGCTAGAGACCTTACGAATTGCATGGCTGAGTCACTGAATAAACCTTTGAAACTCCTACCTCCAGACTTATGCTCAACATTTTAAAATAAGATATTTTATCATTTACAATGAAAGAATCCTTATAAGTACCTCTCCAAGGATTCTTTAAAAACTGATTATGTAACAGTAAAATAGGGTTATCTGAAGACATTATTCTTGGAGATTTTTAAATTTTATATTAATTTCTCCAGTAAAGCAAGAAAATAAAAGAAACATGGTCAGATTTTTTAATTTCATAATATCTCTTTAAATAGTAATATCTAAGGTTGAAGAGTATCTATATTTCAGGTTACTCAAAGCTTTGTTCATTTCATCTAAGCTGTCAAATTTGTTAATATAAAATCATTGATAATATTCCTTTTATTATTCTTTTAATAAGTGCAGAAGCTGTAGTAATGTCTCACCTCTCTCATTCCTGATATTAGTAATTAGTGTCTTCCCTTTTTCCTGATCAGTCTTGCTAGAGGTTTATACATTTAACTGTTCCTCTCGAAGAACCAACTTTTGGTTTCTTTTTTTTAAATTTAATTTCTATTTATTTTTTTAATTTAATTTCTGTTTTCTATTTAATTTCTCCTGTGATCTACATTTTATCCCTTCTCCTACTTATTTTTCTGCTACTTTCCACTTTACTTATTTTTTCTAGGTGAAAACTGAGGTCATTAGTTTGAGATCTTTAGTGCTATACAATTTCCCCTAAGACTTGCTTTAGGAACTTGCATATCACACATTTTGCTATATTATATTGTCTTTTCATCTGTATTCCAAACAATATACTTTCTCATTTCCTCTTTGAGACATGTGCTCTTTAGTTTTCAAATATTTGAGGATTTCTCAGAGATATTTTGTGTGGCTTAAATAGATTTGAATGCATTAAAACTTGTTTTAAGGCTCAGAAAATGAAGTATCTTGGTAAATATTCTGTGCACACTAGAAAAGAATACACATTCTGCTGTTGTTGGGTGGACTGCTCTATAAATGTTATATCAAGTCAGTTGACTATTGTTAAAGGCTGCTGTATCTTATTTTCTATTTGTTCTGACAACTCTTGAGAAAGACATACTGAAATCTCCAACTACATTTGTGGATTTGAAAATGTCTCCTCACAGTTCTGTTTTTGCTCTGTGTATTTTGAAGCTCTAGTATAGGGGTATGAATGTTTAGAATTATTACATCTTCTTGATGAACTGACCTCATTGTCATTATGAAATCTTTTTCCACCCTGGTAGCATTCTTTGTCCTGAGATCTACTTTATCTGATATAAATACAGCTAGTTTTTTTCAAAATTAGCCTTAATATGGTATATCTTTTCCATCCTTTTACTTTTAACAAAGATTGCACATAGGTGAATTTTGATTTTTTAAATCCAATCTGACAAGCTCTGCCATTTAATTGGGGTGTTTATGCCATTTACGTTAAAAGTAATTACTGATAATAATTGGGTTTATCATTTTGGTATTTGCTTTTTATTTGTCTCATCTGATTTTTTCCCTTTTTTATTTTTTCTGCCTTTGAATAACAATTTTTATGATTCCATTTTAAAAACAAGTTTTATGATTCCCATCTCTTTTGTTTGCTTTTAGCTATAACTCTTGTGTTATTTTAGTCATTACTATAGGGTTTATAGTACACATCTTTAACTTGTCACAGTCTACCTTCAAGTGTTATTATATCACTTTATTTAAGAGCCTATAGTGGTATACTTCCATTTCTCCCCTCCCAACCTTTGTGCTATTGCCATATATTTACTTTTACATGTGTTATAACCCCCATACTATAGTATTATATTTTGTTTAAAGTCAATTATCTTAAAAAAAAAAAGTTTATTGCAAGTAAGAAAATATAAGAACATTAAAAAGTACCAATCTTTACTCATAGTTTTTTTTTTTTTTTTTTATGCCTACAGCACCTGGTCTTCCTAGGTGGTCTCCCATTCAAGTACTAACCAGGCTCCACCCTGCTTAGCTTCCGAGATCAGACGAGATCGAATATGTTCAGGGTAGCATGGCCATAGACGGTATTTTTAAAACTATTACCATGAGACTTCAGCATTATTAGTAATAGTACAAGTCAGAATACCCAAACTTAAACTTTTTTTTCCAGTTAGCTAATCTTATGTCCTAAAATGTTACAACTGTTATTAAAAATGAAGGAGAAAAGTTGTTAAATCACTTAGGTCTACAGTCCAACCAATTGGTGAGAGAGACCTGGCTGAGGTGATGCAAAGGCTGGCTCCCTGAAGAGAGAATTCATCACTTCCCCGTGACAGATAAGGATACATTTTCCCCCATTTCATAACTGTTTAAGGCACATTCTGAATTCTGTTAAGCTAGAAAAGGAGACCTGGACCCACTGTTTTCCACATCTGTGTCAATTTTGAAAAAAAAAAAAAATTAGAGTTAAAAGTGCTAACGAGTGACCTTGACCACCCAACTGGAAACAATCTGTGCTACATGTGTGAGGAATTGATGACATTTGCCAAGCTGTCTGCCAACTCCTTTACTTCTGCCTCCTGACTCTTTACTTGATACACTTTGATCTATCGCCTGTTCTATACAATATCCTACTTCCCAGATGGCAGTGTAGAAAAATGGTAAAGTACTTAAGATTTAGAGTCAGGCAGAATGAGTTTAAGCCCACCCCAACCATTTAATAGATGTGTTATCTTGGACTATTTATTTCACATTCCTACAGCTTACTTTCCTCATTTATAATAGAAAAACAATAATGGTACCTAATTATAGGGTTGTTATATGGATTAAATAAAATGATATAGGTAGGACACCATGCCCATAATAAGTGGTCGAAATGTTACCTATTATTATTTCATTATTGCATTTTGAGATTCTTGTAAAGCAGGCCTATTAATCTACTTTTCTCAGCTTTTTATTGATTCCCTTTTAAAGACATTTAAATAATAAGAAAAATATTATATATATTTACTTTCGTAGTTAGCATTTCCAGGGTTCTTCATTTTGTTTTCCATTTGTTATCACTTCCTTTCTGCCTGAAGAACATCAATATTTATTGTAATGCAGGTCTCCTGGTGATGAATTCTTTCTGCTATTATCTCTGAAAAAGTCTTTATTTCACCTTGTTTTTGAAAGACATTTTCATGGGTAGAGAATTCTAGGTTGACGGTTTTAGTACTTTAAAGATAGCGCTGCATTGTTTTTTTGTTTGTTTGCATCATTTCTGACAAGAAATATACTGTTGTCCTTATCTTTGTTCTTCTGTACAAAAGATGTTCTTTTTTCCCTTTGGCTGACTTTAAGATTTTCTCCTTATCACAGGTTTTGAGCGGTGTCTCAGTATAAATTTCTTCACATTTCTTACGCTTGGTGTTCCCTGAAAGTGTGGGTTTATACTTTTCCTCAAATTTAGGAGTTTCAGCCACTATTTATTAAATTTTTTTCCATCATGCCTTCTTTCTGTTCTCCTCTAGGGACTCAAATGTCATGTATATTAGGCCACTTGAAGTTATCCTAAAATTCAATGACGTGCTGTTCATTTTAAATATTATTTTTGTTTCATTTTGAATAATTCACATTAGTATGTCTTCAAGTTCACTAATCTTTTCCTCTGTAATGGTTAATCTGCCATTAATTCCATCCAGTGTAATTTTCATTTCAGGCATTACAGTTTGTATCTTCATAAATTCAATGTGTTCTTTATTTAACTTTTGAACATTTGGAAAACAGTCAAAAAATTGTTTTAATATACATATCTGCTAATTCTAATCTGTTGGTCCTGAGTCAGTTTGATTGATTTATCTTCTCATTATAAGTCATATTTTCCTGCTTCTTTGCATGCCTGGAAATTTTTGATTGGATGCCTTATATTGTGAATTTTATCTTGGTGAATGCTGTAATAACTTTATAAATATTCTTGGGTTTTGCTGTGGATGAAGTTAAATTACTGAAAAACTTGGAAGTTTGATCCTTTTGGGTCTAGCTTTTAAGATTTGTTAGGTGGTCCAGAGCAATGCTCAGTCTAGGGCTAATTATTCCTTGCTACTGAGAAAGAAATTATTTTGTATATTCTATCTAGTGCCCCATAAATCTTGAGGTTTTCTAGTCTGGTTTGAGGGAACAGGCATTATCTCTGGCCCTGCATACAGTAATATATCCTCACATCCAGCTCAAGAAATTTCCTCATATATAAGTGTTTCTGAGTA
>NW_011888806.1:10002485-10059911 GCF_000151845.1 Pteropus vampyrus
TTTGAGGGAACAGGCATTATCTCTGGCCCTGCATACAGTAATATATCCTCACATCCAGCTCAAGAAATTTCCTCATATATAAGTGTTTCTGAGTACTCAGCTGAATACTCAAAAGGATCTCTACAGATCTCCGTGTTCTCTCTCTGTGCACTTCTTACCTCTCTAGTATGCTGTCCTGTTAACTCTAACTGCCTGCATCTCCCTAGACTTTAAGCAACATCTCCTGAATTCAGGAAGTTTACCATTTCTACCGGGTTTCTTACGCCTTGCACCACAGCCTAGAAATTCTCTCTCAATTTAGTAAGCTGGGCAATCATAGGCTCATCTTACTTCTATCTTTCAGGGATATCATTGTCTTTCATTGCCCGATGACCAGTTTTGAAAATTGTTGTTTCACATGTTTTGTTCATTTTTAGTTGTTGTGGGCAGGTGAGTAAATTTTGTCCCTATTACTCTACCTCAGCTAAACGGAGAAGTTTTGCTAGCTTATTTTATTTATTTTTCTGTACTGAACCATGGTAAATGGCATCTCAGTTCAATCATCCCTAATGGTTTGGGGTCAAATCTTACATGGTGTGAAGCTGCCCCTCTAGATTGTTTCCGTGGGTCTTTTCACTAACCGCCTTAAAGGCAGTCATTCTTCTGTTTAAAAAGCACATTTGGAAGAATCAGTATTAAGTGTAAGGAATTTTAATGCTATGGGAAAGAATGTCTTAAAGTTTGTGCAGCTTAGTAAGTCACAAAGGGATTTTCATTCTGTAGTGCGTCTACAAGAAGGATTTTTCTTTTATAATTCTTGCAAATGAAAAGAACATTCATGAGAAGAGCAGGGAGATACTGAATGTAGAGGCATGAAAAGGAAGAATGGTAGATCTTGAGAAGAAAAGGGGTCGAGAATAAAATTTTTCTATGAAAAATCATGGAAACCGAGTCTCTCATATATTTGCACATCATACATTGTCTCTATATATTTTAGAAAGCAGTCTTTTATTCTCTTCTTTCTTGCTACACAAAAATCTAATGTTTACTTAACTAATATGCTTAAGTGAAATATTAAAGCAGACTGCTGGAAGCATTTTTAATTATCATTATTATTCCTTAATAAATGTCAAAACAAAATACGGCAAGTTCATGCAAGTGTTAGGTAGCTAAGATAATCTAGGTCATAGGTTGTATACTAGTGGCCCATGGGCTTTATTTGGTCTCAGACATGTTATATTTGGCCTATAGAGTGATGGCCCATGTTGTATTTTACAGAAGTGTGAATTTGTGACCAGTATTTATAAATTAGAAGATTTCACAAATTGAAGAGATTGCATATAAAAATCTTAGAGAAAAAGGAGATATGGTAGTAGTCAAGGCGGGTAGCAGATATCCACTTAAGCTACGGTCTGAGCCATTTAGTTCATTGCAATGTCCACCATTCACTACGGTTTTCCTCCCTCTCCAACCCCTTGTCCTTCTTGCCCCTATAGGTATTTTTTAGGGTAATGACACCAGGTCGAGGGTACGTATAATAATATCCCAACAAATTAACTTGTATTTTTAAACTTAGAAAACAAATGTATAAATATCTATTTTTCTTTAAAGGGAAGATATGATTCCTAGGAAGATACATTAAAAAGAGTGCTGATTTTCTACCAATTATAGGAAAGTTGAATCTGGTGCGCATTGTTTAACTACAGATTCCTGGGGGTCTAGGAAGTAACCCAAAATGTACATTTAAAAAAAATTCATAGGTAATTCAGCTATAGCTCAATTTGAAAACCACATCTCAGTTCAATCATCCCTAATGGATTGGGGTCATCACCCTGCCTTTTGCCTATATTTCAAAAGATACACATAAAAGGAAGTGTAATTAGAAAAAACTAAAACAACGTTATTAGAAAATTATGCCCTGGCACACTTTTTTTTGTCCCATTGCACGGTATTTAAGCAGGAAAAACCCTGAACTTTTGGTACACATTAAGAGCAACTCCATATTCAGTCTTCAGTATTTGTGCTTAACCCAAAAGAAGAAAATTAGATGAGCAAGCGTGTTTTAAAAAAAAATGCTCTACATTAAATTTTATACACCGCAAATTTCTGTATGTTGGGGTTTCTTTGCACCCCAGTGCTCAATAAAGTAGAAGAAATGAAATATATTTAAGTTCCCATTCCAAGCATAAAATGATCCAACTTTAGCTATACCCAATATTTGTCAACCTCAGTTAAGAAAATTTTCCACTTCATTAACAAAACAGTATAATTAGTGGTAAGACATCCAAATTTGTTTTTATTACTAACAGATTTTTAACTGCAAATAAAATAATGATGATCAACAGGTCAAAAGTGTGAGAAATGTTTGACTAATGAGGTAATTTGCAGAAGAATAAAAAGACAACCAGAAAAATGAAGATGTACTTCAATATGTAAAAGAAGACCGTATAAACTTTTTTCCAAAGCAAAGAACTATTTAACATACTAAGAGGGGACATGTAAAATTTCACATCAAAGAAGACTAAAATATCTATTTGTCAAATCATTCATTAATGTTTCCTCTTGGCTTTGGTAATATTACTAAAAATGAAGGCTACAGAAGGGCATCCCAGGGAGGGGACCTGGAGGTAGGAATAGAAAGACAACTTACTTTTCAATCTTGTACAAAATACAAATTACCTAATCTAAAGAATAAGATACTTAAAAATAATAAAACAAACTTTAATATAATAATTAAAGCCTGCATAACTCATCTCTTTGTTAAGGGAACAAAATTGTTTACTTAAAAGAACTGCATGATCATCTAAACTATCTGCATGAGAATACTATACAATTCTTACGTGCAAAAAAGGATGTGAAGACAGTTAAGGGAAAGAGAGAGTTAAAGATGATTTTAATTTTATGTTGAAAAAAAACTCTAGGATACAAATTCCACTTCTCCAAATAGGAGCAAATGGCAACCAATTATATTGTCAATGAATTTTAAAAACATATGGTAAACTAAAATTTAGAAGCTTTTGTAGTTCTCCTATCAGACACTTTTTATACAACCACATACAAAGCATCCAAGTCTACTGAAAGAGTTGATTCAAAGGAGAAGAAAAGAAACTTTGTTAGCAGTCACCAACAGTTAGGAGCTCTGTGAATAACAGCTGTCTACCAAACCCAAGGACAGTTTTTAAATGCACTAAGAATGGAATGGAGAGCTGGTCATAAACTATTCTTAATGACAACACCTTAATAAGATCATTATTTCTAACCCTGAACTAAAAGTTATAAATGATTTTCACAATTAAAATATATAGTGTGTAGTGATTAAGTACACAAGATTTGGGACCAGATAGCTCAGCTAGATATAAAATGTTTGCTCTCCCACTTAACTATCAATATTATTTGGGCAAGTAAATCTAATTCTACCTCAATTTCTTTTTCTGTTTATATGGAAATAATAGTAGTATCTATCTTCAGGCTGTTTTGAGGAATTGAGTTTTTACTACATTAACCAGTGTAATTTATAAATGTGTATTATCATTATTATTGAAACATCTTTATAAAACAAAAATAGTAACCCAGACTCAAGTATAACTTCTAGTTCGTCTAAGGCATTGGCTAATTTGATGCTTTACAATTAATAGTTCTCTTCTACATTAAAAAAAAAAATCTTCAGGTACAATATCATAATCCATTTCTCAACTCAACAGATTCTGTGTCATGAATTCTTCACAATCTAATCTTTCCACTTCTAAAGCAGGTTGGTTTTCCCTTATACATCACCATCTTGGGCATTTTGTTTCTTTCTGGCCTTTTTTAAAATAAAGGTTTCATAAAAAATAAAGCAAAACAAAACTATGGTCATAATCATGCTTTACTTACTAAGTTTTATCGTTTTTCCTATTTAACATTACATTTCTGTGTTATAAAAATACTCTTAGCAACCTAAGTTTTGATGATCACAACATTCCGCTGTAAGCATTTAGGATACTTTAGACCGTTTCTCCTCTGTAAGCTATTTACGTTGTTTCCAATTTATATCATTATAAACAATGCCATGATGAGCATTTACACATTTTTAAAAGATTTTCAAAAGGACATGTTATTACCTTTACTTAACAGTTTATAGTAAAACTCGAAGCTATGAAGATCACAAGTGAGTAGAGGGAGATCTTGGGGAGGAGGTGCGTACTGAAAATACACTATTTTTGCAAGTTAGTGTATTTAAAAGTTAATGAAAATTTCATAAATTTATATTCCAACATAAACTGTGGAGTTCTCTATCATATATTTTCTACATAAATTTAGGTGATTTTTTGTCTCTTTTGGATAACTGCTCATTTTAAAAGATACTATTCACATGCGAAGTTACGGTAAAGAAAACTAACTTTGGAGTCAGGAAGACACGGATTCAAAATCCCTGCTTCATCACCAACTAGTTGCGTGACCTAGGTGACTCATTAAGCCTCTCTAAGCTTGTTTCCTCATCTGTAAAATAAGAATAATAGCATCTATCTCAAAGGATTGTTTTGAAAATAAATAATAGTCTATGTGTCAAATTCTTAAATAGTCCCTAGCACACAGGATATACACAGATAACACCTTGTCATTGTAACCATTTTTAATGTTCATTTAAGTAGTTTGAAAGACATAAATGTATATATGTGTGGTTTGTGTATAAACTATTGGCTTAATCTACAGATTATGATGGCACAGATGTGTATTTATAAACTGCTATATCATAGTTAGCCTTTAAAATATTGTTCAGTCTAAAAAGCTAATTGTCAAAATACAGAAAGCAATATGAAAATATAATATCCTTCATTAGAGTTGTAAAAGAAGATTTAAATAAATTTTTAAAAATTAAAGTTTTAAAGGAATCATAAACATGAATTTTGCTGCTTATAGCATATACTATTGAAACTTTTTCTTGAGATAAAATAAGAAATTCTTGATTAAGTCTTTCTCATATGATTAAGAGGTCAAATATATGTAAAAAAAACATGTCATCTAAATGAACTAAGAGTAATTTACAAGCTAGATTAACATTTCTTCTAGGTTTTTTTTTTTTTGTCTTAGAAATCTGTGGTAATATAAAAATTAGCAGAAAAGGAAAATGCACCAGCCACCATTATGTACACTGTATCGATTAAGGCAAAGACGATTAATCCTTTAGATGATGTGGCCAGAGAAGATACTATTTTTAGAGGCCTACATTGAATTTTGCTGTTACTTAATCAAGTAAGTGATTTTAGGTAATCCACCATTATTTGCAGATAAACAAGAAGTTTTGTATTTATGTTGTTTCAAAAATTTAAAAAAAAAATCAAGTCCCAAGTTGGTAAAATAATAAATATATTTTTGAATTGTACTTCTCTCATCACACTAGGTATAACAGATAAAACATTTATCTGAATTAAAAATGGAAGGATAGGGTTCATTTCAAACTTTTTAGGAGTTGATATTTGCTAAATATATGCTAATTTCTAACAAGAGAATGGAAAATTCTTTTGTACCCAAAGCAATTTTCTGAAAACATTTCCAATTAATTTAAAATTTTAAATCCTAGTAATAACTATTATCATAATAAATATAAAAGCTGACAGTAAAGTCACACTAGTAACAAATAAAATACCCGACTACCATAATAGCATATTAAACAACAGGATAAGCTTTTTATTTAAACACTTTTCCTGAATTTATAGTTTAGATGGCTCATTTTAAATACAATCCCTACCTCCAGATTAAGTGAACTAAGCAGTAACTAATCCACACAGTATTTTCAGTTGGACAAACATCACACACACTTCATTTAGTCAAGATCCTTTCTCAACTTTTTCTAATAAAGTGGCAAAGAACAGTAAATGACAAATTCTTTGATTTAATCAATTGCTGGCTTATTGAGCAAATTCAGAAAGTACTTAATAAAACCACTTTCCATTTACCGAATGCTCCCCCAGCCTCAGTGAGTTTCCATATTTTACTTGACCATCACAGACTGCAATAATCCTTAAACCTTATTCTTCATTTTCTGCAGATATGGATTTAGGCTATCACTGTTCAAATTATTCAGCTTCAAAATGATAAAGCCTAGACATCCTTTATAAATCTCTCATTACTTTCCCAACAGTAATGATTTTTAACCTTTACTGCTCTCCTCAAACTTCCAATTCTTCATCACTAGCCAAATCATACTTAAAAGCAGATAATTTTGCCTCCTCTACAGTACTTTCTGAAGCTAACAGCA
The DNA here is from genome assembly GCF_000151845.1 of Pteropus vampyrus. Taxonomy (NCBI): domain Eukaryota; kingdom Metazoa; phylum Chordata; class Mammalia; order Chiroptera; family Pteropodidae; genus Pteropus; species Pteropus vampyrus. The sequence goes on from NW_011888806.1 coordinate 10,008,703, forward strand.
TTAAATGTAGATTCTCTTACAGAACCTTATTTTCATTTCTATTCATCAGTAGGCCTATAGGCCCACATCTACCTTTGTAGCCTTCTCTTCAATCTTATAAAAAGAGGTTGCTCTCTTCATGACTAAAGCTGACAACTCTACCTAGGGCTCATTCTTTCCTAATCAGACAGAGCCTCATAAAATGAGTTTACTCTTCTTCACTCTCTAGCAGTTTGAAATTCTTACTCTCATAGAATCTGTTCTTTCCCTGTCTTCAATCTTAAAAAGAATTTTTTTCTGACTTAAGAAATCTCCTAGGTCAACCAAATTTCATCTATTTTGCCACAAAATACCATCTTCCATCTCAATTTCCTTTCCTTTTCTCCTCCTTGTCAGTGTAGTATAATGGTTCTTTTGATGGTAACAATATTCAACTGATCACACAGTTCTGTTTCTCTTACTTTTCTATAGTCATCTTTCTTTGGCTCCCTGTGGCATCTGGCACTACTGGTCACATAGTCCTTGATAGACTATCCTAATGCACTTTCTTTAATATTATACTTTCCTGGTTTTTTTTTTTTTTTTTTTTTATGCTTTAGATGCTCCCTTCTCTACCTTCCTATTCTTCTCACTTTCACATGCCATCTTCTATTCCGCTGATATACTACTTGTTCCCAGATATCTAATAATGTTGTCAAGGCAGCTCAAGTTCTTCCTCCCAAGTGAATCCTTGGATTAAATCCAGTCACACTTTCTTCCTTAAAAGTTTTATTGCACTTATACATCGTTTTGTAATATATAATGGTTTCCTATCTTTCTTATCTGTCCTTTTTTAACCTAGATTTAAAGTTTTTTTGTAAAACAATTTACCTTTTATTTTTTAGTAATTCTCAAAAGACGAAAGCAATTCGGAACACAATGTAGAGAGTCAAATACTTTAAAGCTGTATAATCAGTTCAAAACAATAAACTTGTTACTTGTAAAACATTTCTAATTGTAGCTATTTTAACTATAGTCAATCTCATGAGTAATTTTTTTCAAAAATTTCCATGCTTTTCACACATTCAAGGGGACATGGCAATTTTTCTAATTTTATGTCCTTTAAAATGTCAACCATTTTAGTCTTAAAGCAGCCTATATGTTGCTACCATGTCTAAAAAGATCTTACATATATAACAAACCAAAGCACAGTCTGTGACCTAATCAAAACGATGTATATTTGAGAAGCTAAAATCTGGATGATAAAGATAAGCCATGTCTTAGTATTATTAATCATATTTCTTAGGTTGCTATTTTCCTTAACATATATGGCTGAAGAGGGAAGTGAAAGGGAAAGAATTCTTATAAACCAAATCACTGGGCTGCGCCCAATTATTTTATATGTGTAGTAACTCAAGAAAAGCTCATGAAACTTTATGGTAGGTATTATTATTTCCATTTTACAGATCAGATACAGAAAGATTAAATTACTTATCTAAAATGTCTCTAATTACTAAAAGAGCTAAAGCCCAAACCAAGGACTATCTAAATTCAAAACGTGAACTCTTCCTACTGTACTTCCTAATTTATGTTTGAATTTGAATAAACAAATCATGACACTGCCTAGATTTAGTTTTCACAAAAGCTAAACATTTAAGAATAGATATAAATACAATAATTTTGTCTTTATATCAACAATTTTGTATTTATATCAATTTAATATTTTAGCGGTAGGCTAAATACTGATTTTTAAAAAAAGTATGAAAAAAATTAAAAAAATAAAAAAATGTATGAATGAGACATTATTTCAAGGAATTAAGTATCAAACAAGGCAAAGTATAAAAGTACCAAATAATCTTAATGGCTCTGAATCAGCCTCCACAGAAATCAGATCCAGTTTTTTAAATATCTTCTAGGTCAAGACACTATAATCAGCATCATTTTTGTGTTAGATATCAAATGATAAGTCACTAAAACCAAGCCTCCCATTCTCTCAAAAACCTAACATATGGTCTATAATTTATCTATGCATACTACAACCAAATTCCACTAAACTAGAAACAAATGGAGATAAGATGTTAGGAAGTCCTAAGAGAGAAAAACAACTGAGCCCCAATATCTACTTTCTTTAATCGGTTTTGAGACTGCCCAGTGCCCAGCAAAAAATGAGTTTCCAGATTCCCTTGAATGTAGAGGTGGCCAATATAAACTGAAGTCATTGGGTAAGGCTTTCAAGAAAAAATTTTAAGAGGATCTTGATCAGCTAGAAGGCATGCCCTTTTTGCCATTTTCCCAATTCTTCCATATTCTGTTTCCCAGAAAAGAAAACATTTTAAATAACATGCTAGCAGCCATTTTGTGACTGTGTGGCCATCTTGAAGATGAAAGCCTTGCATGGAGGAAGTGAAGAAGAAAAATAAAAGATGTCTGGGTTCATCGCCATGTCTTGAAATTGCCATATCGGTTCTGAAGTTTATGATATGTTACAAAAAAATAAATCCCTACCTTCTTTAGTCCAATGTTATTCTAGATCTCTCGTACTATTAACCTAATGCAATTTGTAACTGGCATAAGCAGAACAAATAATTGCAATGGTCTTGCACAGGGCAAGCACAAGGAATATCTCAAGCAGCATTTCCCAAATCAGTGCTACATAACACTTACTCCCAGGAGCATAGCAACATAAGATTCACAAATATTAAGGAATAACTCTGTGTTTGTGAGACTGGGAACATATACATTTAAATGTACCTTCCAAACTAGACACTTTGGGAAGATATATACCCTTGTCCTTGAACATATTATTATCAAAAACATTTCTAGGATTGCCTTTTCTAAATAAGTTTACAACCGTATTTTAAAAATCACTCCTTTCACTTTTATCATTTTTCATTTTAATTCAAATTATACTCCTTAACCATTCACCATTCTAAAACATGAATATATTATTTAATTGAATCAAACCTACTCTCTTCTAGAGAAGTATCACTAGAAAAGACAGTCAAAACAAGCTCAAGTAATAAATAAAAGAAACATGTAACCCAAAGAACAAAGTAGGGCCATAACTTTGAAACAAACAAACAAAAAAAACCACATTTTAAGTTCATATATTACCTTTACCCAGTATTAAAAAAAATTTCGAGGTAAAGGAGGTCAAATATGTGGTGACAGAAAGAAATCTAACTATGGGAGGTGAACACACAGTGTAAAAAATACTATTAAAGTGTACAGCTGGAACTTACTGGATTTTGTTAAGCAATGTCATCATAAAAAAAAATAAATTTTAAAAAATGTTATAAATCAAACATAAATATAACAAAAATAATAATAGCTAACATTTACTGAATGCTTGGTATGCATTAGGCGCTACTCTAAGTGCTTTACATGTATTAACTCATTTGGCCCTTATAGCAATCCCATAAAAGAAGCCTGGTTATTATCCTCACTTTGCAGATGAGGAAAGTATAGCAAGGTTAAGAAACTTGCACAAGATCAGACTTAGTAAGCCAGAATCAGAAGTCAAAGCCCAGGCAGCCTGAATCCAGAGTCTGTGCCCTAACTACCATGCTATACTGCCTCTCTAAATAAAACAAGAGTAGTCAATGCCATGCACAGCTGTTTAGATATATTCATACAGTTACCCATGTGTTTGTGAAGTTTTACAAGACGATTTTACATGATATTTAATTTTATCTTAACAGCTGTTCTATTTCAATATATCCTGTCAATAGATTTGATTTACTTGGCCTGAATTCATATAATTAAAGCTCTGTGGGCACAGACTATTCCATTTATCTGCTCTCTTGGAAATATGTCCTTTCTGCGTATCACCAGTGCCTAATAGAATGCATGGAAGAAAATAAGAATTAATTGTATATTTACAAAATACAGAACAATTAAAAGGAGAGCTGGGCATCAGAATGTGAATAGATCAGCCCAGATTCATCATTATTGCTACTGAAAAACACTCAACTAGCTTGGCTCATTAGTCATTTTTCAATTAAATCTTAGAATTTCAATTCAAATTTAAAATCCCTTTGAAGTTATAAGTCTTGATGTACTATCATAAACACTGAGAAAGATACAGATGAAATTTTTAAAAACATAGCTTAGTTTGGCCTTCGGTTACACAATGGGTGTAATATATTATGTGACCACATTAAAATATTTTCTTTTATTTAAAAGTTGAAGGAAATCTCCATAAACTTTTAATCATAGAGAATAGGATAGTTTAGATTTTGTATTGTAATTATAAGAATTATATAACTATGAACATTGGAGGATATGTTGACTTGAATTATAAGTGAAGTTAACAGCATTGCCGGGTACTATGCGACAACACAGATCTTATTTGCTATTCATTTCTATACACCTCAAAACAGTGCCAGAATTTCAAAGTCCTGATTGAACTCAACCAAGTGGTATATACCTACAATGCAGTTTTACCCAGTTTTGATCTGATAATTGAACATTCTTGGATTACAGCTTCCAATTATTGTTTTCTAAATTATTACTGTTTTTGGTTTTGCTTTGTTTTACTTTGTTTTAACCAAACACCTATTCCAGCTTTCATGAAGTGCCACTGTACACATTAGCGCTGGTAAATTTTCACACAGTACTTAGAAAATGGAGATATGTTACATTTGAATCATTGCCTCAAGCTTGTTCCTTAAATTAAGTATAGAAACTAGCACCAGAATAAAATTAAAAGATTGTGTTGAAAAATAAATTTGATTGACATTTTGTTCGATTAATCTCATGAAATGACATCTCAGCACAAGTCAAGAATATGAAAGACAATGAGGAGGAACTGAATCTATCATGCAGAACCTTTTAATGGAAATTCCTGTACCAAAATACCAATTATTTCTTTTCACTTCAAAAACCGAATTACATTATATTTTCCAGAAGAGATATCTAACTACACTAAGACCTAAAACAATTAGTCATCTCTTAACAGCTTAAATGTTTATTTTAAGAATTACACTTTTCTAGAAAAAGTCCTTAAGTAATACATAAGCAGTGCTAAGAGAAACACAATTTCTTAAAAGGGTTACCTTATTTTAAAAAATTCCCAGACTATACCTTTCTTCCAAAAACCCACCAACTTTGAGTATTTTTACCATATTCTCATGTTATATAATCATTCTAACCTTAATTTAATTTATTCAACAAGAATGTTTCACTTTTGTTCCATGGACTACATTAGAACTAAGTGAAAAAGCATTAATACATGAAAAAAAATTATATTGTATACAAACCATTCCATCAGGCATCTTTTAAAAAAAAAAACTCACAACATTCTGGATGCAAATTTGTCCTATCTGAATGGGTTTTTAAAAAAGCGCATATGTTTACGTAAAAAAAAAAAAAGTACCAATAAGGAAAAAACTAAAGAAAGAATACTTTTAACTGAAAATAATTTGTTTCCATTTCTGCTCAGAACATACTAAACCAATAAAGAAAACTCTGATTCGTTTAGGTGTGTTAAGGAGGTACAGGTGAGATGAATTACACAGTACAGTTTCTTCTAAGCTGTGCATCAGCAGTTAACAAGTGGCAAACACCATGAAAATTCATGACATACTGTTAGCTTCCAACAATCTCAAAATGTTTAGAAATCTCTTTTTTTGTTGAAGGGGATGCTTTCCTGTATGGGGAAAAAAATAGTCTCATGCATCTGCATGTTCATGTTAAGACCAGTAAAATGATTTTCTATTGAAGAATTCAATCATATCTATCATATGACAACTAAGAATCTCCATTTGTAAAAAATAAAAAACTCAATTAAACAAAAAACCTTCACCAGAAAAACCTGAGTCAAATTCAGATGATAAGAAATTGGAATACAAATTTTAAAAACTCTAGGTAATACAAAACTTTCTGTGATGATAGAAATGTTTTATAGCTGAGATGTCTAATATAGTAGCTGCTAGCCACAAGTGGCTACTGAGTATTTAATATACAGCTAGTGGAAAAAAGGAACTGAATTTTAAATTGCGTCTAGATATTGAAATTTAGCACTTGTGGCTGGGACTACTACATTGGACAGTGTAGCTCTAAGGAATAGGAGGTAAATATTTGTATCTTAAATTCTAATTCGAATAGTAAAAAGTCCTATAGATAGGCATATACATTAGATGCTTCTGATATATAAGTTTATTTTTTTAAAAAAATACTTGTATTCATATAGAGGAAAGGACTATAATATAATATAAAAACGTTGCTGCATTTGTGGGAATCAAGTTTTCTGTACTGATCTTCTAGAGAGGACTAGAACATTAGTTCACAAGTTGGCTCCATACTGTAACTTCTTAGGGAACTTCCAAAAATGCAAGTGCCTGGGTCTCAACTCCCAAAGATTCTGGTTTAACTGGTCTGGGTTGAGTCCTGGGCATAAAGATATTGAAAAGCTATTCAGGTGATTCTAACGTGCAGCTGCTAAACTAGAAATAAAATAAGAAACTATTTATTAGGCATAGATGCAGTATGCAGCCAAAGACATTTCATTGCTTGTAGGAAACTCACTCATCCCTTGCATTGAGGATGGAACTTTAACTTAGGCCACTTAAAATCCTATTATTAATTTACTCATTAAAAACTATCGTTTTAAAATCCAGTTCCTGAGTTGTTCAACCTATCTTAATTTTCAAATTAAAAGAGAAAAAATGGGAAATCCAGAGAAATAGACCCTCACACTTGCCATCAGCACTAATCCTCCTATCCTGAGATACTTATCTTTTCTCGCTTTTCAGGCCCCTTCCTTGTAAAGTGACATGAACTCAAATGAGTCACACGCTTGGTTACATCAGAGGCCAGACAGGAGAATACTTTCAACTCGCTATTCTAATTAATGGCACAGACTTCTCCCAAAGCATATTCCAAAATAAGAATATGTTGACAGGATTAACTCCTAAATGCACTGGCTTAGATTATGGTAGTGTTTATTTTCTATTTTAAATGGTATTAATTACAATTTAATTATACCATAAAAAATGTTTCGTAGTTTATTTAAAAATTACAGACTCTCTCAAAAAAGTAGAATAAGCAGCAGCAGCTTTTCCCAATAGTCCTTTTCTCCAGTATGTCTGGGTCTGGGCAATAAGATGAACTGGAAAAATACATACTCAATTGATATAGGAAAAGGTACAATGCTCTCTTATCCAATCCTTAACCTATTAAAAGTGAAATAAAGCAAGCATTTGACCTGTCTTTCTTAATAATAAAGAACACATAGATTCCATTCTTTTAAAGACTGACGGCTATCTTCTAGCCCAAAGCAACTGATTAGACGATTCTTAAATTCACTTCCTGCATTTATGAGACATGACTCCAGAAAAAATCATGTATTTACAACTTTTGACTGCTATCATAGTATCAAAATCTATCTTTTAAACTGACATTGGTTTTAATGGTTTGTGTATGTGTGTGTTACTCGTGACATGAAAAGCTATTTATAAATATTTCTGGATGCTGATAATTACCCTCTAAAAATTAAGTAGGCTTTACATGCAAGAAAAATTTTGATGGGAAAATATAAATTCAAAAGACAAACCTACATAATGGTATAGAAAATCATAATTGTCCAATTGTAAAATTGAAAGACACTAGAAATTAGCCCCTTTTCTTATAACTAACCCTGGATATTTTTCTATTTTTATTCCAGCTTCCACCTTATCCTCAACCCCACACATACTCCCACAGAGCCTCTACAACATCAAAGTTAGAAGACAATGTTATCATGAAAAAGTATAATAAATTTAGGATTGGACGTTAAAGCATTCAATTTATCTTTGTATAAATTTACTGAATCAATATGTGCATATATTTAATTAAAATGCTAATGATATTAAAACGAAAAATAATTTGTTTCATAGCACTACCACAAGCAACCAATGAACATGAAGCAAGTTTTCACTTGGACCCTGCCAACTCAGTCATCAAAAATTTGGGAAAATACCAACGCTTGTTTCATAATACAGCGACGTTTATTTTTCCCTCATCCTTTAGTAAACTCTGTAGATATAAATTTTAAAATCTTGCTAATTAATTACCAGCGCCCTTCAACCCACAGATCAGGTGTCCTACATTTTGTTTAGGTCTCCGCCTTGAAAACAAACCCGATTGCCCCATTTTCTGAGAGGTAAACTCAGCTCCGGGCAGCTCCCTATGAAGTCACCGCGTTTGTTGTTTCAGAGATGCAATTAAACGAAAATCACACAAGGCTGTCTCAGAGATTAGCTGGAAGTGTGTGGAGATGTCGATCATATATGTAAGGCCAATGAAACCTGTATTGCTGTAAATCTATTTTAGTGGTAATATTTCTCTCCACTTCCCCTCCTTTAATATATTTACAGCAGAAGGAAATTAAACTTCGTAAGAACTTTCTTGATTTTACCAAACTTTAGCTTTCCAGCTTTCTGTACTACAGTATCATCTAAGGAGCAAGGGGGCAGGGAGTTTTAACTCGCGCACTGAGAAGAAAAGCAATGAAAAAGCTTGCATCAGGCAGCGTCTTCTCCCTCTGTCCCCTGTGCCACCCGTCCCCACCACACCACCCCCTCTCTCCCAAGCCCTTACATATACGCATTCTTCTGGGCGGCCTCAAACCACACCGTGACCACAATCATTTACAAAAATTAGAAACAGACTCCGGGAGCCTTTTCCTTAGCACGCACAGAGTGCTGTACTAGCATGATGGACAATGTCATTCCCCATTACACCACGACCCCTTACTCCCCATCTGGGGTTTCATTCCCCAAAAGCTGCTTTCCTCCGCGGGAGAGGGGGCTCTACCTAATTCACAATGAAACTTCATCTCATCCTTCCCCACCAAAGTTACCCCACCCCCACTCTAACATACAAAAACACCCCACCACGAAAACCAAAGAAAAGTATCTTCCACCAGGGCAAGAGAGGACTTGGTTTTAGGGGCTGGAGTAAAAGCAGAGAGAGGAAGAACAGGGCGAGCGAAGTGTACTTTGCTTTGCACTTCTGCATTTCGAGTCCAGAGCCCAGGGCCGCTCTCGTTCTTACCCGCTCTTCCGGAGACCCAGTCCTGCTACTGGAGCGCGGGGCGAGGGCTGCGGGGACGCGGCGTCGGGGCGGGCCGCGGGCAGCCGCCGCGGGCGCCGAGAGCCACCACCTCTTCTCCCCCAAACGGCTGCGGGTGTGGGACGGCGGAGCTGGAGAAGGAGCCTGGGGAGGGCGAGAAGAGGAGCAGCATCTCCTCCTCCTCCTCCACTCCTCGGAAACGCCCCTCCAGCGGCGACCCCAGCCGACCGCCTGACCCAGGAGCGCACGCTCAGCCTCTTCGCCCTCCTGTGCTCAGCGCGCCACCAAGGGCTTCGCCAAAACCCTCGGGCGCAGGGCAGCTCAACTCCTGCTTCTGGCTTCGAGCGCTGCCGAGGTGGCCGAGGCAGACCGGGGAGCTAGGGTGTGCTGCTTGCCAGCACGACGGTCTCTAGGGCCCGTGATCATAGTGTGTCACCCTCGCAGGGGCCGCGGGAGCTATTTGCACAACTACAGCTCCAGCTTAGGCGGCCGCCCTGGCCCCGCCCCCGTCCCTGTCACTCAACCCTTCCCGGGCTCCTGGAGTACCGCAGATCTTCGACCCTCCACTCCCCTAGTCCTGATTGGCCCACCCGCCTCCAGTCCCTCCCCGTCTCTTGGGACGAGGTCGCCGGGGAGACTGGCGCTCCGGTTCCCATGACTACCGGTGCCGTGGGCCTGGCTTTCGCGTTCTTCTGGCAAGCCAGACGCTCAGGTTGATGGCCCCGCGGCAAATTTCTTAGCCCCTGCTGGGTGGACTTCTAATTTTAGGCCAAGTTGAAAATGCAGCAGACCGCCCCACACTTCCGAAGCCAGAAACAACTTTAAGGCCCTTGGGAGTGTGAGGGAGAGTGAAAAATGCCTAACCGATTGCTCTTCTCCTATCAAACTGAAGAATCCCTCCCCACCTTGCCCGCTCTTGCCTCCAGCCTTGTTTCCAAATTCTCACTGGGCGGATTTAACTTTGAAAGGGTGAGAAGAGGAGAGATAGAGAAAGAGCAAGGCTGTGCCCGCTCCCTGCAGCAATAGCAACTTGGAAATGGCGGGGTCAACGAAAACAGCTCGGTGAGTTTTCCCACAGTTGTAAGTGATCTTCAAGGGTGTGGTGGCAGCACTTTGTCAACCCCAAAGGCCCTCTGGAAAACTCAAATTTTTCTCACGTTTTTGAAAAAATACGTAAATTTTTGCCGTGTTATTTCCCTCTAAAACTAAGATAATCTTAAAGTTTAAAATTTAAGTAAAACGTTTAACGCAATCGAATAACACGAAGAACATCCATTTTTTCTATGTAGGGCTACACATTACAACGCGACAAAGGTATGTCCTAGCAGCTATTCCCTTCCTGCAAGCTAAAAAATTTGTATTTCAGCAATTTACAAGGAAGTCTTGCTGAATTTATGAGCAAATTGTTATTTGAGTTTCAAAAGTTTGGGTTTATTCTCAGATATATAAGGTAAACTGGTCCACTCTGGGAAGGGGACCTTGGGGGCTAAATTTAGTCTTGGACCCCTAGTGTTGGGCCCTCGGTAATTCCAAACTTTATGGTAGGCTCCAAAATGGAGAGATCTGAGACAACGTTAAAGCTGCAATCCTAAATTCCCTAGCCTCTGAGGCTGCTATACATGTGTGATGAATGAGGGAATTCATGTAGTGATTTACCTTTGGCGAGCACTTGAATATTTATTATCTTATATACTAAATGAATAACTGTGATGGATGTCTTCAGTCAAATATGACTTGCAAGTATGCATTGAATGTGATTACTTATAGTGCTAAACACAATGGGAAATACACAGCAGAATTTTAAGATAAGGCCCCTGCCCTCGAGGAGCTAACCACAAAGCCTAAGAAAGAAAATTAGCGCTCTTGAAATAATTAGAGAACAACTATAGCTAGAATTTGCAGCCACATTTGAGTACCTTAGCAAATGAAAGTCTGTGGTATGTGGAATGGGCTGGATTAGTCAGATTGTGGAGGAGGGAAATTTGAACTGGGTTTTGACGGGTAGGTAGTGGGATGAATGACTAGGTAGCGGGGTGAATGAACCAAAGATGAGGAAAGGCAGCTGAAAGAACATAAAACCAGAGAGCAGCAGCAGGAATAGAGTGGTGGAAGTAAATAACAGTGAGAAGACCAGCCTCCCTAAACTGGAGACAGAAGTGAAAGATTGGAACCCTTTCCTCAGCCCTCCCCCCATTTTCTGAAATAGAATTGTTTTAATGCTCTGGTTCAATATAGAGATGTCGAATAATGTACATCAGAAAATTATATACTTGTATTAACCAATGTTACCCCAATAAACTTAATTAAAAATAAAAAAATAAAAAAATAAATATTCTGTTTCATGTATCAAGCTGGTAAGGTAGAGATGGAGAGGTAGGTTTGTGAGAATAAAAACCTTCATGGAACATCTGCCTCTGCCACTGAAAGTTCATCTCTCTTTCTTGCTCTCTCTTCTCCCCTTTCTCTCCCTTCCTCCCCTTTCTCTCTTCCTTATTTTCCTTTTCCTTTTCTTTTTTTTTCTCTACTCTTCTCTTTTCTTTCATATTAAGGTCATTTCAAGTGGTTGCCCTCAAGACTTTTTTATGAGTAATCCTTTTGTTTTGTATGAGTTGAAAGGCTGGTTTTTAAATGAATGTCTGTGATACCAAAACCTGATAATGAGTACACAAAAGAGAAACCTACAGGTTAATCTCCTTTTGGATATAATGTAAAATTAAAATGTGATATTAACAAATAGAGCCTAGAATTACAAATTATATGCCAAAATTAAGAGAAATTTTGCCAGATATAAAAATTATTCAATGGTAGAAAACTTATTTATATAGTTGGCTATTTGAATAAGTCAAAGGAGAAAATTGTGTATCTTAACTGATGCTAAAAGTATTTTGTAAAATCCTAACAAAAACTTTTAAAGAATTTAGAATAGATCATTTAAAAATGTATACTTTATACCAAAGCCAGAAACTTGCTTTATAATGAAACATTATAATTATTCCCATGGAAGTCAAGAACAAGGCAAGAATGCCCACCATCACATCATGTAAGGACATGATAGCCAGTGCAATTATATATGGAAAAAAATAAGAAATTAAGTACTAAAAATAAATCAGGATTCTAATTTGTTTGTAAATGATATAAAAATTCCAAAGATCAATTGAAAAACTTGTAGAAGAGATAAAAAATGAGTTAAGGTAACCAGTTGTAAAAATTCAATACAAAAATAAAACACTTTCCCATGTATAAAACATTACCACATAGAAAATATAATAAGAATTCTATATATAATAAGCACAAAAATTAAATAGCTAAAAATAAATACTAAAAAATTAATAAAACTTACTTTAAAAATGATAAACTTATGAGACATAAAAATGTTTGAATAAAGAAGAGATATACTTTTAGATTAAGTACCAAGATTCAAATATTGTATAATTATAATGTATTTTAAATATAATCTTTATACTCAGTACAATTCTAATCATATGTCAGAACATAATATTTTTGGAAATATTTGAGGAAATAATTTAAAAATTAATTTATTTGATAAACCATTCAAAAATAGCCAAGAAGAATTTCACACTAAAAGATACTAAAATAAATTATAAATCACAAAGATTAACAGCAGACTTGACTCCAAATCACATATGACGTATGATAAAGTGGTTGTCCAGGTACAGTATATGATAAAGGAGAAAAGTGTATCATTCAGTGAATGGTGCTGAGAAACTTAACTATTCCTAGTGTATCATTTCAGACACACATACAGAGATACATACCCTTTTTCAAAAAAAAAGTTACCTCACAAACTCATCTAATACCTTGATTGTTTTTTTTACTTCATAATCTGTTTTTGATCTCTATTATCAGATCTCTAGATGGGCCTAGCTCTTTTGAATGATTCCATAGTATCTGTTCCTCAGATGTGTCAACTTAAATAAAGAGGTAAACTGAGGTAAGTTCAAATGACCAGAAATAGAGTTTATTCAGGAATAGCAGAAGAATTGCAGTTTAGGAAACTGGTGCTGCAGCAAGCTGCAGAGGAGTCTGTGGAGAGCTTGTGGCAGGCTGTGTTTATAGGCAAGGCGTGCACAGTGGGGTAAATCTAGCAAGAATTCAAGCAGTAAGTTCATTGGCTGGAGGATGAAGAGAGATTCTTGACCAATGTTCATTGGTCAGTGGATAAGTTTCAATCTTCTGTAAATCAGGCATTTATGGGGAATCAGTTTCTCAGTTCCCACATTCCGTTCTTCTGAGGGCTCATGTGTGAGATTCTCCATTTCACATCCTCCAGTTCCATTTTAGATTGAAATCCTTTCACAAATGTAGCATAATTTACTTAACTCCTCCATTGTTAATGGACATATATAAGTTATTCCCAAACTTTTGCTATTTCTTACAAGTTGGAATACATTTCTTAAGCACCTCCTTCTGGCTTACATGTAGAGTAACACTGTAGGTTTAACTTCTAGAAGTGTTATTGCTAGCTTAAAGAGTAGGCACATTTTACATTTGGATAAACAAAACCAAGCTGCCCTCTAGAGAGGTAGTACGAGTTGCAGTCACCTTAACACAGTTGGAAAGTTTGATAGCACATTATATTCCCCTACTCTTTATCAAAACAGTATTATTAAACTTTTTTGACCTTTGCCAATCTAATAGTTACAAAATGGTATCTCATTACAGGTAAAATTTTCATTTCTATTATGAGTATCTTTTTGTATGCTTACAAGCCATTTTATTTTCAGTTACCAAAAATATCCTCCTATGTTTTCTTCTAGAACTTTTATGGCTTTTCCTTCACACATTTTATTTTTCGATCCACATGGAATTTATTTTGGTGGTAGCAACAGCTACTCAGTTGTCCCCAAAAACCTTAAAATAATTTGTAAAAATTTACTTCATAAAATATAAAACTTCTATATGGTAATAAAAACAATAATGAATATGAAATTAACAAAAATTCAGAAAAACAATGAATATTTGAAAATAAAACAAGTATATAAAGAAATCAAAATTAAAACAAAAATGAGCTATCATATAGAACTATCAAATTGAAAAAATATTTGTAAAGACTTATAATATCTGATACTGGTAAAAATATGTGAAATAGGCAATGCCCCGTGATTGTTGGTAGGATTATAGATTGGCTTATTTCCTTTGGGAGTTCAATTGCAATGCCTTTCATTCATAATGTTAATATCCTTTAACTTATTCCATTTTGGAAATTCATCCTAAAGAAATATTTGCTTACATGACCAGAGATATAATCGAGAATATTCATTGCAGTATTGTTGGCAGTTACAAAATTAAAAAATAAGTGCCTGTAATAGTTAAATTATTACATAAACTATAGTTTACTCATATTATCTAGCGACAAAACCATGTTGCAATACAGTATGATCTGATTTCTGTTCAGAAGTATATATATCTACATATATGACAGTATTCACGCTATTAACAATGGTTTTCCTAAGGATTAGAATTATAGAAACCATTTCATTTCTGAAGTGCTTTCATTTAGAATCTTTACAACCATCACATCATGTAAGGACATGATAGCCAGTGCAATTATATATGGAAAAAAATAAGAAATTAAGTACTAAAAATAAATCAGGATTCTAATTTGTTTGTAAATGATATAAAAATTCCAAAGATCAATTGAAAAACTTGTAGAAGAGATAAAAAATGAGTTAAGGTGACCAGTTGTAAAAATTCAATACAAAAATAAAACACTTTCCCATGTATAAAACATTACCACATAGAAAATATAATAAGAATTCTATATATAATAAGCACAAAAATTAAATAGCTAAAAATAAATACTAAAAAATTAATAAAACTTACTTTAAAAATGATAAACTTATGAGACATAAAAATGTTTGAATAAAGAAGAGATATACTTTTAGATTAAGTACCAAGATTCAAATATTGTATAATTATAATGTATTTTAAATATAATCTTTATACTCAGTACAATTCTAATCATATGTCAGAACATAATATTTTTGGAAATATTTGAGGAAATAATTTAAAAATTAATTTATTTGATAAACCATTCAAAAATAGCCAGGAAGAATTTCACACTAAAAGATACTAAAATAAATTATAAATCACAAAGATTAGCAGCAGACTTGACTCCAAATCACATATGACGTATGATAAAGTGGTTGTCCAGGTACAGTATATGATAAAGGAGAAAAGTGTATCATTCAGTGAATGGTGCTGAGAAACTTAACTATTCCTAGTGTATCATTTCAGACACACATACAGAGATACATACCCTTTTTCAAAAAAAAATTACCTCACAAACTCATCTAATACCTTGATTGTTTTTTTTACTTCATAATCTGTTTTTGATCTCTATTATCAGATCTCTAGATGGGCCTAGCTCTTTTGAATGATTCCATAGTATCTGTTCCTCAGATGTGTCAACTTAAATAAAGAGGTAACTGAGGTAAGTTCAAATGACCAGAAATAGAGTTTATTCAGGAATAGCAGAAGAATTGCAGTTTAGGAAACTGGTGCTGCAGCAAGCTGCAGAGGAGTCTGTGGAGAGCTTGTGGCAGGCTGTGTTTATAGGCAAGGCGTGCACAGTGGGGTAAATCTAGCAAGAATTCAAGCAGTAAGTTCATTGGCTGGAGGATGAAGAGAGATTCTTGACCAATGTTCATTGGTCAGTGGATAAGTTTCAATCTTCTGTAAATCAGGCATTTATGGGGAATCAGTTTCTCAGTTCCCACATTCCGTTCTTCTGAGGGCTCATGTGTGAGATTCTCCATTTCACATCCTCCAGTTCCATTTTAGATTGAAATCCTTTCACAGATGTAGCATAATTTACTTAACTCCTCCATTGTTAATGGACATATATAAGTTATTCCCAAACTTTTGCTATTTCTTACAAGTTGGAATACATTTCTTAAGCACCTCCTTCTGGCTTACATGTAGAGTAACACTGTAGGTTTAACTTCTAGAAGTGTTATTGCTAGCTTAAAGAGTAGGCACATTTTACATTTGGATAAACAAAACCAAGCTGCCCTCTAGAGAGGTAGTACGAGTTGCAGTCACCTTAACACAGTTGGAAAGTTTGATAGCACATTATATTCCCCTACTCTTTATCAAAACAGTATTATTAAACTTTTTTGACCTTTGCCAATCTAATAGTTACAAAATGGTATCTCATTACAGGTAAAATTTTCATTTCTATTATGAGTATCTTTTTGTATGCTTACAAGCCATTTTATTTTCAGTTACCAAAAATATCCTCCTATGTTTTCTTCTAGAACTTTTATGGCTTTTCCTTCACACATTTTATTTTTCGATCCACATGGAATTTATTTTGGTGGTAGCAACAGCTACTCAGTTGTCCCCAAAAACCTTAAAATAATTTGTAAAAATTTACTTCATAAAATATAAAACTTCTATATGGTAATAAAAACAATAATGAATATGAAATTAACAAAAATTCAGAAAAACAATGAATATTTGAAAATAAAACAAGTATATAAAGAAATCAAAATTAAAACAAAAATGAGCTATCATATAGAACTATCAAATTGAAAAAATATTTGTAAAGACTTATAATATCTGATACTGGTAAAAATATGTGAAATAGGCAATGCCCCGTGATTGTTGGTAGGATTATAGATTGGCTTATTTCCTTTGGGAGTTCAATTGCAATGCCTTTCATTCATAATGTTAATATCCTTTAACTTATTCCATTTTGGAAATTCATCCTAAAGAAATATTTGCTTACATGACCAGAGATATAATCGAGAATATTGATTGCAGTATTGTTGGCAGTTACAAAATTAAAAAATAAGTGCCTGTAATAGTTAAATTATTACATAAACTATAGTTTACTCATATTATCTAGCGACAAAACCATGTTGCAATACAGTATGATCTGATTTCTGTTCAGAAGTGTATATATCTACATATATGACAGTATTCACGCTATTAACAATGGTTTTCCTAAGGATTAGAATTATAGAAACCATTTCATTTCTGAAGTGCTTTCATTTAGAATCTTTACAACCATGTGTTATTTTTATTATAAAAAGTCAACATAGATTTTTGCTACTAATAATAAAGAAATTAGATAGCTAACCATAACACAAATTTAACTGGGCTTCCAAGTGGCCCATGGACCTTAGAATGTTCATCACTTAGGGACCATATTGTGACACACTCTTAGTCAGGAATATTTTATGTGGGACCCAAGGATCGCCCCATAATGGAACTCCTTGAAACTGTATTCCAAGAATGCGTGTTTGTGCATTTTTCTAGGGAAAGCATCTATATGCTTCAAAAAATTCAGAAAGGGGTTTATCTCTTTCCAAAATGATAAGATTGTGTTCTTTAAATTCTAATGATTTTTAAAATACCACCTTTTACCTCAAAAGTTGAAATAAATTCTAGGCTAATCTAAACTTGTAAATAGCAGTGTTTTCCCAGCTGGCTTCTTGTATTCATCTCAGTGTGAAATATTTGTATTCTGGCTTGTACCAGCTGTGTTAGTGTTTTCTCTCTTTAAGCCCAGAAACATCCTTTCTTGCTTACAGAGTAAGGACTGTGATGGGAACTTTGCCCAGGTGAGAGCAGAAGCCAGATAAGTAATCCACCAAAACATGAGCAGGTAATTGGAGCACCAACTCTTACAGGGCTTAAGGAGGACTTTGTGAGGCAGTACTGACACTTCCAAGTGAATCGAGAATTAGCTAGGAAAATAATACAGCAATGGAAACCAGATAGGACGACAATAACCCTCAGGTCAATTGAATAAATGGGTTATTTTCTTTTGGTAGTAGCTGAACTCTTAAAATGTGAGAATTCCCCTAGGATGTAGAGTTACATGACAGCAGTGGCACGGATAACTCTAAATGTTGGGAGGCAGCCTATAGCTCAGAACAATGAAGGAGCACAGCATTTGCACTCAGAGACCTAAGAACAAATCTTGGCAAGCCACTTAACTTCTTGGAGCATCACTTTCTTCATTTATAAAGTGAAGGAAGTAAGAATAGCGGTTATGTTCCACACATAATAGCCTGTAATGTTCTTTCAGTATTCAACAGGATTAAATGAAATGTGTATGTGAAAACTATTTATAAACTTTAAACTACTATTTTAAAAATCCAAACAACAGCTACGATGGCTGTACAGATTTTTGGAATTAGTGTTTTAAGACTTATTGAGAAAAAATTTTCAAATAATCTATTTTATGCTAAAGAGAAACTTTAGAAAATATTTATTAGATACCAGGGCTAGCCAGTGCTAAGAAAGGTTAATATGGAAAAATTTAATTATGGTGCTCCTATGACTTCCAATTTCTTTGTCAACCACAGATTCTTAGCTCTTTTCTAATTTTCTCTAACTGACCCCAAAGTGACCAGGGCTTGCTAGTTACTCTGAAGAGGGCTGCTGACAGCATGTTAGGCTAAAAGTATTTACCTACTCCTACCTGATGTTCCAGGTGCTTAATGGCTCTACCTGAACCCAAATATTTCTCCTCAATGCCTCTCCTGAATATTCTTTCTGTCACTCATGAGTTAAACACGAAAGGTGTTAACTTGAGAAGTTCAAAGTTAAAATTCACTTTACCTTCCAACTTTCTCTCTTTGAAAGCTAGTGCAGATAGGTTTATCAGATTAGGTAGTTGTCACTTTAAACCCTGAGAGTGAGAGATACTGGAAAGGTAAATTTTAATTAATGAAGGGGAAGGGGGAGAGAGGGGAAACTAGTTTCGGGGTGTGAGTGGAAGAGAAAAATGGAGAGGGGCATTCAGGAGGGAGAGGTTATGCAGTACAAGGGTGACCCTCGGGGTGATGATACTAAGGGAGAGGATCAGGGAAGTGTATGTAGTACTAAAGGGGTGTGGCATTGAAGTCAAACTGCCTAATTTACAATTTTTACTGGGACTGGTTCTGTCTCTGACTCACTTCTACTACTTGTCTTGGCAAGTTATGTAACCGCCTATTCAATCTGGATGAAGGGAGTATGGCAAATAAGCATAGCCCTTTTGTTGTTTGAAATTTAGCCATGTTTGAATATATACAGAGTAATTTATAATGAATATGCTGTCATTTAAATCTGACCTACAGGGATTTGCCTTAGGGTTCATGACTGCTAATCTTGACTTTTTAAAGTGTTCTCAGAAATGGAATCCAAATCAGAAGTTAAGCTTTCTAGTTTATGTTCTGTTTTGAAGAGAGTGATTTCACACTGTCTGCTGAGTGTGAGCTGCTCTGCAAGAAGGTTGATTATTAAAGGCTTTGTTATTGGAGTTGGAGTGTTTAATAAAACAAAACTTCACTTGGTGAAAAATTTCTTAAAACTTGAGTGCCTTGATTTTTGCAGTTCTGTCTATAATGTCTAATAGAAAACTTAGGAGGAAATGGTCTTATCTACAGAAACTGATTATCAGTTTAGAGCCAAATACAGACTTATGGTATTCATATAAATGGAAGAAATGCTTTTTATAACCCCATGAAGAGAGAAAATTTGTCTTAGAAAGTTGAAGCTGTTAGAATAAGTAGTTCTTCAGCTCATCTACAGAGTTAAAGTAGAGAAGTATAAAAAATTATACATATGTAACTTAAGCATTTTGCTTTTGCTAAAAACCTATCATTATACATTCATTAGCCAATCTTTGGATGCTAGGCCAAAGGCTTTCTGACCATGAATTTGCTATTGAGAGTCCAGGCTGTCTTTTTTACATAAGCCATTCCCAAATGTAAAATCTACAACGTTCTATTTTTTTGTTGTTGTTGTTGTTAAAGGAAATGTAGAACTTTGAGGACATATGTGAAATAATATGAGTTTGGAGTACGTCTATATTCGTTACTATTTTCCAGTTTCCTTGCCCATGATAATTTGTGGCAGTAATTTGTCTTTCCACATATTCAGCTCCATTTTTAAAAAATTGTAGTAAAATGTATATAACATAAAATTTACCACTTTAGCCATTTTTAAGCTTCAACTTTGTTTTCAATAGGAAAAATAATTTTTGCACTTATTTTTAATAAAGTATATAAAAACTAAATTACCTAATTATATTTGCTAGAATAATTCGCATTAAGAGTTTGAGAAACTAAAACAATTGCTTTTTATGTGTGCTTCATGAGGATGAGAGTTTTGTTTTACTCACTGCAATGTCATTAGCTCCTAGAACAGTGTCTGTCACATAGTGGGCACTCAGACACTATTAAGGGAATGAATGACTCTTGGTAGTTATAACTTAGGTAGAGGAAGCATATATGTGCAAATATACTATGTTATAGCCCATCAGTAAACATTCAGGGGCCATGAGCATTTGTTTGTGTGTTTCGTAGAGGGAATAGAGAGCATAAATCTAATGGTTTGACTAAGTGGAAGTCATTTAATAGAGCTTCTATTTTATTTTGAAAAGATCCCCATATAGTGCTGGGCATGTCTTATACACAATACATGTTTTGTAAGTTTTAATTTTTGTTGATTATTGGTTGATCTTTTTATTCTTATTACTCTGCTCAGGGAGGGAGAAAAGGCGGCAAGCAAGGGGATGGAAATTAAGAGAGAGAGAGAGAAGGGAAAAAGAGAAGGACAAAGAGAAGAGCTTTGAGTGTTGCATACTTAGTCTTGGAGTATGGAGGGGAAAAGAGACTTCTACCCTCTCAAAACAGTTACTAAAGTATGCCAGCAATATGAACTCAAAGAAGAATGAACTCTAGTCCCTTTGAGCAGAGAATATATTCCAATCACTCAGCTTTCAATAAAAATTTTCTTGCTTCATTGTTGTTTGAATGATCCTCCTTTCTTTTGTCTAGTTCTCTTAATGAGAAAGTCTTCTCAATACCAATAATGGCAACTCGACCTAGATGAAGAGTTAAAGTATCTGTTAGTCACAAACCTTTGTTAGCCAGAAACCACCATCTCTAAAACTCTTACTAGCTTTAGCTATGGACTAGATTTCAATTACATTAATAACTCAAATTTATCCTCATCTGCTCTCAGAGGACCTCCAGATGCCTAAAAATTTCT
Source organism: Pteropus vampyrus (assembly GCF_000151845.1). Lineage (NCBI taxonomy): Eukaryota > Metazoa > Chordata > Mammalia > Chiroptera > Pteropodidae > Pteropus > Pteropus vampyrus. The sequence continues at coordinate 10,029,730 of NW_011888806.1, forward strand.
TACCCATTTTTCAGATTTCCAGGATTCTCTAAGAGATAGTTCACATGTGCTCTGTGATGTTGATCTTTGTTCTTGTACTCGAAGCTTTCCTGAAAGTCTAATACCTGAACATCACTTGCAGTAGGGAGCTTATCACTTCCACTGATGTTGGTAAACCTTTCATGAGAGAAACAGTGTCAGTGTCAAGGCGATTGACTCTCAGTGCTCCCAAGGCTGTGCTCACTAATAAGCCAGAGTTGGGGTGGGCCCAACTGCAGAAATGAGGCCAACACTTTGTTACCTGGTTTTTAAGCAACGCTACTTACGTTCATTATATCACAAAGTCTCTGACGAAATTAATTATTTTAAGTGGATGGAGGTGAAGGAAGAAGGTCGCCATGCCATGCCTTTCCTTTTACTGTTATCACCTTACACACACACACACACACACACACACACACACACACACACACACACACACTCACACCCATACTCTTTCCTTATTCTTCAGCCACAAGTAAAGGCAATTTTATGTGTAAACTTATTGAAATAGCTGCTTTGAGAGGTCGTCAGCCCTCCCTTTTGGCATGGCCAGACTCTGAGGATGCCAGTGGGTGATGGGTACATTCTTTTTTATTAAGATAAGAGAGAGATCTTTTAAAGATAGTCATTTACTTTGGGCATCTGACCGTGTTTTTCTCAGTAGAATATGCACTCTTTGAGGGCAGTGCAACAGAAGGGTTATTGGCTCCAAGTACTAGAATATCTGATAAGCAACAGTTTAAACAGAAAGGGTTATTTTCTCACGTAGGGAACCAGGTGTTAGGCAACTGCTTCTGATGTCCAAGCCAGGGTCACTGCAATTCTCTTTGCCTTCTTCTAACAATTATAAAAGCACTGCTGCGGCTCCAGACAACCGACTCTTTCAAAACCAAAAGGATGGAAAAGTGTGGGGCCAGACTTAGCTGTTGATATATATGTTTATGAACTTAAAAACTTTTCCTAAAAGACTTTGTTTCAGTACTCTTTCACCTACAGATAATTGGCCAGAATTCTGTCCTTCTAAATATAAGGAAAGCAGGGAAGAAGGTACTTAGCTTTTCTGGCCTCTAGTGAAGGTGGGCACAGGAAACAGGCTTTGGAAATATATATTGGTTTATTTATTTAGAAAATTGTCAATGTCTGCACTTGAATATCCCAGCATGGGGGTCTATAGATAGAGTTAAGTTTCAGTAGGTGGTGAGAGTGGGGCGAACAGGTTATATGGATAACTTTTTCCATGGAATCTTTAAGTAAACAAACAAGAACTTTATGAACTATTTCAATTTAAAACAAATTTTAATGAATTATTCAAAAAATAATACAATATTTTCATTAAAATATATTAATTTTTAAATGTCACCTCAGTAATTGTATTAATAACATGTTCAACCATAGCCACAGTAGTAAGATTAACTATAAATATGTTATCAACTAAAATGCAAAAAACTTATAAAAAGAGATTAAATTTTATGCCAAATATCATTGGTTTTTTTAGTTACTATAGAAATTTCCTATCAAATTACTAGACTTTTCAAGGTTCATCAGTTTAGTTCACAATTTCTGTTAGATGGTCATCAGTGCCAGGCCACTGCCTCTCTCTTCTCCCACAGTGTGGTATAAGTGTGTTGTTTTTAGATGACACAGATGATTATTTCAGTCTTGCTCTAGTTATAGATTAAGCCAAGTAAAATGTAATAGCTCTAAGGTAAAAGAGGCCTTAATTTGATATGATCATGAATAAGGGTACAATTTGTGTAGTTTTGGTAAAACCAAAGTTCTGAATTTATATTTGCATGAAATGTGTAAAAACTCTTGCTTAATTCTGTTTCATACTGTTTTCATTCTCTGAAAAGCATGTATTTTGTATTAGTAATAAGGCATCTAGCTCTTGAAAAGAATATAATTTTGTACTGTACTTCTAACAATGTAAAGAAAAATGTATTAGCTAATTTGCCTTGGACTTTTAAAGTTTGTCTTCCCAAAAGAGATTATTTATGACTTTGAAAGAGTTAGAGATTATTTTTGGCTTACCTTTTCTATTCTTTCATAAATGGATTTGATATTTGTTATTACTTTCATTTTTACAGATGATAAATATTCCTTGTATTTTTGAAGACAAAGAAAAACACCTATAGATTCACTATGAGGCTTCTGAGAATTCCTATTATACTTGACACCTGATTAATAATAATTTAACAGAAAATAAATTCCTATTTGGGTATCAGTTCTGCAAATCACTTTACATGTCACCTCAGTGTAATGAACAACTTACCATGTTTTTGTAATTTCTGGGAACTTATCAATGCCAGTTAAAAACAAGCAAGAATATGCAGTTAAACTGTTATGTTGTGCTTTTATTCCTATTAATAATGTTTTTTAAAAATTGATAGTCTATTCAAAGATGCATGAATATAGATTGTATAAAGAATTTCAAATTCTTCCATCTCATCTTCATCAAAAAGCAGACATATGCAAAATGACAAACAACTCAAAGGAAGATAACTTGGCTTGGCAGAACTGAACAAGAGTAAACATACAAATTTGTTCAGACAGAACATCCACCGGAGGATTTGATGTGATTGTAATATTATTGATGGAGGTTTTGAGAAAGTGCTTACTGATTTTTCTTTGTTTTTATTTTCTTGCTTGTGAATATACATAATTTTCATGGCAGAATCTTGACTGAATTTTCTTAGAGAGCTGATATAATCTATATTTGACAGTTTCTCATCATGTTCTGATAGCACATTATATTTTAACCTATGGAAGTTTGTAAGGCGCATATGCCTGCATTGCTTGTGGTAGTTATTCAATAGATATTTAAGTTCTAATTATTTTACACATTTGAATTTTTTTCCTCTCCCCATTTTGAGGCATGCAACTGACCTTTTCCTCTCTGTCTGTATTCTTTTTTTCTTTTTTGGTTGTCTGATCCTGAACTAATCACTTTAGCTTCTTTGTGCCTCAATTTTCTCATGCATAAAATGGATGTTAAAACAGTACCTACCTTAAACAGTTATTGTGAGGATAAAATGAAGGAGTGTCTGTAATTTGCCAAGTCCCTGGCAATTTGAACTCTTTGTAACTGTTTGCAATTTGTGTTGCTGTAACACTGGTGTTAATATCTCTTTTAGGAGTTCATTGTCTGGAAGAGCAGTAAATAATAGATAGAACAATAATTCTGGCTTAGTGTGCTTGGCCTTTCTGTAGTCTTTTATCTGAGGCAAGGTTATGTCCATATGTCTTAAGAAATTCCAACATACATGGTACAGTGCCTTCTGATTGTCTTCTAGGTCATCTATGTATGTTCAGGGAAGAAAATTGAACCCATAATAGTCAAAGTAATTTCTTTTCTCATTTGAAATAGAAGAGGGCAATGAATTTAACATTTACCACCAAAGATTATATTAATTTGGAGTAGAAGACCATTAATTAAAACACCATTGACCATAGAATAGTGATTTTCCTGTGGATATAGAATAGTCTTTTCTCTTAGGAAGAATCTTAGAAGGGCCACGGAGAACCAAAGTGCCATCAATAGACAATTGGATAAAGAAGATGTGGTACATATATACAATAGAATATTAGTCAGCCATAAAAAGAATGAAATCATATCATTTGCAACAACATGGATGGACTTAGAGAGTATTTTGCTAAGCGAAATAAGACAGAGAAAGACAAATATATGATTTCACTTACATCTAAAAAAAACCAAAATAAATGAACAAACAAAACAGAAACAGAGTCTTTAGATACAGAGGACAAATTGATGGTTGCCAAATGGGAGAGAGGTTAGAGGGCTGGGTGAAAAGGGTGAAGGGATTAAGAAATAAAAGTTGGTAGTTAAAAATAGTCACAGGGCTGTAAAGTAAAGCATAGGGAATATAGGCAATAATACTGTAATAACTATGTATGGTACCCGGTGGGTACTAGACTTATGGAAGGATCACTTCGTAAGTTATGTAAATGTCTAATCACTATGCTCTATACCCGAAATTAATATAATATTGAATGCCAACTGTAATTGGGAAAAAAAAGGCCACAGAGAAACACACTCTACTTTGATTTCAGATGTACAGGCCAAATCAACCTGACCACTGAAGCTCTGGAAGAAGGGTATTCCTGGGTTAACTTAGTGGATATTTGTCATATGCTGCATTTTTCTTTCTCTCCTCTACCAAGTCCCCATTCTGAGCTCCACTCAGAGAAATGTTTCCAGCTGAGCTGTCCAGTTTGCATAGGGTTGGGGGATGGGAAATAGATGGTAGAAAGAAAGGTGGAAGGGTTTAATTATTTACACTATTCCAAACCTCTTAGCTTACCATCAAAATCTTGTTAAAATTGTTTTGATTTCACAACATTACCTAAGACTTTTAGCATTTGTTTTATGATCTTTGACTATACCAAAATGATATACATTGTTTAAATATTTGATAAAGCAACATATTATTTAAAATTTAACTAATTACTATTTGGCAGTACAGAACATGATACAAATTTTAGCCAAATTAAAACTACTGATATATTTTTACAGATGTGATAGTGTTAGGTCTCATTATGATTTTTTTTTCCCCCAAACATACTATTTTTAAAGTACAAATTTTCTTTAATTTGGCTTAACTAAAAACTTACAAAAACATCCTAAAAATATAGAAAGTATATACCTAATTTTAAAAATATTTTCCTTTTAGTATACCTGAGAACTGAAACACTTTAAAAATTGTTAAATAATTATTTAATAATTGTTAATTATTATAGTATGGCACACATAGAAAACCTTAAACAGGAAAAGAGATACCCAAGGAAAGAAAACAGAGATGTGGGAAAGGAAACAGGTCAGAAAATTCTTGCATATGGTTTTTGTTATCTCTGAGTAGAGTGAGATAATCAGCTGATCCAATGTATTGCTGTAGTAATGACATGAACTTGGTATTTTTCTTCCTTTTCTCTTCAGTGTATCCTGTTAAAGATATCTTGTTACTGGTACAAGATATTGGAAGTTGGGTGAGTTTCCAAGTTAGATTTGTATTTTCTATATGAATTTTTAAATACTGTGTGATGTTCGTGACTTTAAAAAGTTAATAAGAATACTAATGTCATCTTTATTTCACTTGTTTTCAATGTTTTAAAAATAACTTAATTTTTACTTCAGTATGTATCCTTTATATATGTAATGATAGAGTTGCTAATCTGTCATTATCTAGTAAAGGTTTTTTTTCTTGTTTACTTATAGTAAGGTCTGAAATAGCTTTTCTGTTAGGAATCTGGATCTTCAAGATTTTCTGTCTGAAATGCTTCATTATGTTGCAAGTTGGAACTTGATGTGCAAGATAGCAATCAAGACAAAAGTTCTCTTTTTGTATATTCAGTCCTTCATGAACATTTTTCTTTTTTTCATTCATTCGACCAAAATTTTCTCAGAGTCAATTCTTATAAACTGCATTTTACTAACACTTCTAAAATATGAGAAACAGTAATTAAGCTGATAGTCTATGATTTCAACGTTCATAATTTTTAACATTTAAAAATAAATATATTATAATTCAAATAGTTCTTATTCAGATCTTTTAAAAGAACAACAAAAAACAAAAAACAAAACAAACCATACTCAAAAATCCAAATGGTCCATTGGCTTTTATTCTCCATCCCAGGTTATCTTTGTAGAAACAACTACTTTCAACTTTTCTAGCTCTTTCCTCTGATGCTAACCTTCACATTTCTAAATAACATCCTAAAGCTGCTATTGATAGATAGCATAGTCAGATGGTCAAGAACTGCTAGGACTCACATTTCAGCTCTGCCACTCACCATTTCTGTTTATCTTGAGCAGTGTTTCTTAACAGACACGAGTGACATTTTGTGCCATATAATTTTTTATTGTGGGGAGATGTCTTGTGAATTGTAGGATGCGTAGCAGTATCCCTGGTTCCCACCCATCAGATGCCAGTAGCACCCCACCCCAGCTATAACAACAAAGATCGTCTCCAGGCATTGACAAATGTCCTCTGGAAGAATAAAATCACCCTCAAGTGAGAACCACTGATCTTGAGAAAGTTAACTAAGTTTTCTGTGACTTGTTCTCTCATCAGCAAATTGAAATTAATAATAGTACCAATTCATTGAGCTAATGTGAGTTTTAAATAAATACCATTTGTAAATATTTGCTAAATAAATACAATTATGTTTTTAATTTTTCAGCTTTGTGTTTTATCCATTAGACTTCTGTTCCTCCCATTTTCCCAATGCAGTCATCACAATTTCTGTATGTAAATAATCAATCAACCTTTATAATGATTATAACCATGTGATTACTCAAAACTGATTCAGTATATTCTTTTTTTGTACTATTTTTTTCCTCGTAGAGTAAATAATTGCCTCTTTGTTTGTTTGCTTAGTTTTCTATGTAGCTAACTATCCCTAATTGTCTGTTAGAAACATACATCTTCTCTCAATAAGATTGGACACATTTGGCAAATTAACAAATTCCCCTCTACCCCTTAGAGACTTTCTTTCTAGAGCTTTGCATTCTCCTTCTCCAATATGGACTTCTTCCTCTCTAGGCCTGCTGCATAGATTGCCTCTGGAATTTCTTTGCACCATTGTTCTGGGATTCCTTTTACTTTTATTGTGCATTTGATCTCCTATTTCTGGATCTTATGCCTTTTTTTCTCTAGTTTACTCCCTTGCTTTGATGGAATACATTCTCCAGTAGACCCTTTAAGTGTCTAAAAATATATTTATTTTAAATATAATGTTGAAAACTTTCTCTAAAAATGTTAAAGGCATTATTCCTTTGTCTCTTTTTATTATTATTATTTATGCCTACAGCACCTGGTCTTCCTAGGTGGTCTCCTACTCAAGTACTAACCAGGACCGACCCTGCTTAGCTTCCAAGATCAGACACTGGGCTGGCTCAGGGTGGCATGGCCATAGACCGTGGCTCCACCGGGGCGGGAACCCAGGACCTTCTGCATGTAAAGCAGACATGCTAACCACTACACTATAGAACCGCTTCTTCCCTTATCTCTTAACTTTTAGTGTTACAATTAAAAAGTTTGATGTCCTTCCAATTCTTGAGTCTTTGTATGTAAATTGTTTTCCTTCAGTGGAGCATTTGGGATCTTTGTTCATTTTGTCCATGGTGCTCTTAAATTTTATAATAATAAGCATAATGCAGGTTTTTAAAATATTATTTTGGGTACTAGAAATGCAAGCTTTTTAGTTTAGGGAAATTTTCTTGTAATATAACTTCATTAATTCCTCTTCCTGTCCCCTGACCCCCCCACCCTCCAATATCTCTGCTCTCTCTTTGTGGAGCCACCTTTAATCATATGCTGAATCTCTTATTTTCTTATGCTCCTTCACCACCCGCCTTAATTTCTTCTCTCTTTATCTTATCCCCTATATTTTCTGGCAATTTAAAAACTATCATCTCTTTTTTTTTATCTTATATTTTTAGTTACAAGAGCTGTTTTAAGTTCTTTGAACGATCTTTTTAAAAATATACAGTGTTATGTTATTTTTCCTAGCATGCAATGTCTTCTCACCTCTTGGAAGGTAACAGTGATACTTTGTATATTTTCTCTGCTCATTGTTCTGAGTTTCCTCTAAGTGCTGTTTTTTATCTGTTTATTTTGGTCTAGGCTTTTATGTTAGAGGCTTCTCTCAAATGTCTTGTGATCCTTGTCTACCCTTTCGTATTTAAGAGAGAGCTACTACATCATAACCAAGTGGGAGTTATGTAAGAATGCAAAGTTGGTTTGCCATTTGAAAAACGATTGATTTAATTCACCATATTAATGGACTGACAAAGAAAAACTGTAAGATCATTTTAGTATATGAGAAAGTGTTGGAAAAAAACTTAATATTCATTCATGATTTAAAAAAACACTCAACAAATTGTTGTGATAACGTCCTCAACATGATAAACTAGAAAGAAAAAAAAAACTAGAGCTAAAATTATACTAATGGTAAAAGATATTTACTTCTCCCTAAGATCAGGAACCAAATTCTCTCCTCTAACTACTTCTGTTAAATATTGTATTGGACATGTTGACCAGAGCAATAAGGCAAGAAAACAAATAAAAGGCATATGGAACAGAAAGGAAGAAATAAAACTATTATTATTTTCAGATGGCATGATTATTACCCCTGCATCCCAAGAAAATCAAAAAGAAATCTACTAAAATTAATTAGTGAATGTAACCAGTGGAAGTCGGGTACTACCAGGTCCCAGGATACAAAATTATTTATATTTCTGTAAACTTACAATAAACAATTAGAAATTAAAAATTTTAAATATCACAACAGCATCAAAACATGACTATTAAGGACTAAATCTAAGAAAAATGTGGATGATTTATACACTGAAAACTTTAAAGCATTGGTGAGGTGAGAGAAATGAAAAAAGACCTAATAAATTGAGAAATACTTCATGTTCATGTATTGAAAGACTTGCTCCTTTTAAGGTGTCAATTTATTTCACACTTATCTATAGAATCCATGCAATTCAAATAAAAATCTAAGCAACTATTTGGGTAGAAATCGACGAGCATACTCTAAAATTTATTTGGAAATGCGAGGAACCTAGTATAGGCAAAACTATTTTAAAACGGTAAAACAAAGTAGAAGATCTCACATTACCTGGCTTCAAGACTTATAAAGCCACAGTATTCAAGACAGTGTGGTGTTGGAGTAAAGATAGACATGTAGATAAAGAGAATACAGAAAGATGCCCAGATATATGTCGTCAAATGATTTTCAACAAAGATGACACAGTAATTTAATGGCATAAAAGATTTTCAACAAATGGTGCTGAAACAATTGAATATTGCATGCAAAAATTGAACCTAAAATTTACCTTTACTATGTAAAAAAGTTAACTTGAAGTGGATCATAGACCAAAATATAAAACCCAAAACTATAAAAAATTTTAGAAGAAAACGTAGAAGAAAATCTTTGCGACTTTTGGTTAGGAAAGATTTCATCAATACTCATTGAAAAGCATGAGTGATAAAGAAAAAAATTGATAAATTTCATCAAAATTAAGACCTTGTGCTCTTCAAAAGGCACTGTTGCAAAAATGAGAAGACAAGCCACAGATTAGAAGAAAATATTTATTAGAAACATACCTGTTTAAGAATTTATATCTAGAATATATAAAGAACTCTCAAAATAGCCCAATTTTAAAAATGCTCAAAAGATTTGAACACACATTTCACTAAAGATATGTAGGTAGCAAATAAGCACATAACTGTTATCAGCATTTTGCCAAATTAATTAATTTGATTCTTGCCTCTTCCTGTGACAAGAAGCACTTTCAGCTCCTTTTGTCTGCTGAGAAGTCGGGTACTACTTACTTGATCATATGCTGCCAGCTTTCAACTTATTTTTGACAGTTTTCTCTGCTATTTTCTCTCCAGTTCTCCTTTTCTTTGAGGTTTTATATTTAAAAAATCTCTTTTCTGCTATTATTTTTGTGATGTTTTGGGAGGAAAAAGAGATAAGCATATACATGTATTCTATTCACTATTGCTGGAAATTTAAATATATTTAAAATTTAGATGTCACTGAAAAGACTTTAATTCTAAAGACTTCAATCACAAAATAATTAAGCATTTTATTTTTTTATTTAAAACAATGCAATTTTAAAAAGTGAATAGTGAACATACTAATGGCAAGATAGGCCCACAATGATAAGGGAATATGTCACAAGGACCGTGTCTTAGGAAGAATAGAGGTTATAGAGTCCCGTCAGTGGAGATTTCCACCCTCACTCACAGAGCACCATCAGGTAGCTGGTTATAATTGGAATTGAGTCTGTGATAGGGGTATAGAGTTAAGAGTCATCAACACCTGAAACTAATCATATCTAATCCCATCTGAGGACCTGAACTGACCATGGGTAACTAAAGTCCCCCTATCAACCACCCTTGTTGACCCCTCTGTCCATCCCCTTTGTTTTGTTTAATCCTACTCAGTTTCTTAATTTTTCAGACTCAGTGTGTCTGATGCCATCTACTCCCAGAGCTATGCCCTGAAACCATTACAACGAACTGATTTAGGTGTTACCCCTCAATATTTTCATAATTAGAATTCTCAAATTATATTCTCTATTACTGTATTTACCATGTTACATTTTAATTAGATGTTTAGTTATTTCATGGGTTAGCACACTTTTTCTGTAAAGTTTACAGTTAGTAAATATTTTAGGCTTTGCAAGCCAAAAGGTAAAATAAAAAATATTATGTAGCTGTTCTACTTCAGGCACATCATGAGAAAGCAGTGTTCTTTGGAAAAGACAATAATGCTGGGGAAAATAGAAGGCAGCAGGAAAAGAGGAAGACCAAATATGAGATGGATTGACTCCATAAAGAAGCCATAGGCATGAGTCTACAGAAACCAAGAAGGACTGTTGAGGACAAGAACTTGTGGATATCACTTATTCACAGGGTTGCCATTGAGGTGACTCAATGGCATGTAACAACTTATATAATAAGAGAAAAAACAAATTTTAGTTTTATTCATTGACAAAATTAAAAATAGAATAATAATAATTGAGTACAATTTTTTTTGTACTACAAATAAACTTATCAGAAGAATGGAATTTTGGAGGGGATAACATTTCTTTTAACTGGTTTAAAGTTAGTATGCCCATTCATTAATTTGATTGCAAATGTTTATCTGTAAAAAACCATTCTCTTACAAAAACAGGCAGTGTTGCTTGCCAACCTCTGATCTATTTGTTTAACTCTTTGTCTCTATTATATTTTGAGATCTGGGACCTGTCCTTAGTCTTCTTTATCCTTGAATTTCCAGGCAGCACCCTACATGGCACACTATAGGTGCTTAGTAACTTTTAAAAAGTTTGTTTCAAGCAATGAAGAGATTTGTCTTGGTTATCTCAGACTTTCATTTTAATGGATAATACCTTTACTACCTTTTCTGTAAGGATTTTCAGATCTGTTTTCTCATAGCTATTTTTTTATATGCAATAAGGAAGGGATTGATGTTATTCCCATTTTACTAATAAGAAAGTGATAAAGTAGCAAAGACAACACAATAATAGGAATTCTGATCCTTAGCCATAGAGGGTTTTCAAAGAATTAAAGAACACGTTCTCAGATACATATGTCTCTTGTCCATTTCAAGAATTATAAATTGTCAGAAAACTCAGAAATATAAATAAACCATCATGAGTTAGCATAGATAAGGAGATTACCATGGCTCTTGGTGGGAGGAAGCATTAAAAATTTGACTAAAACTTTAATGAAATCCCTAGAAAAAATATTCTCTACTGTATTTTCAAATGTGAGACACTCTACTTTGGAATAATATTTTTATGTATAGTATACAGTATAGGTGATTTTAAAATGCAGTCTTAAAAGATATATACCAGACTGAATATAATGAGAAAATAGGTGATTATTGATCAAAACATAGTATAATTTACTTTTATATCTGGTGAATTTAGGAAAGGAACAAAACAGAATGTGTTCAGTTGGGTAAACCATGCTTTTTTTTTTTTCTTTGGTGGCCATTAATTTCCTAAGAGAGTCCAGTCTAGTCTTTGTTTTCTATATGTTCATTTTCATTACATTAACATTATTATCAGCAACAGTATTTGAGTACTTTTTAGTTCTAGTTTCTGGGGATTAAAATAGACAGTTGATATGATCCTTGATCTTGGGAAGATGGAATAAATATATGCAGTATAGCAATGGATAGAGGCATGAAGTAAACGCCAAATAGTAGTCCAGACAATACTTGCCAGAGGAATACAGAGAAAGGGGTGTTCCACATATGTGAATGTGTATGAATCTGTTGGTAGGGAGATGATTAGGAAAGCCTTTCTGGAGGATGTAGCCCTTAAACTACATCTTCAAGAATGGTAATAGAGAAGTGAGAAAACACTTGGGGAAGGGTTTGAGCAAAACCATGAAGGTAGAAAGAATGTGAATGATGTGTTCAGGAAACAACAAATAAACCGGTTTAACTTGAGCAGGAGTTTTATGTAAGGGAATGCCTGGAGATACATTTGAAGTGTTAGGGAGGAAGATGAGGAGATAGGCCAAGTAAGGGAGCTTGAAAGTTTGATGTAGGAACTGGTGAGCTGTCCAATTTAAACAGGAATGTGGGGATGAAATAGGCAACAAGTACTGTAGGCAGACTGTATTTTATCTATTGTTGGGTTAAAGCACCAAATACTGGATTTTTTTTGCAACATAAAGTGTGCTATATAAAAATGTAATATCCATGTACTTTTCATTGTGCTTTATTTCCCTTAAAATTGGTTTTCAAAACTAAACAGTTTTATCTCTAAATGATTCTGAAGGAACTTAAAGATCTTTCAGTGCTTCAACTCTGTACAGTACCATTTCAGATCAATTATATTGTGGATGAACTGAAGAACCAACTTTTAGAGAAAATTTATATGAAAAAACATCTTTATAGTTTATCATTGTGTTTGAAATATTTATTTAATATCTTATACATTTAAGATATGTGCATCCTGTCTATTATTTTAAAATCATTACAACATAATAAAAATGATGGGAATTAAAACTTTTAGTTCATTTTAACATGAATTTGTTTTTCTGAGCAAAGTGTGAAATGAGCGTATGTGTAATTTGAAAATATACAGTCCTCTGGATTTCATCACTAAAAAGATATTGCTCTGAGCTATTGAAAAATGAGGTTGTACATAGATGAGTTTGATTCAACTAATGTGTTGTTAGTGTGTACAGTGGAAGCCAACCCATCTTCTCTTCCATCCCCACCTCATCTTCTGAGCGAACTGAGGGGGCCATCTGGCTGCCATATGTGCAACCAGATGCATTCTCAGCAGGAGAGGGAAATGTAAGAGTTCTCACAGAAGCACTTTTGTAGAATTAGACGTCCTCCTGATAATCTGGAGAAGTTCTCAGGATGCCAAATCATTAAGCACACTTTCCAGTGTGGCAGGCCCTTGAACCTCCTCCACTGTCTCCTCCTTGTATAAATGCAGGTTGTTTCACAAGCCTAGGCAAATACTCTATTGTGTTATTCTCCCGAATAGTTCGACCTTGTACAGTTGAAGAATTCCTCTCCAAGACTATCTTGTCCTACTGGAAATTCGCCCCTTTCAGAGCTTTAAGTACAGCCTAAGGAACATTTGCCTGTTTCAGCTCCTCAAAGTGGTGGTGGAAGAGGGGATAGGATCTTTTCTCATGGCTCCGTACCTGGGTGGGATCACACAGACTTCTCTTTATTGCAGTGTGGGGAGTGGGAGAATAGGATTCATTTGGTAGGACATAGCCCTTAAACTACATAGGCAAATAAATCCTTCTTCATCCATAGGCAAATAAATCCTTTACATAATTGTTTCTTACCTTCTAGCATTCCTTTTGAATCAAGTACTATTTCTTAAGAGAGGGAAAGGAGAAAGAATGTAATGGGAAAGTAGCCGAGAGGCTTGGAAACCAGCTGCCTTTAGGGGGAGGCAATCCCTGTACTACTTCTAACATTTGAAGTCCCTTTCCTCTTCTCTTCTTGTATTTCTTTTTCAAAGCACCATACAACCAACACATTTTAGTGGTCAGGTGACTGTACATTTCAAAACTATGTGAACCAGAAAGAAGTAGGTTATATGCATCAAGTAATCAGAAAAGTTACTCCAATCCCAAATGAACTTACTTTCCTCAATGACACCATAAACATAGAAGACAAAAATAGATATTTCAGCACATAAAATTTGCTTATTTAATAGTCTGAGTATAATTAATGCTGCTATTTTGAACAAATTCTCTTAGATATTCTGAATTTCCTCTCTTTTCTTGAATTTTCACTATGATTTTACCCACAGACCTCAACACCTTTTTCTGCCTCCCCCAAATTTTGTAAATGAATGAATTGTTTATGTGAGAAATTGGAAATTTCTTATAAGGAAACTATAAATCAAGATACAATTATGAACAAAATTCTTTTCTTCAATATTAAAGTTCCACTTCTTTTATTTTTACAAAGCTTTCCATGACATTTATCTCCGCCTATGTATTTGCTCTCATCTCTGTACATTTGCTTGTTCTTCTTACTGTGTTCATTCAACACTTTACACTTGTATAATAAATGCTCAATAGATATGACACATGACAAGAGTTATATGGTAGTTTTTATATGCTCGTAAGGAAGAAAGAAGTAAACATAACAATACAAGGTAGCATTTGACTGGCACCATAAGAGTGATACAGAAAAATTTTTTTTTAATACATATAGATGAGATTGAGAGGGAGAGAGAGAGATCAGTTTTTCCTGGAGGAATTCTAGGGATGCTTTATAGAAAAAGCAACATATGAACTTGACCTTAGATGGGTAGGATTTCAACAGAGGAAATTTTAAACACTGGGAACAGTGTAATCCAGGGTAGAAATATGGAAAAATGTGTGTCATATATAGGAAACTGAGTAGATTGGCATCTGGTTTTAGAAAATTGAGGCTGAGGCTAGACTAAGAAATTAAAACTTTATTCCAAAAGCATTAATTCTTAAGCTTTTCAAAGAGGATTACGCAATTCTGTAAGAATACAATCAAAGTAGAAGTTGGGTTGAATGGTCAATCTGGGAAGATCAAGTGGGTGGATTTACCAGAGGCTGGAAGACCTTTTAGAGGAGACCACTGAAGTGATCTAAGCAGGAAGTGGTAAGTGCCCTAACTAGGGTGATAAAAATTAGAATGAGGGTGGCTGGAGGGATGATTAGTCATGAATTACAAAGGAAGAACCAGTTTCTATTCTAACTAAACTGTTGATTTTCTGAGAGCAATTATTGTGTCTGTGTCTAGTTTCCCCAATGCCTGGTTCATTGCTTGGCACAGAGAAATGTTTTATGATGAAAAAATATCTTCCTTTATTATCTACTTCATCCACTTCCATATTGTCTGCTTTCAAATAATTATGTTGTATGCAAATGTATACACATAAATATATATAATCTCTAGCATAGCTTGTTTTTCAAAAAATAGACCTCAATAACACAGAGCAGTTTTTTATTCACTGTAAGTCAATAAGAAAACCAACAATGAAGAGTTGATTCCAGAAAACGGAAGAGGTTTTGGTGAATTGTTCTGAGTAAAAAATGAAAGAGCTTTCGAAACTGAGCTCAAATATGCCTGGAGCACAGGAGAATCTTGTTTATTAAGGCATGATAGAATGATTATTAGAAATACTACCACTACTGCAGTAAGCATTATATTATTCACATTGTATCATAAAAAGTCACAATACACAGCAACTGACAGAGAGTCGTCTAGGAAATTGAATAGAGCTTTTACTACACTGTGAGAATTTAATATACTTTGCTCTGTTTTAGACATGAACTCTAAAAGAGCAAAAAAGGCTTCATTCTTTGCACAGCTCATTAAACATACCCTATGATGTCCTAGTATTTCACAAGAGAGAATCTACTAACTGTATGAAAATGATTTTAAGACTTTATTTTGAAATAAAAATAGTTTACCAAGTGTCCTACCCCTAAATCAGTAAGGCTTATTGCAGTTTTTTTTTTTCTTTCTGTTTTGCAATGCTAAGTTTATAGCTTCCTGCATCAGTTAAAAGGTTGAATGCCAATATATTACTGCTTAACTGCTTCAGATTAGCTGTTAGAAAGATAAGGGTGATGAATGGTGCTTAGCACTAAACAGTGAAATTGACCTAGTTTTAAGCTACCAGATAGAACAGGCAGGTTTATCAACTACTCCCTAAAATAAATATTTGGGAGTGTATGATAAATACATATAACAGATTCTATCCAAACCTTAGAATAAGAATTCCATTATAATTTCAATAAACATTGAAAGATGTGTCCTTCTTTTGAGGAAAATACAACATATTTCTATCTTAAGAAGAAAGGATTTTATAACATGTCCAAGGTATATGGGCACTGGTGCACTTTGAAAATATTTAAAATATCCAGCAATTGAGATTTGCTTAACAGATCTCAATCTGACCCTGAAACTTGGAGCAATTTATTCATTTATATTGAAAAGTCTTGCTATTTTTCTTAAACCATATATATGAACTTTATATAATATGGTGGATTTTAACTTTACTATGATTTAATTTAGTATAACAGAATTTAAAAACAAAATATTTATTGCTGAAATCATAAGACTAGTGTTATCCTAAATTTAAAAATTTGGTTTTTCTATAAGGCAGGTGAGTGGGCATGAAGAGTGAAAAGTAAAATATTTGAATAGTGTAGTTTCAAAAGCTTCAACATTAAGATGGTGTGTTTTTGCTTTTATTCTCTTTACCTTTTCCACAAAGGTAATCATTGCATTGCATTTTATACAAATTATCCAAAGGAGAGCAGAAGAAAGAAGAGTTCATTGTGAAGAGAGATCATTTATTAGTAGCGTGATTTGATACAATTAATGATAAACATAATGAGAAAACCAAAGCATAAGCAAATGAAACTTGAATCAAATCTAATAATAAAGATATTTCCCAATAAGCATTTCCATCTAGACGAGGCAATTTAAATATAATTTTTAAAATCTTGTGATTATTAATATTTTTTTGAAAGATAGCATTATTTCTTTTAGTAAGAGATGCTAGTCATGTGAGGTATAGAAAAGCAAAGCCACTGGATTTGATTAAGCCTAAAAATAAACTTTTTGGGAGGTTTCAACATCAACAACACAAAAAAGGAAAAAAATGATAGAAAACAAGTTTTGGTTTTCTTTTTTTATTTTGCTTCAGTAGCAGACATTTGCCATTGAACTCTAATAGAAAAATAGAAAAAATAGATATGCAGATTTACTTTCTCAGTCAATGTGTGGCATAATGCAATAGCAGAGAAACTAGTTGTAACTGAGTTTATGAGAGGTCTTCAGTTTACAAAGAGCACAAGCCTGAACAAGCCAACGTGAGTCATTTCATGAGGCTGTATCACTGTATCACCATAAAGATTTCTAGGCGAATGGCTTCTGTGGACCCTAAAATGTGCCTATAAGTGATCTGGTACTGTATGCTAGACATTCCCTGAAAGTTTTATATCTAATTGTAAGACATAGTTTAATTTCCTCATTGTACATTTAGTTACAAAATGTCAAAAATCCATTTTGTAACAAAGGGAATGCAATCAATCTTCAAAGAGGCGATGTAAATTTTTCAGAGTGAGAAGATAATTTAACTTCACTGTGCTAATAAAGAGAAAACTTTTCTGTTGATGATGTTAAAACATTGATACTGATAGGAAGTAGAAAGGTGGAGGCTAACAGCATGGTTGTCTGTGAGGAGTTTTGTAGCTACACTGACTGACTCTCTGATTTATTCTATGTCACTGGGCAGATCTCATACTAGTCTCTTTTTGACTTCATTTTCTTAATCATGAAAAGGGGATAATAATACCAACCTGTCTCAGAGGAGTGTGGCGAGAATTAATTAAGGCCCATAAAGGGTTTCAAAGGCCAAAGATGAAAGGTATCATACTAAGTACAAAACCTCATCATTAACCCTGAAGCTGATGGAATATAAAAACTTGTTTATTGATGGAAAAATTCTGTAACACTAAATAAGAATGCACTTTTCTGGATTGATGTGACTTAAGTTTAAGAATGGGTTCATAAATGTTTTATTTAGGTGCTCTATATTTAATTTTTCAACCTAAGCTAATAGAAGAATTGAAGAAAATACTAGTTTGAAAATAGAAATTATAGCCAATTCAAATTTAAAATTATATATTCCATTTACTTTTTGTTTTACCTCTGTATGTCATCAATGACCTGTATGTCATCAGTTGTTTGTGTCTGAAGAATGACTAAATCTAGTAAAGCTTCCTGGGGGTACATGAAAAGACAAAACATTTAATTTGTTGCCAACATTTTAGCATCGAGGTATTACAATTCAGTTTAGAATAAAGATGTTATTAAATTTTACCACAGTCAAGACATTTAACTGAGAGAAGCATGTTTCTCTAAATGCCTGTATTTAGGAGCCAACAGAAAAAGTATGTGAAAATAGCAATTTCATTTTCAGAAATATGACTTCTATTTCACTACCCTTGCCATGACATATACCTAGTTTCTTGGATTGCAAATGACTAATATCAAAACAAAAAAAAACATTGTAACGAATCAATTACCTCTATGTTTTGTAATAAAAAATGTTTGTTGCTTACTTTTGGCTGAAACTAAACAGCATCTTGATTTCATTGAATTTCAACACCTATTGCTGAGCAAATGAACAATTTTACCCTTTGAAATATTACCAAATTTATCAGTGGTTTGTAAATGATTCCGACTAGAGCCAATAAGGTTCCTCAGATATTATTTCCTAATTAAATAATTGCTCAGTTGGATGAAATCTTGGATGTCATAAATTAGCAATGAAACTGTTATACCTCAGGGTTCTACCTTTCTTAGACTTTTAAAAATATACCAGTTTTAGTGATAGTCTTCCCTTAGGTCAGTTCATGGGAACAATTCATTACTGATGTTTATTTTGCCTTGGGTTGGGTTGTAAAACTACTCTACAATAACATAACTTTAGGAGGTTGTTATTTTAGAATTATTATATCCTATATTGGTTGTGGTCAAGAAAAAGACAGACTGGAAAACAAGAAGCAATACATCTTTAAAACATTTAGTACTGCCATAAAAAAAAAAATTCAGTTTCATTCTAGTTAGAATTTTATTAATGGTCTACTTCATATTTCTTTTGTTAAGAACTCACTTATCCTTTACCCCAAATTTTGAATGTAAGCATTAACTATCCAAGTGGATAGCCATGCAATTAACCAGCTTAATTTTGGTTAGAAGATAAATGATTCACTGCTTTCTTGTGTCTGATGAGTAGGCACAGTGCTGTATTTAAAATGGTTCTGTCCCAGAGGGCGAATCTTACGGGTTTCACTCCCTGGCCTACTCAGAAGAAAAAAAAAAAGTTGTAGAGGTTAGAGCTGAGTACAGACTAAGCATGAAATTGTGAGGACATCTTATAACTTGATTATCGCACCAGTGTTATCAGAATGGTTCCCATTTTTCACATTGTTAAATTTGATATTTTAAGGATTTTCAGACATTAACAGGTATTTTCTGAGTTATCTTTTGGTTTAGTTATTCTTTTTGCATCTCAGACTTAAAAGAGCTCTGTAATAAATAAACATTATAGTTTTGCTTTGCTCAGCATCTAATTCTTTTTGCAATCGTAGTGCTCTATTCTGTGAAACAAAAATATTTCTCCTTTCCCTGGTGTCTGTTTTATGTACTATCTCTTTTAGTTGACAGAAATAAACTGTTTTCATCTCCAGTCACCTAGTCAGCAATTATTTAACAGGTTCCTCTGCCCCAAGAGTGCCTAAAAATATTTCCCTATTTATTTCTGCTAAATATTACATAAGAGTGAAAGCAAATCTTTTCATTCTTTTTGATGCACATGTGTTATATTTTATTATATCTGACAATAGATGAGTATGCTTTATTAGAATATCATCTAAAATTTTGTAAAGAAAGAGTAAAACATTCCATGTAATACAATTCTGCAAAGGCTTATTCAGAATGTTTTACCTGGTGAAGAAAGGGATGAATAAAAGCTCTCAATTCTCAAGGAACTTGTAATTTCCTAGAGTAGCTAATGTCTCACATTTCTTCAAGTTTCATCAACCTATGGATACAACCTATGTTGCCTTGGCATTTTCCTTATCTCTATGAATTGCTTCTTGCCCCACATTTCCTGCCTACATGTTTCTGAGATAGCACAGATCAGTTTGACAGAATGACCAGATAAAATGCAGTGGACTGTAAAGTGGAATGGTCCAAACAATGAAATTCATACCCCGAACAGAATACATATAATCTTAGAAGCCACAGTAATCTTTTGGAATCTTCAAATCAAACTCTTTTATTTTATTGGTGGGGTTCTTGATATTATAATGAATTATGTGATTATTAAAACATTCATATCTACACAAATTGTTACCTTCTTGAATTTTCATGACCGTTAAGAATGCAAGGATAATTCATAGGTGCTCCTCATCCTTAATTTAGCTAAAGCATCAATATTTTCCCTTTCCAAACTTCTTAAACTTTTAACAAAGAGCAAAATTTAAACTCATTTTTCCCTATGTGAAAGTTTATTACATTCATTTAAATAATCAAAATAGACTTATTGTGGTGATATAAATATCAAATCGTTATGTTGTATACCCGAAACTACTATAGTATTATATGTTGATTATACCTCAATTAAAAAAAAAGTAAACAAAAATAGAAAAAAAATAACCAAAATGAAGTTGTCAGGGAATGGAGTTTTCAAAGAATAAAATTTTTAGACTATAGAATATGGAAAATATTGAAAATGCCAGCATTTGGAATCAATCAAGAATTGATTCCAAGCTAAGGCATTCATTACATTCTGACTTGACATGAGAAATTAAGTTATTAAGCCAACAAGCATTTGTTCAGCCATATTTAAGACATCTGTCTAGGCATCCAGGACTCAAAAATGAAAAATCTATGATCCATACTTTTAAAAAATTCAGTCTAGTGGAATTGGTAAACACATGCAGAAATAAATCGAATACACAGAAATAAGTGTAGTGGTAGATGCTAGGACTGTGAGGGAAGGCTTGACAGAGGAGGTGAACTCTGGACAGTCTTGAATACAGAATGGGAATTTGCTGTATACAGAAGAGGAAGAAAGGGCATTTCAGGCAAAGAATAAAATGTGCAAAGGCATAGAGTTTTGAAAAGATACGTGAGAAGTTCATTGTGGTTTGGAGCTTAGAGTTGTGGCAGGGAGTGGAAGGAAATGAAATTGGAAGAGTATATTGGGGTTACATCATGAAGGCATTGTACCCAGACAAAAGAGCTTGGCTTTTATAGGGACGCTAGTAGGAAATCAGGGGAAATTGTTAAAAAAAAAAAAAAAAAAGGAAAGATGAAATAATATTTATTTGGTAAGAAGAAAATTGTGGCAAGACTGTACAAATGTATTGTAGGAGATATTGATGGGGGAAAGAGACCCATGCTTCTTTTTGAAAATATAAATATTTTAGCTTACCTCCAATCATGATAATTCAGATATTCACCCTTAAACACCTATGACAGCCTCCTCTGCCTAAATTTTCCTGCTCTCTATTTCTCCTAAGAATTTCTAGTTAAAGAAGTGGTCTGAGAAGAATGAGCCATTAAAGAAAACTGCAGGCCTCTTAGAGAAGTAGAAAGAAAATCAGGAGTGAATGTCTTAGATGACAAGGCCATATCAGCTTCACATTCCTGCTGCAAACCCTGACCCAATCATATAAATTGAATCTGGGCACTCACTGCCTTTCCTCACAGAACTGGATAGAATGGATGACTCGGGTGCCTGTGTCCAACAGAGCCATAGACCTTTGCGTCCTTTACCTCCCTTCAGTTCCTTAACAGTCTTGGAAGTGTGAGTATAGTTTTTTTTTCACCCTTGGGAAAAGGGAGACCTCAACTCCACCTCCAATTATCTTTCTCTTGAAAGCAGCTAAGGTTGGAGTAGAAGAGATGGAAGGAGGAATCGGGCTGTGTAGGGAGAGAGTGGCTCCATGCCAGTGATAGTGGAGAGTATACTGTATGGTGTTTGTTACTTTCAACTGGTTCAGATTTAGATCTCCAGTTTGCTTTAGGAGTTGAATAATCACAGCCTTTTGAAAGCTAGACTTGTGGGAATTCTTTGGTAAAAAAAATTTTCAATGATTTAGTAGACTTCCAGTCAGTTTGCTACTGGTCAATTTCATATGCCAGTAACCACAACCAACATACTTGTCTAGACACTTTTTTTTTTTTTTTTTTTTTTTGCATGAAGACTCTGGTCTCTATTGGTAGCCTTTAAGTTCAGCTCATTTTCATCACTCAGCTTATTGGTAGCTATGAAATCACCTAACGCAATGGGCTGGTTGGAGGAGGCAAAATGTTAAGTATCCTTGATAAGACAGAGTTTATGTACTGTTAAGATTGTAGTTTCTAAGACATTGCTTAAAACTGCTTCAGTTGGGGGAGAGAAGACTTGGATTTTTAAAATTTAAGAGGCTCTAATCCATCAGATTTTCAGTTTCCTTTGATTGTAGGCAGAGTAGGCCTCTCTCAACAGAGCTAAAGTCCTTTCTACTTTTGCTTGGAGTCCGGACATCTCTAGCTCAAACTTGTAAGAATTTGATGCAGCCAACAATGATCAGTACTCCGATTTTTTCTAACCATTTCCCATTTACTATATTAATTACCAAGTGGTCTACCTTCCAAGTTACCATAGGTAACAGTTTTATTAGATGTTCTGCTAAGACATAAGAAGGGTGCTTGCTGCCTTTCCTGCTTTTAGGAAAGTATTCCAACTAATTTCATTGAGCCAGTGCCACATATTTCAGGTTCTATATTTGAAACAGCCCACTTTGTACATAGAATTTTGTATTAGTTATTATATTTGACTCTAGCAGAAAATCTCAAATAATAATGGCCTAAAAATAGTTT
Organism: Pteropus vampyrus; assembly: GCF_000151845.1. NCBI lineage: Eukaryota > Metazoa > Chordata > Mammalia > Chiroptera > Pteropodidae > Pteropus > Pteropus vampyrus. The sequence continues at coordinate 10,052,221 of NW_011888806.1, forward strand.
TTTTCTCTCTTGTAAATGTCTCAAAGTAGTACAAAGCTGGTTTGACACTTGACGGTATCAGGGATCCAGGGTTCTTACATCTTGTTCCACAGTGAGTGAACCCCGACTCCCTGAGATTACCTTGTAGCACAAGCTGGCTACTGTCAAAAAGTGAACAACGAGTTGATGATAGAGAGTTTATGTTTTGGTCTTTGTCATACTGTGCCTGTCTTAAAATGAAAATATTTATTAATTGCTCATTGATCTGAAATTCCATTATGATAATTCTAACTTCAGGTTTTTGATACTGCAGAATATCTCTACTTTTCTCAAAAATAATCTTGAAATTTTCAAAATAAAATGAACTTTTGTGCATATATGAGGGACTGGATTACAAAGGCTAATGAACCATAATAATGATGGCAAAACTGCTTTTGGTAATCTGCTACTTTTCTATGAAGTGATATTTGTAATCCTCTACATACTGATATTGTTGCTCATGTAATACCGTTATTTAATTGTTTTTAAAATTTTTGATATCTAAATCATTTGTGATTAAGGATCAAGATCAATGACCCAATTCAATTTATACAGAAAGATAACTCTTCTGCAGATAGGTATATATTTATGTGAGTCTCAATAAGCAACCATATTGTGATATTGGAAAGCTTCTATTGTGAAATTAATTCTTACTTCAGTTTAAAGATTTTCTGTATAGGCAGAATATACAAATAATAGTTTAAAAAGTGATAGTTAACTCTGCTTCGAAGTGTTCATTTATGCATGATAAAGAAAATGAAAATCAACTTACAATACTTACTTTTAAAATAGCAGTAAAACAAAACAATCATAATCAAAACACTGTAGTCCTTGAAAAAAGTTGGTTGCAAAGTTTATCTCTAAGTTATCAAATAATAAATATAGTTACTTGAAAATAAATATAGTTACTTGACTAAGTTATGAAATAACAAATATAGTTACTTGAAAATAAATATAATTACTTGACTAAGTTATCGAATAATAAATATAGTTACTTGAAAATAAATATAGTTACTTGAGGGCCACAGGAAATTATTCAGAGTTGGCACATGTAATTAATTATTCCTCACCACTCTTCCAATTAACATATAGTCAGAATACTTTTTCAACAGCTAGAAAAAATTGCACAAAATTTTGCTCAAGGATTAATCATGACATAATTGATGACTTTGCTCTTATACTGCATTTAATTAAAAGTATATTATTTCTTTTCTAACTTTTCATGATTAATTCAATTGTTTTAATTCAAATGTAGTTTTCAATACATTTTTTGAATATTTTATATAATTTCAGCTATGGATAATTTTTATCACAATAGTAAATGGTTAACATTTATATTTTTATAATTTTTGTTTGATGTTTACAACATATTTATAAACTTTTGTATTTTAAATATATTAAAGGTTTAGTTCTGCTGACTAATTTTTTAAATTTTAAAATAAAATACAAACATTTTTACTGGTATTTTAGCATTACATGAAATAAACAGTGAATTATAAGTGGTATTTTCACTTGGCTCCAGAACAGAAATCCCTAAACCATAATGGTGAAAGCATAGTATAGATTTAGTTTGGCTTCATAGTGTTACAAGAATGTAAAGACGTTTTAAAGGAACCAAACTTATTCAGAACATGTGTTCAGTCTTTTCCACACCCGAGAGCTGTAGATGATGCCATTTTGAGCACTTTCATTGTTAATAGTGAGCAGGTTGTGCTCTAGCGGAATGGTAAGAATACTAGGACCGGAAGTGGCTTGGAGGGCATTGAGACCTACTACAGCTCATGGGGAGCAGAGCGTAACTGGTCTTCTGACTTCAATAATGGAGCCTCCCCGTCTTGAACTTTTATGGTGGGAATTTATATTTTGTTCTTTTTTTTTCCCCCCCTCAAAATATGTTCTTGAACCCATCCAAATCTGATCTTAATTGTAGGGCAGGGCCAACTTTATGGGTATATGACCTGTGTAGTTACACAGCACCAGCACTCAGAAGGGCCCCTTGCCTAGTTTAATGTCTAGTTTAATGCTCTACTGCTGCCATCTTGAAATTCTTAATAAGTTTTGAACAGAGTTTCTTATTTTCATTTTGTATTGAAATGGGCTGTGCAAATTATGTAACGAATTCTGTTGCAGTGAGTGGTTTGCTTTTACTTTCTAAGGAAGAGTGATATAGATACTCTAATGTTTGTCTAATGTCTGATTACTTTTTTTTTAAAGTTCAATTGGTGCTTATTGTATTTGGATGTATTTAGGCACGAAGGCAAAATGACCCTAGCCGGAGTTGATGTGAAACAAACATTTGAAGTGCTAAACTGTATTCCTTCATCCCATTAATACCTCTTTTCTCCTTCCTATTCATCAGGGCCTTTATGCTCCTTCCTGGACTTCCCTCAGGCCTGCCTGATATTTTACCATTTCCCATCATGGAAAATGCAGCAAACATATACATATATATTTTCATTTAGAGATGCTCCATCAAGACATACTTGCTTTCTCTTCCATTGCCATAGAGACTTACACTGTTCTATTGGAAAGCAACCTCAGATGTTATTTCAGTAATGACTCTGAGGTCTTTTCATTATGTCCTTAACCACCATGGAAAAGGTGGACTCTGTTGGTCCTCACTAAAGTGGCCCCATTTATTCTGTCCTACCAAAGATCACCTCCATACCAAGGATAAGGAGACAGAAATGAAGGACATGAGGGAAAAGGGAGCCTGTTTCTTCATGCACTCATTCCCAAGACAGCCTTTTACCCTGAGACATCGGTTCTACTTAAAAAAGTTTTCAGGGGAATAATTCCTTGCACTCCTTTCGAAATCTTGTATCCTTCACTGAGTGGGCCTTGCCTTGTATTCTTAGTCTTATTATGATACACGCAAGGGCTTTATAACATTTTTTGGCTCTTTTATTATCCAACTGTCTTAATATTTTGTAACAGAAAAAAACAATACTCACAAACATGACCATGCCATTGTTTTCTTGTTTCCTGCCTTTTCTTGTCTCCTACCCTTTCTTCTTTCCTTCTTTTCTTTTTTAAACTCTTCCATAGAGAGCAAGTCTAAAAATTTTTGCTTCCTCTTGAAATAGTGAAATTAAAATAAAACCCCAAACATAACAACTTTCAGTTTTGAAAGACAGAACTTGTGGGCTTGTCTCTGTAACCATGAAGTTGCTGTGTCAGCAAAAGCCCTTTGTTCCCCACAGGAAGCAATCCCATCGTAACAACTTCCTTTCTAGCAGCTCAATAGAACTATTGTTTCTGAAGTTTATCAGATGGACCCAGTACCAGAAATCCCCATTGGCAAGAAAGTAGAAATAATCTTTTTTATAATCACCTAACTAAACTCTCAGAGTGACTGTATTTTGTTTTATTTTGTTTATATTTTCTATTTATTAAATTAGCTTGTGTTGCTCACTAATTTTGATGATAGATTTGAAAGTGGAGAATGTAAGTCATAAGTAAGGAAGTAACTTTGATTCACTGAATTAAAAGTGAATTTTGAAGCAATATACGAGAAAGCAAGATGTTTTTGGCTTCCCGTCCTGCTGCATTTTCAGTAAGAATAGTTGGTAGGCAGTTAACTATGATGTAGTCAACCTCGTCTGCAGAGTCAGCAGTTTTTCCTAAATTTTTTTTTTAAACTGTAAACCATTTAAATGTCTTCTTGTTTTTAATTTGAGGTATCTTTATCTTCTCTGCATTATCTCCTGCTTCCTTACTTCATAGCAGAGACTTGTTTTCTGCTCAAGGATTGTGTTAGTAAGTATCGGAAATGCAATGCGTGACCTCTTGGGTTATTTAAGAATAATAACTTAATCTCTTATGGAAAAAACCCTTCTCAGGCATTCTTTGGGGGAGTTAACCTTCTTATTAGAATTCCTCAATCCCTCCCACATTCCCCATTCTCTTCTCTCCCCCTCAGCAACACTGAATTTGGCAGAGACAAATCACCATTTCTTCCTCATTGCTTTTCTTCAGTCTTAGTTTCAATGACATTTCTACCCTTTAAACTTCCTTACTACTAGTTATGGGTTTTCTTTCACAGGAGTGACTGTGTCCTCTGGTATTTTCTATTCTCCTTTCCTTTCTTCACTTAGTGACTCACCCCATCTCTTTAGATCTCATCTTGAAACATTCTTAGGCCTGTTTTCTTTGGACTGAACCTGACTCCCACACAATCCAGTTCCCCATACACTCTCCTTAATGTACTTGCCAAGGCTGCAAGTGTGCTTAATTGTATCTTTCCTGCATTCGAATTTTAGTTCTTCTTTTTTTAGTGTTTAAAAATTCAAGTTTTTCTTAGAAGAGATTACCCAGTCCATTTCCATTCTATTTTCTTCTCTTAGGTTCTAATTGAATTTCTAAATGAAGATAAACAGAAAAAGGACAGTAGATTTTTACTGTGCAGAATTAAAGTGTTTAGGGCTTACATTTTCCTGAGACCTCTGTGAGTTAGTTGTCTTCTGAGACATAACAGAGAATCTCAGGTGATGCATCATCACTCTGGTGTATGGGGAGTTTGTCCCTGCAAGCCAACAAGGACTTAGGCGTTATATACAGGAAGAGAAGAAAATTCCCACAGGAAGATGCAAGACATAGCTATAAGAATGGAAGAAGAGAAAAATAGCAGAGAAATTAGTTTGGTGAAATCATAGTTTAGAACAGATGTAAAAGTTGCTAATTTGTTCTTTGTTCCTTTTATAGCTAGCTCCATCCCCGCTGCATCTTTCTATGTGCACCTACTTAATCTGGTCTCCGTTTAGGTCCCTGCCCAAAACAGACCACCACTAACTAGGATGTGGTGTGACTGTTATAGCACATCCCTCTGGGCATCCTTGGCTTTGCGATTTCCCGGATTGAAGCAGCAGTAGTAAATCTGCCTTTCACTAGATCCCTCCATAAGCCCTTCCTTGTGTTCTGTGGCTCTGATGACAGACTGCATGATGAGGCAGACAGTGCGCTAAGAGCAGGAAGAGATATGGCACCCTCTGGCATGGTGGTATTCGGGTTGTAGGCTGATCTGGGGCTGACGTCAGAGCAGCATTAGCTGTGCTGTCATACTGGAGGCAGGCAAATGCTGGGTTGGGAAGATGTCTTGCATCTTCCTATGGGAATTTTCTTCTCTTCCTGTATCTTCTGACAGAGATACCACAAAAACAAGATGGAAAACTTCAAAATGATATTATGTTTCAGTTTCAATAGTAAAACAAACAGTATCTATAAAGTTCCCTTGGAACTATTCTGAAAGTTAAAACTTTGGCTGGCATAACTGGGACATTTCGTCTTGTCACATATATATCTGAGAAATGTTGGGAGCTGGAATCTGAGCTAAGTTCTGGTTGACAGGTCAGTGACCTCTGTGATCCTATAGGGAGTTTAACTCTTCATTTCACAGATGAAGAAATTTGAGACTCAGGGAGGTAGAAAGACTTACTAAAGGTCTATAGCTTGTTAGTTCCAGAGCCAGAGCTAAGACTCAGGTCCCTAGGCTCTCTGTCTAGTGTTTTTTCTATTGTACCATGCTGCCCTATAGTTCTTAATGCTTGTAGCTGCTGGCTGTCCCATGACGTGACTTTTTAATGTAATTGGGCTTCCTAATGTTATTTTATTGGACATTATGGATAATATGTTTATCTCTTTATATTCTGAATAATAATATAATGCATATTCATTGTGGAGAATAAGAAATTTAGAAACATAGGGAGGAGAAAATAATAATATTTTGTAATTCTGCTACCCAGAGATGATCACTATCAACATTTTATATCCTAATATAAAAAAGTTCTATTTTTCTGATCTTTTTTTACAGATAAATGTGTGTTTGTTTGTTCGTGTGTGTGTGTGTGGGCACGCTTTTGTGCAACTACAAAATTGAAATTATATATTTTGTATCAGTTGGAGTTCTTTAGTTGCAAACAGAAGAAACTAACCTAGTTTCAAAGTTAAGGAAGGGAAGGAATTTCTTGGTAGGCTACAAAATCAAAGAAACACCCAGGCCTTGGAAAAATAGAACTTGAGAAACTCAGCTGCTTTTATCAGAAGAGAGAATAAGTACTGGATAGGAGAAAATAGCAATGTGTATAGATGTCCTCGTTTTGAAATTTATAGTCGCATCTGGGATGAGTAAAGAATAGCTTTAAATTCCTTTGTAAATGAAGTCAATCTGTTGCCAGTTCAAGGTAACTCTCTCTTCTAGGTTATTATTACATTCTAAGTTCAGACTCTCTCTCTCAGAATTTCTCCTTTTCACCTCACCTTCCTTACTCCCTGTGTTAGCCTCTGGGAACAGAGGAAGTTTATACTACCATCCCGCCAGCAGGGGATAGGTATCTGGTCCTTGTGTTGCTCTCCAGTCCTTTCTGGCTGGGGTCTTGCCTTGTGTGGATTTTGCCTGTGAGTCCCTGGCCTTGCTCATCTGCAGCCAATGTAGTACATCCTTTATGTCCTGGGAACAGCCAGTGCAGTACAGAGCGATTGCTGCCAGGAGTTTGGTCATCTTCCCCTGCTACTGCTGAGAGCCAACTGCTCCTGGCTTTAGTATGGGGCCTCCCTATCCTCTACTGTGGTCACCCTCATCCCTGCCCCCACCCACCCACAAACTGCTGTCTCATTGTTCCCAGCGCCCTTCCATTTCCGTCTCTGGGATCCATGGGGATTGTAGGGGCGGGTGGCTCTCTCAGGCCCCTTCTGTCTCTAGTCCTGACCTGCTGCCATTCATACCCTTTTGCAGACGCTTTTTGTTGTCACTTGGCATTCTGAAAGTGGCTCCTCCATGATTTCGTGGAGAAAGTAGGACAAAAGTACCTTCTTTTCTCAGATCCTGAAACTTAATTGGAGCACAAGTATCCATCTTCAATTTCACCGCAGGAAGGGGGACAGTCCCCTCAGGGACTCTTCCTACATCTGGCTTTCTTCTCTTCTTTCCTTCTTTCTGCAGTCTCTTCCCTGCAGCCCAGGAGGGAATTTTTCTTCTTTCTTATTAACCAGGCAGGAAACTGATTTTATGTTAAATATTGCATTTTTTTTTTATTTCGTGATTAACTTTTTCATCTTTATGCACTACTCTTCTAGATTCTGCCTCAATATTCCAATCATGTCCTTTTTATTGATTAAAAATAAAATTAGTTCTCTCTCAATGGCCTAGTTCTTATGTATCAAAGGTGCTTTCCTTCAGAGTGGTAAGCCGGCTCTGAGTGAAAAATGCATTGAAGCATATCAATGGATTTTTACTTTCCTAAGGCAATGACTCCAATTGATCCAGCAGGTGGAGAGCTACAGGACAAAATAAATAATTTAGTGAAAGGAGGAAAAATCCTCAGTTAAAAATTTCTAACTATAGGTTTATCTTTCTTCATTTAATTTGATACCTTATACTTTCCACTATCAAGAGAATTTTCTAATACAGGGCTGTATGGTATTTAATCATCAACCCATTTGTTTGGTTACCCCATATCTCATTAGACCTTCCTTCTATAATTAAGCATTTAAATCATTTCGAGTCTTTGTTATTATAATTAATACTGTAACAAATGTTCTTGGACATACATTTATACATGTCTCTTTACTTATTTTATTGGACAACATTTTTAGTGGGACAATGTTTGGGTCGAAAGTTAAAAATTTAAAAATAATCTTGATATATTTTGCAAAATGGTTTCCTAATTTTTTTTTTT
>NW_011888806.1:10060751-10063430 GCF_000151845.1 Pteropus vampyrus
CAAAAAAACAAAAGATTTTAAATTTGAAAGTTCTTGTGGGTATTTAAATTTGCATTTCTTTACTATTAATTAGGCCAGGCATTTCTCCATATACTTATTTCCAATTTATATCTCTTTTTTATAACTTGTCTGGTCAATTTCCTTCTCATAATTTCATGGTGTTTTAGTGTAAGGTTCAAAGCTATTAAGTATATATTTGAACTATCAGAGTTGTTAAGAATAGTTCCCCTATTTTGTCTTTTCATTATTATTTTTATATGTACAAAAGTTTAACATTTATATAAAGTATTGTATTTATGGATATGGATGTGAATATGTAAAATATCTCTACTGCTAATTTGGTATATGGATGTAATGCAATTCCAACCAAAATCTAAAAAGATTATATGTAAAACCTTACAACTTTATTTAAAATTATGTGGAAAAGAGATAAAATCATCCAAAATATAGCTAAAGAAAAAAAAGCAAAACAGAGATTTTTCTTATCAGATGTCAGATAACAAGGTTATAGTAATGAAGACAGTGTGAATTAGTGTTGAGATTAAACACTCGGGTGGGAAAAGGAGTTACTCTTCCTTAGAATAGTAAATGATGCTGGGATAATTGGTGAAACATGTGCAAATAAAGGAATTGTTTCTCTAATTGCTCCATATGTCAACAAAGATTCTGTGCGAATTAAATACCTAACTGTGAAAGGTAAAAACTTTTCAACTTTTAGAAGACAATATAAGGAGGTTATCTTTATGCATATTGGTAGGAAAAAATTATAAAACACTGTGCACAAAACACAACTATGAAGAAAAAAATCAATAAATTCGACTGTATTAAAATTAATAATGGCTATTTATCAAAAGATAGTGATAACCCATAAATGAGAAGAATTTTCTATTCATGTAATCCATAAAGGATTGGTTTACAGAATAGGTAAAGAATCTTGGAAGCAATATGGTAAAGATACAAACAACCTGAGAGAAAATTAAACAAAACAGAGGAACTGTATTTCTTAGGGAGGCTTTGAGACTTGAGTTCCTATAAGCAGGCTTCTCTGTCCTTTTGACATGTTACCCATCATTCTTTGAGCACGTCCTTATTAATGCCACAATTAGATGTTCCAAGCTCATTCACATGTTTTCTTTCCCAGCCGTAGAATTAGCCATTTCTCTAAGGATCCTGATTTCTTTTAGGGGAGAATTATATTTTGAAACCAAGATCTGTGCACAAGGTGCAAATATTACTATTGTGATGTCATTGCTCTCATTCCCTCTCCATGGACAGAGTAGGAAATATCTGCATGCACACACACACATACACACATGTATATACACATACACATTACATCCATGTTTATTTCCCTATGTATCTATAATACTGAAACCATTATGTTCACAGTGATACCTCTGATTCCAGTCCATCACCATGAAGTCCAATCTCATTTTCTCCCTGGACCTCATTACCCTTAATACATTTACTTATTTAATCAATTCCCTATATGCGCCAATCTCTCTTTGCCTTACCCCCACTTGGACTGCAGGGCTATTGCAGCTGGACACCACCACGTGGACTCCCTCTTCACCCTATCCAGTCTCCAGTATCCTGAACCAGGCCACCCTCATGCATAGGCACCCTCCTCACTCTGCTCAGTCTCCAATACCCATGCTAGGCCTTCCTCCCATGCAGATCAGACACTCATCTTACCTCATTCTAGGTTCCCATGACTTTCTCTATCCTGGTGCAAATGCCTGTCCTGCTTATCCCTACCTAATGGCTTTGTGTCTGAGTTGTTCTGGAAAAGAAGGGAAAAGGAAGAAGAGAAGAGCTACCTGTAGATATTTATGGTTTCATTTTTAAAAATAATTGTCTCTTTAATCCATGGAAATATGGTATGATTTAAAGATAATTTTACTTATATTGAATCATTATTTACTAAATAATTCTTTATATCTTTATATAAATATCTTTTTGCTTAGCATAATATACAATGTTGAAATAAAGAACAATTTTTATTTTTGAAGAAAGTGGTAGAAAGACAATCCGAGGATCAAGAAAGCTAATTTGTTTGAGATTTCATCTACCACTGAACAAAGAAAAATAAAGTTAAATTTGAACAAGGCTGAATTTTTCTTTTAAGAAGACAATGTGTAAAGTCCAGCTTAAGAAAGTTTTAAAATTTAATAGAGAAAGCTATTCACTAAAATGTGAAATCTCAGGATGAACAAATATAATCATGTCTGGGCCCTGGGACTGCAACACATTAGTTGCTCATGAGGGATTGTTCTCTAATACACATCTGTTTCCATCTAGAAAAATAAACAAAAAAGCCCTTCCTTACTTTTGGCTCCACTTCTTTGAATTACGTCAAGTAAAATTAAACATTGCAAACCAAAAACTGTCCAAAGAAAGCATGGATTTATATGAGCATATTTACTACTATAAGTATTATGTAAGAAGACTGCCTGCTGAGTGTTCAAGAGGTTTTCAGTGTAGATTATATATCACTAAATTCTTTAGTAGATACTGTTACTGCCTCAGTCTCGCCTTGGGACAGATTATTTCCTCTAGTTTTCCTATGTCAACTTCCAATTGACTAGAACCTCACAGTTGTCAATTTCTGGTGACATAGGGAAATAAGATTTCCCCATTATATTTCTTCCTTATTGCATTACTATAGACTCACTGTGA
>NW_011888806.1:10063480-10076348 GCF_000151845.1 Pteropus vampyrus
AATATGGTAAAGACACAGACAACCTGAGAGAAAATTAAACAAAACAGAGGAACTGTATTTCTTAGGGAGGCTTTGAGACTTGAGTTCCTATAAGCAGGCTTCTCTGTCCTTTTGACATGTTACCCATCATTCTTTGAGCACGTCCTTATTAATGCCACAATTAGATGTTCCAAGCTCATTCACATGTTTTCTTTCCCAGCCGTAGAATTAGCCATTTCTCTAAGGATCCTGATTTCTTTTAGGGGAGAATTATATTTTGAAACCAAGATCTGTGCACAAGGTGCAAATATTACTATTGTGATGTCATTGCTCTCATTCCCTCTCCGTGGACAGAGTAGGAAATATCTGCATGCACACACACACATACACACATGTATATACACATACACATTACATCCATGTTTATTTCCCTATGTATCTATAATACTGAAACCATTATGTTCACAGTGATACCTCTGATTCCAGTCCATCACCATGAAGTCCAATCTCATTTTCTCCCTGGACCTCATTACCCTTAATACATTTACTTATTTAATCAATTCCCTATATGCGCCAATCTCTCTTTGCCTTACCCCCACTTGGACTGCAGGGCTATTGCAGCTGGACACCACCACGTGGACTCCCTCTTCACCCTATCCAGTCTCCAGTATCCTGAACCAGGCCACCCTCATGCATAGGCACCCTCCTCACTCTGCTCAGTCTCCAATACCCATGCTAGGCCTTCCTCCCATGCAGATCAGACACTCATCTTACCTCATTCTAGGTTCCCATGACTTTCTCTATCCTGGTGCAAATGCCTGTCCTGCTTATCCCTACCTAATGGCTTTGTGTCTGAGTTGTTCTGGAAAAGAAGGGAAAAGGAAGAAGAGAAGAGCTACCTGTAGATATTTATGGTTTCATTTTTAAAAATAATTGTCTCTTTAATCCATGGAAATATGGTATGATTTAAAGATAATTTTACTTATATTGAATCATTATTTACTAAATAATTCTTTATATCTTTATATAAATATCTTTTTGCTTAGCATAATATACAATGTTGAAATAAAGAACAATTTTTATTTTTGAAGAAAGTGGTAGAAAGACAATCCGAGGATCAAGAAAGCTAATTTGTTTGAGATTTCATCTACCACTGAACAAAGAAAAATAAAGTTAAATTTGAACAAGGCTGAATTTTTCTTTTAAGAAGACAATGTGTAAAGTCCAGCTTAAGAAAGTTTTAAAATTTAATAGAGAAAGCTATTCACTAAAATGTGAAATCTCAGGATGAACAAATATAATCATGTCTGGGCCCTGGGACTGCAACACATTAGTTGCTCATGAGGGATTGTTCTCTAATACACATCTGTTTCCATCTAGAAAAATAAACAAAAAAGCCCTTCCTTACTTTTGGCTCCACTTCTTTGAATTACGTCAAGTAAAATTAAACATTGCAAACCAAAAACTGTCCAAAGAAAGCATGGATTTATATGAGCATATTTACTACTATAAGTATTATGTAAGAAGACTGCCTGCTGAGTGTTCAAGAGGTTTTCAGTGTAGATTATATATCACTAAATTCTTTAGTAGATACTGTTACTGCCTCAGTCTCGCCTTGGGACAGATTATTTCCTCTAGTTTTCCTTTGTCAACTTCCAATTGACTAGAACCTCACAGTTGTCAATTTCTGGTGACATAGGGAAATAAGATTTCCCCATTATATTTCTTCCTTATTGCATTACTATAGACTCACTGTGAAATTCTTCTGGGATATATCCCATAATTCTCTTGGATCTACTTGATAAAAATTTTCTGACATTATTTCTATCATATTTGATAAAATGTTTTGTAGTATCTTATACTATCTTATAACAGACAAGCAAACATTTCACAATTTCAGCCCTGGGAATTTGATAGATTAGATTCTTTTAGCTCAGCTTGTTTTCATTTTTCCCTTTGAGAATCGTTTTACTACCAAAGTAGATTAAAGAGTTTACGGAGACAGATATATCATAGCATAAAGAGTATATGCATTGAAATGTATTCTTGGATTAGTTAATTACATTGTTGATAGAAAAGAATACAATTAACTTAGGCTGTATTTTCATGTGATTCTTGGGTTGTCCATCTTGAATAAATCATTAAACCTGTTTAAGCAGTAATTAGCTTGAATTATTTTCTAGTAAATTTTGAATTTTGTAAATGTGTTCTGGAATTTGCAGGCTTTGGCAGAAGAGTCTCGGGTCCTCGCTTCTCAGAAATAAAGTTCAAGAGGCCATTTCTTTCTTGTCACCAACAAAACTCAAAATAGAAACAAGGACCCAAAAGGCAGTTATGACAATGTTGAGAAAAATATTAAGCCGTGTATAAAGATGGACATGATTATTGTAGTGGTTTTAAAAATCATAGAATAGAAAAGAGGCCTCTTCCATGAGCCAGATAGGATACTTTTACAGTTGCTTCAAAGGTGACTGGAGAAAGTATTAAATTTTTTTTCTAATTACTTTATATTTTGGAATAATTTTAAATTCCTAGGAAGTTGTAAAGATAATACAGAGTTCCCATATATTCCTTATCAGTTTCCTTTAATGATAATATCTTAGCAATACCATTGTACATTTGTCATAACTAAGAAGCCAGCATTAATACACCACTATTCATTAAACTTCATATTTTATTTCAATTCAGTAGTTTTTTCAGTAATGTCTTTTTCTGTTCCAGATTCCAATCTGGGGTACATTACATTTAATCATTATGTCTCCTTGAGTCTCCTCTAGTCTGCGACAGTTTCTCAGTCTTTCCTTGTTTTTCATGACCTGGACAGTTTTGCGGTGGACCAGTCAGGTGTTTTATAAAATATCCCTTAATTTGAGTTCATCAGATGTTTTTATCATGAATAGATTGAGATTACAGGTTTTTGAAAAGTATATCACAGGTATGAAGAACTCTTCTCATCATAGCATATTATCATATCATCATATCATATCATATCATATCATATCATATCATATCATATCATATCATATATCAGGAGTTCATGCAAACATCATGACTAACCCTGGTGATGTTAACCATGTCAGTGGTTGTTTGCCAGATTTCTCCATTGGAAAATGACTGTTTTTTCATTTCCAAACCCTACTCTTTGGAAGTAAGTCACTAATTCTAGCTCATGCTCAAGGTGGAGGGAGTGAGTGCAGAATTAATCTGCACCTCCTGGAAGGGAAAGTATCTCTGTGTGTTACTTGGAAGTCATCTATAAGAATAATTCATCTCTTTGCCATTTAGTTATTCACTCATTCATTTATACCAGAGTGGACTAATGTGTATTTATTTTATACTTTGGGTTATAATTCAGTGCTATGTTATTCAACTTATTGCAAAATTGTTCCAGCTTTTGGCCATTCGGAACTCTTTCAGATTGGCTTCTGTATATCTTTGACATGCCCCCATTCTTTTGTGCTTTGAGCTTTCTGGCATCACAGGATGCTCTGGGCTCATTTTATATTTGTCTTACTTCAGTCCCAGAATCAGCATTTCTCTGAGAAGTTCTGGTTCCTTTATTAGAGGATGATATTTGGATGAATTTTTACAATGTATTGTAGCCTAGGTAGATTTGGACAGGTAGAGCTCAGACAATTTTCACAATAGTGATCAATGTCATGATCCAAAGTCTAGGAATTTTACCAGAAACCACCCTACTGAGGAATTTTATTAAAAATTCCACCAAAAGCATTTAAGTGAATTGTAGGATTGAAGAATAGTACTCATATTATGTGATCTTGGAAATTTTCATTAGAGCGAGCAAGATTTATCAAACTGACAGCATATTAAATCTCTATGATTCATACCTGAGAGACATTGCAATGGAATTCAATGGACTCTGAGAACAGCTTGCATAAACTTTGTTGGAACTTTAGTAAACAGGAGCAAAATCTAAAAGTAATAAATGGATTCATACTTAAGTAAATTGCATGGTTAATTTAAACACTTTGATAATCATGATTCCCGAAAATGTCTAAGTGACATTCCAGTTATATTTCAAGAAAGAATATGGCATGTATTGTCAAAAATACTACAAAGACAATAAAGATATACACACAAATATATATATATATAAAAGGCAGTGCCTCTGCCTTCCTGGCAGGTAAATAATATAAGGAAACCTTATGTGGTAGGAAAGACGAGTTTTAATGAAGAGCCTTGGGTGCTGTAACATAAATAAATTCCGTGGCTATGGCAACAGGATCCCTGAAGAAGCTGTAGAGGGCTGTATCTTTAGAGGCACCAAAGACCCATGATTCTAAGCAAGGAGTGGTGGTGCCTCTGTGAGATGGGGAGAAAAACCGAGACAGTGGAAGAGATTTGTTCTTTTCTCTCTCATGGGACAAACGTGTTTACTAGTCAGGGAGCAAATGAGGTTGAGTCCATGGGGCTTGAAGTCTGTAGAGGGTGGGAAAATCAAACAGTAAGATCAGGAGCAGGAAGCAATGCTTTGGTGAAATATATTTGTTCAGTAACTCTTGGCTTTAAACCACTTTACACATAATTTTAAAGTACATCATTTAAAATCAGGCCACAAAGTGGCCTAGAAGAAACTAAAGCCAAGAACCAGAAAGAACAAAGGTACATCCAGAGCAAATATTCAATCTTATGAAATCTTAGTAGGGGAAATATTTAGCCAGCTAGTTAGGAATCTTGAAAGAATGAGTACTGATGTAGATTTCTATTTTGATTTTCTACCAAGCTCTTGGTGGTATACTTTTTTTTTTTCACGTGTGAATAATTCATTTAAAATTTTTGTTTATTTGTTTTATCATGGTAAAATAAACATAAAATTGACCATTTAATCATTTTTAAGTGTATAGTTGAGTGGCATTAAGTATATTCACATTATTGTATAACTATCACCACATTCATTTTCAGAACTTATTCTTCATTCCATACTGAAACTGAACCCATTAAATGATAATTCTCCATTCTCCTCTCCATCCCAGCCTTTGGTAAACACTATTCTGCTTTCTATCTCTATGTATCTGACAGCTTTCATTACCTGTCATATAACATATAATATAACACCTGTCCTTTAGTGTATGGCTATTTTATGTAGCATAATGTCTTTCAAGGTTTATGCATGTTGTGGTGCTATGCTTTTATTCTTAAAGTAGTAACAGTCAAATTGTGCTGAGCTTTTGTTTTTTTTCCTCAGACAATTTCATAGGCTGTGTTTACTAGGAGGGCACATGTAGCACATATTGGAGGGGAGGGGTGTGCAGAGTCAGTAGTAGGGGCAGGATACTAAGGTAGCTAAAACAGGGTTCCCAGACACCTTAGCTATTAGAGGCAGAGTTTGAGATTGAGAACCAGGCATAGAACTAGGGATGTGGGTAACAAAGCACCAAATCATAAGGCTAAGGCCAGTGGTATGAGGCTAGGGTACTGGACTGGGCCAGAGATATTGGATAGGAAGGACCCAGAATCCTGTGAAACCCAGAGTCCTAGTGCATATGTAGGTTATTGTCGATTCAAAAAGGTGGAGGGAAAGACTCTAGTTAGTGACTTAGGTGCCAAAAAGGGAGAGGCCACTCTGGCTAGTTGATCCAGGAACGTTTTCATGGAAAAGGCAGTATATAAAATAGATAGCATTTGACAGGTAGAGAGAAATGGGGTGGTGATCTACTCAGAGGAAGTGGCATTAGTAGAGAAAGAGAAGTGGAAATTGCAAGATGCTTTTGGAGCTGCATAGACCAATTAGGCTGAGTCTGCAGAAGGTTCGTATGGACTGCAGAAGGAGATAGAAGTAGATTGATGGTGTCAGTTTACAGAGTGCAGTTGTTGCTAGATCAATGATTCATATTATTATGTAAGCAATAGACATCATCAGAAAATGATCCAGCTTTATCCTTTTCTTTGCCTTGACTCCCAAGCTTTAATCTTGACCTTAATTAGAACAATTTACATACTTTGCTTTATAGTAGGTTAGGAAATGTCTATATCGCCTATGAGAATATAAACTGCTTGAAGGCAGAGTTATTTGATTCAAGTTCATATCCCTCAGAGTGTTAAGCACAATGTCTTGAACTTCTTAGTTCCTTAGTAAGCATTCTTTGAATGGAATGGTATTAGATTAGGGGTTTTTGCTGAGAGAATGAGGTAAAATGGTCAAAGCTATAGTTTAGGAAGACAAATCTGATGAGTATGAGTAGGGAAAATGGAGGCAGGTTGACTAGTGGGGGAGTTGTTACAATATTGAAGTGGTGATGTAACCAAAGGCTTTTCTCTCCTAGCTTTGGACAAGAAGGGAAGAATTCGATGAGAAATCTGACACCAGATTACCCAGTCCTTACATGCTAGTACTCTTTCTGTGGCAGCTGAAAACAAAGGTTAGGAAGAAAGGAAAAAAAGCTGAGGAATGAATCATTACTCCTAGAGAATCCTGAGCAAGTTACTTAAGGCCAACAAATATAATTTCTTTTTCTTAGAATCCCAGAAACTGATACTTCTATAGAAAATGATGTCTATAATAGTCAGAAAGTAAAGTTAATGTAGCAGTTCTCATTTTCCATTTAGACTTGTCTAACTAGGTGGTGGCCTTGTGGGTTCTGTATATACGTGTTTCCTACTGTCTGTGAACAGTAGAAAATAACCTAATATTTGACAAGATTTTTGTTGGCACATGGAAGCATAGTGAGGTGTTTCCTAGTTATATAGAAATAAAATTACTTTCTGGAGTTAAACCTATAAAATTTACAAACAGTTAACTTAGCCATTTGTACAAGTAAACCAAGAGGTTGCCTGTAAGTCTGGGTCTAAAGAGTTTGGACAAACTTGAGGGGATACGAATTTCTCTGCAATGCTTTGGCACAAGAAAAATCACAGCACATCATTTTCCAAATCAAATGAAATCTGGCTCTAAGCCCTCACTCCTGAGGTGGGTGGTGCTGGTGGTTAAGATGCCAAATGTCAATCATTGAGAGTTCCTCCCTTTTCCTAGGGGTTTATCTTTGGTAGCTGCCCAGAAACTTGTTAGCTCAACCTTCTCACTGTTTCTCACTGGTCTGTGGGAACTTTTGCTGAGGCTTCATGGGCTGACATTCAGCCTCCTTCTCATAATGTGCAGCTTCAGCCTTCCCCAACCCTGGGCACTTGTGCCAGGAGAGACCACAACTTGCTATCCATGATAACCCCAAATCGTATCCCCACTCCACAATGGAGATGCTCTCGTCTCCTCTCCTGGTGGTGACTTCTCACCTCTACTCAGGGACTAAGCTGAAACTCTTCCCATTTACCTCAGACACAAAGCTGTTATATTCCTCCTACTGAAGGAGGCACTGAGCACCACCTTCAGAAGGCAGAGCTTCCTTCCTGCAGTGGGGTAGGGAAATTAGATTTCTTTATCCTTCTTGGTGCGTCTATAGCAATACTAACAATATCAACAACCATAATAAAAATAACCCATAACAACAACCAGCACCATTCCAAAACAATCCCAAGGTATATCGATTAGGTTATTTTTTCTTATTAATTAATCCGATTGTACCACATACTCTAATCGAGAGGATCTGAATGTATTCTCAGAGTGAAGGGTTTTAAACGTGATCGGAATACACTCAAATACGCTCAAATAAAATCAATTACTTTATGACTTGCTTAGGGAAAGGCTGGTTAACCTTAGAGTGTGATAAGCAGAATGGAATCTGGAGAAAAGGTCGACAGGGAGGCAGAAATTTTCAGTAAATCTTTAGCACTCTCATCTAAATGGTCTCATCATATTGGCAGGTATATTGTTATGGAAGAAAAGGAGACACCAAGTGATCATTAGCTTGGAAGCCTTGGAGATCATCCAACTCCTCACCTTCATCCCAGTATGTTCCCTCCTGGTTAGTTCTTATTATGGTGGCGAGGCAGTCCTGAGAAGTTTTACTCAAGTGGCCAGTCAGCTTCTTGAAGTAACATTTTCATCTCACCTAATTTAGTTACACCCAAGTTCAAAAAAGACATCTGTTTATATTAAAATGACAGTGGAAAAAAATATATCTGCTTTTGATAGATTCTTGTTTTCCTACCATGTGCTGTGGTACATGTTGATGAGATGGACGGTTACTTTGCCCATGAAATGGAAGTGTTCCACTCATCTACTCATTCAAGCAGGAAATACATACATACATACATACATACATACATACATACATACATACATGCATGCACACATACAGGTAGATAGATATAGATATGTACTATTCTATACATGTATATATATTATATGCTAAGCACTGTTCTTAGTGTTGGGGCTACAAAAATGAATCTGTCCAGGGCGATTATATATTGACCCAAATAGTTTCCTGACCTTTTCAGTTTTCATCCAAAGGTTCCTAAAAATCAAGCTGCTTATATTTGAATAAATTGCTGATTCCCTGTTCCCAGCCCTTGGTATTCCGATCAAGTGTATCTGGAATGGAGTTAGAAATCATGTAATTAAAAAAAAAGTCTCCTAGGTAGTTCAATGTGCAGCTAAGTTTGAGAACCATTATTACTGAAAACATTTTAATCATTTAGAACTGAAATTGCAGAGGTGTCTGAACCATATGTAGTTGGTGGGAGCCAAGCATATAGACAAGCCTTACAGGATATCAAGTAGGAATTTTCTTTTTGCCACATAACTATTGTTAACACTCCATCTGAAGACAGAAGACATGATGTGTTTATTCTAAATTTATAGAGGCACCAGGACTTGGGGTCAGCCACCCTCTTGCAAGGCTCACTGGGAGGCCCATAATTAGAGAATTGGCCCAATCACCCAGCACTGTCCCCACTTCCCAAGGGGAGGTGCAGGGAGAGGAAGGCAGCCTCCTGGGGAGTGGATTTACAGAGTCTGTTCCTTCTTTCAAGTTAAGTATGTGAGGGAGAGGAGCTCAAGTAAATCATTCGAAAAGTAAAGTAAACAGACATTTTGTTCCCTAGTGTATGACCTTCTTGAGTAGCAGATTTGCTGATAAGCCTTGTGTGCTACTGAGATGTTGGAAAAGAGAGCTGAGTAGAGATGGCATGAGTGGAGTGAAATCTAGGTGGAGTGGGAGCTCTGCCTTCAAAGTAGGGGTGAGGAAGTCCTCACATGCCTACAATCCTGAGAGCTGGCATTGAGAATATATGAGTTTGGGAGCCACAGTTGTCCCAGGATTGATGCAGTGTGGATGGAGGGGCAAAGAGGGCCCATACGTGGGGAAGGCTACCAGGGCAGCATCTGCCAAAGAATGCAACTAGTCTCCCATCACAGGAGAATCTGGGAGCCACCACTGGTTCTCACTGAGCCCCTAGACAGGAGGCCAGACTAGTAGTTATAGTCAATGGAGGAGAGGATGGCAACTCAACCAGTCACATAAAGAGATGCTTATGCTTCTTTTCTCCTTCCTCCCTGCCCCACACCCAAAGGAGCTCACACTGAGAAGAAGAAGAGGGTAAAGAGCCAGAACTCATTCTCCCACCTCACTGCCTCTCTCCACCTGCTGAACTCCCAAGAGCTCTTCGTCCAGAACTGAAAGTCTAAGCTCTTTTGGAACATGGGACAAGTAGAGTTTTGACTAAATATAAACTTGGAGTGTTCAAATGAACAAGACTGAGTTTGAAATAGCTGACTGTGTCTTCTGATGCTGAATTTGGATGAAGGAACAGAGGAGCCAAATGTATATAGATTGTTGTAATAAGGAAATTTGGCTGCAAAATATGAAATTAGACATGATGTATTTGAGGGGCTGCTATTCAGCAGGAAAGTTGTGTTCGTTTGGGAAACCAATTGGAAAAATAAAACTATTACCTATTCATAATGGGCTGATATTCCTTAAGAGACAAAGTTTTTGTTAAAAATTTTTTGAATAATTATGTATGTATATGTTACAGAATTCAAAAGATAGAAGAAAGTCAAAGAAAAGTATTTCTCCCCTCTTCCCTCCCCCAACCATACAGTTCTTAGTTTTCTTTCTGGAAGCATCACAGAATTACTTTATATTAAAGTTTCTAAAAGTAGTCATACAGTTCTATGTTGATTTTATAACACTGATCAACATATACAAGAAATATATGGGCTAGATACATTTCCACATTCTAGTTATATATTTTTTTAATTTATTTTTAATTTATTTTATTTTTATTAGTTTCAAGTATACAGTACATTGGTTAGACATTCTAGTTATCTTTTGAAAGTTGTTGCCAGACAAGATTATCTCGTCCTTATTCTTTATTTGTGACCCAGTGAATTTGTGTTTGAAATTCCCCAGAAGCAGATGCTCAGAATATTTTCTGGTTTTTGCTTTTTAATTTTGAAATTTTGAAACAACTATTCCTATATTAATTATGTCTTATGATTTGCTTATTCCTATATCAGTGTTTATATTTTTGAATAAAATTGCTTTATTCATTGAAGGTTTTAAATGTTTGTTCAGAGATGAGTTTAGCTTCAGAAAGAACATCGATAAGTGCTGAACTCCATTCTTACCTCCTTTAATCATTTAGCATCCTGTGTAAGTTATGCAACCTCTGTACTTGCTTTTTTAAGCTATGAAACTGAGTAAAGATCCCTTGCTTTTTTCTGCTTTGTATGCTAGGGGAAAAGCTTCATTAGCCATGAGTGTCTTTGTCATAGGCCAAGGGTGAATGATGAGAAGTTGCCTTGTTTTAGTAACTGGTTTTCAGGACTAGGGTGTGGGTAGAGTAAAAAAAAAAAAGTTTTCATTGGCCCAAGACCAAATGAAAATCTAGATAACATGATAGTAAACCTGGGAACCTCCTCACTCTCATCCCTCTACCCTAAATTGAATTTTATCATTCCATATCTTCTTGTGTTTCTTTGTGTCAGCGATCATTCTTTAGCTTGTAAGCTCGTAAGGATAGAGACTATAAATTATTTTGCATATTTCACAATAAATCAGTGTTTCGTACACAGCAGGTGACAGATAAAATATTTGTTGAGTGATGAGCTAAGGAGTTTAGCCTTAATTGAGGAATGGATAGGGAACTAAAACAACAACAAAAACAAAAACAAAAGTTAATTCAGAAATAGAAAGGGGAGACCAAAAATGTGTCTAGAAAGATGAGTATGGTGCAGAGCTACCAGATTTAGCAAATAAAAATACAGTATGATGTTAATATAGCCTGTATAGCCTGTATATATTGGGTAGGAAGAGAATGGAGGTAGCTAAGAGACTACTGAAATTATTGTGGGAGAGAAAGGTTTCTGACAATGGATATGCAAGGACTGGATGCAGGGCACACTGGAAGTAGGATGGGCAGGACTTGCTGACTGGATATGCATGGTGTGGGGAGAAGTGAAATCCAAAGTGATTTCTGCAAGGTTTTAAATTTAGATTACTGAGCAGATGACTGCAGGAAAGTGATTTCTGGAAAGCAGGTTGTGGGAGAGGGAAGGGATTGAGAAAGAAAATAAATTTAATTTAATCCTTTTCAATTTACAAGTGGAAATGACCAATAGATATTTAGAGATACAGATCTGGAGCTCAGGAAAGATTCTGTAGGTAGAGACACATGAGTCTTTCAAGAAGGACTGACAAGCAGGGGGTAGAAAGATTTTACAGGAATATAACTGGTTTTTGGCCCAGGGTGAAGATGTGTGTCCCTGATGCTGAATTTGGATCAAGAAACAAAGGAGCCAAATGTATATAAACGTTCTCTTAAACAATGGTGTATATATTGTTAGTGTAAATTTTTTTGAAACACTGAGTATAATGGCAATGGTTACGCAAGACATTTTTCTTGCAGTACTTTGTGGAGTGGAACCTTATGATGAACTAATAGTTTTTCCCTCAGAGTAGGAAAATTCTTTTAGGGTGATGCTGCTAAGTCACTCCCGGCTTTCTTATGTTGTGTGTTCTTGGATAAATATGTGCAAGACTTAAGTAGAGATGTGTGTGTGCGCATGTGTGCCCGCATGTCTGACCAATACCTAACCCTTCTGCAGTTCTGCAGGGGTGATCAATAAATATTTATTGACAAAAAAGAGTGAATAAATGAACGAATCTTGAATAAATAGCTAGAGATATAGCTGTATGAATAATATCAGCAAAAAAGATAACAGACTGGATATTATGGAAATTTAGAAAATTCATTATGTTCCATGAGTTTTTAGAGATCTCAAGGAAGAATTCTATTGGGTCAGGAACTTATGTTAGAAGTTCATAGAAACTGGAGAACAGTTCAAAGTGCACAGTCTCAGCCCTGCTGCATTCTCTTTCCTCAATGCACAAGTTCTTGGCTTCATATAGTGATAAAACCCATGTGTAGCAGAGTTAGAATTTTCCCTCCCATGAGGACAGCACAGATGTCAGCATCTGATTACAGTGGACTTTCCCATTGTGAAGAGCGAGGAACAAAGTGGGAAGAGTTGGATAAAAATACATGAACTAGTGCATAAAACAAAGAAGTCCCCAGAGGTAGAAAAATCAGACTCTAGGGTTTAGCTTCCCCTATAGGTTACTCTTCCCACTTGCAGTGAGCAATTATATTTTGATTATCTGAGAACTAAATAAAAATGAAAATCATGCTAAGCGAAATAAGACAGAAAAAGTTGAAAATCACATGATATCACTTATATGTGGGATATAAACCTAAAAGCAACAAATGAATAGGACAAACAGACTGAGACTCATGGACATGGACTATAGACTAGTGGGGTAGGGGGAGGGGGGAGGGGGGAGGTAGATAGGGTAAAAGGGGTCAAATATATGGTGACAGAAAAAAACCTAACTATGAGAGGTGAATACACAATGTAAATATATATATATGCCTTACTATTAAAATGTACAGCTGACACTGGATTTCATTAACCAATGTCACTGTAAAAAAATAAATAAATTTTTAAAAATGGAAGGGTTATATGGGAAAG
>NW_011888806.1:10077018-10112651 GCF_000151845.1 Pteropus vampyrus
GAAAGAAAGAAAGAAAGAAAGAAAGAAAGAAAGAAAGAAAGAAAGAAAGAAAGAAAGAGAAAAGAAAGAAAAGAAAGAAAAGAAAGAAAAAGCTATAAATGTTTGGAGCTCCATCTTCTGGTCATGAAACATGATAGAATTGAAATGTGACAATCCTAAAAGCTGAAGTGTTTCCACAGGAACTGTGTTAAATGCATTATCTAATTTAACCCAGGTTAGCCTGCCAAATAAACGACAAACTCTTGAACTCAGAAATTAAAGCTCTTCAAGGTCTGGCTTGAACCTCTTGTTTTACCAAGCATGTACTAGAGCCTACCAGGTAAACAGCATTGGGTTGACCTCCATGGGAAGTCCAAAGCCATCAGCCCTGGCAGCTGCTTTCAAAGAGCAACTCTTTAATTCACATGTCACCTAAAACACATTAATTATTTTCTATTTAGTATAAACTACAGAAATACATGGAATAATGCTTCTCTCAAATTAAGACTTGACAGAAATAGCTAAATTTTTCTTTGTTTGGAACCCAGTGACAGTCCTCTCTTCCTCCCAGAAGTAATCATAGTTATAGATTTGTGGACCCTTCTGATAGGATTTAAGCTGTGATATACATATAAATATATACTTAGAAGATGTTTGGTACTTCTATTTATGTGTTTTACACAAATAGTAGACTACTGTACCACTGTATGCATTTGCTTTTTACCCTTAGCAATACATCTTGGGGATTTACCCAAGATATTAATATATATCTACTTTATTCTTTTTAACAGTGACATAGTATTTCATAATATTGAGCCTGTCTCCTTTTCAGGCTTGTTTGCAGAAGTACTAACAATGCTGCATTAAACATTCTTGTGTACGTGGGTGTTTCTCTAGGAGAGATACTGAGAAGTGGGATTGCTGAGCCATAGAGTATGTATATTTTGGTTTCATAGATACTGATTATTGCCCTCTGAAGTGCCAATTGTAATGAAGTCTGCTTTTTCCATATTTCCTTGCCTGCATATTTGTCAACACTTGAAATAATCAAACTTTTAATTTTTTTGGTCAATCTGATAGCTAAGAACTGGTATTTTATTGTTGTTTTTACTTATATTTTCCTGGCTGCTCATTCTTTTATATTTACTAACCATTTCTTCTTTTTAAATGGGAATTACCACTTATTCTTTATGTTCATAGCCTTAATCTACTTTTATTGGGTTGTTTTTGTTTATGTTTAATATTTAGGAATTTTTCATACATTCAGGATATTATTTTGACATATATATGAAAAATACTTTTTCTGGATTATTGCTCCTTTTAAAAATTTTGCCAAGGGTATTATTTATGATACATATAAATTTTTTACTCACCAGTCTCATTTATCAGTCTTTTTCTGATGTATATTCCTTATATATTCTCATATATGTATATACTTATATTTTTGAATGTATTGTAGTAGGTGTGGTCAGGGCTTCAACCATATCCCATGGGCCTTACCACTTATGTACAGCTGCCTCAACTATTTGTGCAAACACTCAAAATTTTTTCTTCTAGTCTGTTGGTATTTTAAAACTTTGCCTATGTTATCTTTTATTATGGAAAAATTTTTTGTGGAACAGTGGGTTCACAGTATATTTTTCAGTTTCTCTTCTGTACCTAGTACAGTATTAGACATTATGATATGAGAAGAAATATATGAGGCACTTGTATCTTAGACAGGAATTCACATTTAAAAGAACAAATGGAAAGAGGAAACTTTTACAAAGCAAGTTGTCAGAGCAGAAAATTTATTAGAAAAATTGTTTATTAAATTTCTGAAGGCATAGAGGAATGATAAGAATGTGGTGTTGGTTAACCACTTAAACTTCCAGAAGTGGATGCAAGCTGAATCAAAATGAAGATGTGATGGGTGATATTTGGCAGACAGTAGTGGGCAGAGACTTTTGGTGGATATGAAAAAATTGTGCAGGGTCAGGAATTAGCATATTATATCCATGGGGGATGCACAGTGGATGGGCTTTGCAGAAGGAAAGGCTCTATTAGGGACTTTTACTCTGGTGCAGGGTCAGGGAAGCTCTAGGCAAACTGGGATGGAGGTGAAGTTGGACTTGGGAGATCTACTGGACTAGTTATTCATCAACTCTTTTCTTCCTGGCGCTTCCCTACCCACTTACCCCTTACCCCACATAGTCATCATGTGTCTCATTGCCAGCTCTCACTTAGGGACATGCTCATTCAGGTGTAGATGATGATGATTTAAGATTTGGAAAGGCAAAGCAATTGGAGGGTGGAGTGAGGAGGAGAGGAAAGGGTTTTCTAGTTAAGATACAGATATAGCAAAAGCACAGGTATGAAGGTTTATGGACAGCTTAGAGAAAAGACAGTGGTTTCATTTGGCTAGTGCAGTAGGATTCCTAATGTTTTTAAGTATGAAAATCTCTTGTTAATGAGAAAAAATCAGTAGGCCCTACATAATAGTAACTGCATTTTTAGTACCTTTAGACTGAGAAAGTTTATGATTATAAAATATACTTTAAATTAATAATTGTTTCTAAATATATGGAATTTATTTCATTTACAGACAATAATTGGAGGCATGTGGATTCACAGACCCCTTTACATTGCTCCAGCATCTCCCAGGTCTTTGGCCCATATGTTGGGTTCCACTGGGCCAGCATAGAGTTTCTGTAAGAAGAATCATTCTGTGAGAGATTTATTCATTCATTCAACATATGTTTACTGAAAATCTATTAAGTGCAAGGTGTTTTCTTAGGTTCTGGGAATACAGCTATAAAAGAAACAAAGACCCTCCTGTCAGAGAGCTTATATTCTAGAGGAGAAGAGACAGACAATAAAAAAGTAATACACAAATAACTATAATATTTCAAATGATGTTAAGTTTTATGGAGAACAGAGAGTGCCTGGGTGGGCTGGGGCGAGAGAAGTTACTTAAATAAAGTGGAGAGAGAAGAGCTCTCTAGTGCAGTGATATTTGAATAGACATTTGAATGAGTCAGAGAGAGCCATCCAGGTCTCAGGGGAAGAGTGCTCAGGTTGAGGGAAATGCTATTGCAAATCTCCAGATGTGGGGCATGTTTGCTCTCCTTGAGTAACAGCAAGAAGACAGATGTGGCTAGAGTAGGGTTAGAGAGATGGAAGATGAGGTAATAGAGGTGGTAGGTAGCCAGGCATATCATATAGGATCTTGCAGGCCATTGTTAGGGCTTCAACTTTTACCCTAAGTGAGGTAGAAAGAAGTTATTGCAGAACTTTTTTTTTTCTTTTTATTCTTTATTTTTTGTTTTGTTGTTGCAGAACTTTAATTAGGATGGTGACATGATCTGACTTATGTTTTAAGAGTGTCACTATGGCTGTTTATGAAATTGATTATTAGGTTAAAGTTTGAAGCAGGAGATCAATTGTAGTAACCTGGGCTAGAAATTTGTCAAATGCTTCTGATCGGTTAGATAAGATAAAGATGGAACTGCCTTTTGGATTTGGCAGTGGAGAGGTTAATAAGGAGTATATACTTAGTGTGGTAGGTCATATATGGAGGTGATATCATCAGTGTACTTTATGAAAAAACTATCTATTGATAGCAGTAAATGGGAAGAATTAGATTAAATGAAAAAAATCTGAGGATTTTTTAGGGAGACTTTTAGGTGCCCATTTAATTGAAAGATTATGGAGTAGCAAAGGTAGGAATGGAAAGGATGTTTCAAAGTCTGAATGGAAAGAAATAGACAATTGAACAAGTACAGGATAAGACAAAAAAGTCAAAGCTAAATTTCTTGAAATCGTGTGACTAGGAAAATTGTAGTTCCATTAACAGAGATGAGGAAGTAAAGAAAGGAAGATGATGCCTTTAATTTTGTATTGTGATGACTTTGAAGTTCTAAAAACATTAATATGTGACAAATGTGTCTTAGAATAGCAGAAATACTGAATTCATTTTTAAATATTTTGCCATGCTGTGCTGTGGTATAGCACACCCTCTTACCTCATGTTGTTATTGAAACTTCGATAAAGATGTATGATCATAGCTATGGTGGGATTAGATCTTATAAAATTAGTGTTTTGGGGAAATTGGTGTTTTGGGGTGTATTCCATGTTGAGTTAGTACAGAATAAAGCTAAGGAAACACAAGAGATAATTTGAGAATTCAATAGAAGCAAGAAATCTGAGGAAGTGACTCAAAGTACTATAAGCTCTTTTATAATTCATGAAGATATTAGGGATGAGGTGGGAGATGCTGGCTTTCACTTCATATGCAAGATAAGGATTATTCCCATTTTAATTCATATACTATATTAAAAAATATGTGGCAATGGAACACTTGGATGACTTTATATCCGGACTGGTTAAGACGTCACCAAATCCATTGATTTTTAAAAAAGTTGTTTCAATTCAATTCAGTCCTACAATACAATGGCCTACCCGTTTGGTTTAGTTTTTTTTTGGGGGGGGGAAGGGGTTAATTGACTTCAAAAATAGTCTTTACTTTAAACTCAGGAGAATATTAACTTTGTGCTTTTTGAGGATAAAATGAATGAGTCTCCTTTACTTTCCATGTAAACCTGACTAGATCACAAATTCTCCAATTGACCAAGTGGTGTGGAAGTTGGAAGACAACTTCAACTATGTCCTTTCTGAGTGAAAGACAGTCATAATCTCATTGTCCAACACAAGGTAATTATGAACCAAGTTGGAATGTTTTTCAGAACTGCCATGGAATTTGTGCTCTGACTGCACAGTAATATGTGTCTGTGTGCATTTGCATACATGCATGTGTGTGTGTGTGTGTGTGTGTGTTTTCTCTCTTAAGACTATTAATTGTCTTTGAACCTGCACACCCAGGATAAGCTATGAATGGATTGTATGCATTTACCCTGACTAATTGTAGGAGAATGAAACCTTCCCATTAGAAGGGCTGTCTCTATTTTCTAATTCTCTTTCTGCTACACAGCAAGAGGGCATTAGGATACACAGTTGTTGGAGCTTGAAAGAGAGCCCTATGTCACACAATAAAATGAACTTTTAGTTTAAATACCAGAAAGGATATATGGCATAAATGATTCCTTGGTTAAGAAATATATAATCTTAATATGTACTTATTATTATATAACATAATTGTATACTTAGTTGAAAATTGTTGAAGACTGTTTATAAAATAGTATGTACCTCAAACAAGTAGCATCAATTGAGCTAAATTTTTAAGGTTATGAATTTATTGTTTAAATTTTCTATGAAATTCAGGTTATTATTGCTATTTTCAACTGGAAAAGAATAAAATAAATTTTCTTTTTTCAAGTTGTAGAGAGTTTCACATCACCGCACATAGAATCTTTAACTTCATATTAAAGTATAAAGATCTTCGGACACTTACCAAAGATATCATGTTTTTATCATTACCCTAACTTACTACAGAAAAAAAAAAAGCATATTGTTCTAATAATAAGAAACTTTAGGTGTTTGCTTTGTAGATGTGATTTACAGATTTAAGTTGCTTTAGGATTTATATTTGACCTAATGTGTATTCATAACTATTTTAGTTGTGGCAACATGGCTTTCATTTTGCATACCTAATAAGGGTAACTGATGAGTCAGACTAATGATATTATTTAAGCTTCTCCAGCATCTTTCATCTGCAGCTTACTAAATACTTTATAAACATTAATTAAACATCAACACACCTTGGAGGAAAGTAAGTGTTATTATCCCTTTATGGGGAAACAGATATAGAGAGCCTAGGTGAGGTAAATATTAAATATATAGAACTGAGTTCTTCTATAGGATAATGTGCCAATAACGCTTCTTCCTGGGTATACAGAGAGAAGCATAGGTGTAATTACTACAAAATAGCCAAAGTTTATTGGGGAATGTGAGTTTCAGGAGGCCCAAGAACCCTTTGTGAAATTGATTTTGGAGATTAATTTTTAAACGGAAGCTTCTAGTTAGAATAGTGTTTATCACCCAGTACCCAAACTTACCTTTTTCATGATGAAGTGGAAAATCAGGTCAGGATTACTGCAACATGCTTGAACTTAACTCAAATAGAATCATGTGATCTGGGTATTCTAGCACAGCCCTGATTTCAAATAAACTAATGTGCTTCTCCCATAACTGAATTCAAACTGTCCTTATTGTGTGACCTAATTTTTAGTTTGAGAACCAAATTACCATAACTATTATGGCTAGTTTAAAGCTTTGTTTTTATATCCCAAAATGAAATCAGTATTAAGCAATTATTAGGTAATTTGGGTGATTCAGATGGCCAGCATATCTATTGTAAATTTTATTCAATTGCTAGTAACACAATAGGAATGCAAGAAAGTTGTATTTTATTTTTTTCTTTCATAAAGGAAGGCTGAAGAGAGATACCTTAGGATGATGTGGGGCCTCTAATGTGGCATCAAGGACTCAGGCTCTTTCCCTTTTTTCTCCACCATGTATAGTAGGTGGTTTTTATCCCCAAGGATTGTTTTATGGTACAAGATGGTTCCTAGGGTTCCAGACATCACAAACATTTTCCAGGCAAGAAGCAGGAAGGACAAAAAGGTGTCTGTTTTCAGGAGCTTTCTCTAAAGGCCCACTTACCATTCATCAACCATCCCTAACTATAGGAGGAGTTAGTAAATGTATTCATTTAGCTGGACACACCACTACTAGATATAAAGTCAAAGTTTTATTGATAAGAAAAAAGAGAATCGATGTTGGATAGGTGGTTAGTGGTCTTGCTATAGCAAGAAACTGAAATTAAAACCAAAACAAAGTCCTTTTTGACAATGAATTATATGGTTTGGCCTTTTGTCTTGCTCATACCAACTGAACAACTGACACATTTCCATTGCGTGTCGTGATCTGGAGGTACCACCTATGGGTGTGTATGTGTGGCCCTGGCAAGAAAATAACCAAACCAACAAGTGCATCAGCAAAAATGTTTGGAAGTGTTCTTGGTGCATTCCTCCCCACCCTGTCTTTGTTGATGAGCTTAAGTCTAGGTTCCCGGTGTGCTTACAACTCAGCTGCTCCTGATCACAATTAGGCAAAACTAGGGCAGTGTAAATCCCCTCTTCAATGTTCAATTACAACAATCTGGAATACAGAGCCACTTTCCTTTTGTGCAACGTTCCATAGTGTTCTTTCTACGACTGTGTGTGTGTGTCTGTGTGCCAGCCTGAGGTCTATGTATTTTGCACTCTCCAGACACTGATTGAGAGGGGTTCAAAAGCATAAGTGGTAGGTAACTTGCTTGAAAGGAATATTTTACTTAAAATTCTGATCTCAAAAGAATGTGAATATCCAGTGGTGATTTCATTTACGCAATACAGCATTATCAACTATGGTATTCATACTATAAATTAGATTCTCAGAACTTATTCATCTCATAACTAAAAGTTTGTAACCTTTTACCAACTTCTTCCCATTTTTCCCATCTCCCCCAGCCCCTGGCAACCAATATCCTACTCTTTGTTTCTATGATTTAACTTTTTTTGTGTGCATTCCACATGTAAGTGATATCACCCAGATATGTCTTTCTCTGCCTGGCTTATTTCACTTAATATAATGCCATCAGAGTTCATTCTTGTCACAAATGGCAGGATTTCCTTCTTTTTCATGACTGAATATTTCTATACACAAATACGTGTGCTGTATCTGATTTATCCATTTATCCATTGGTAGACTCTTAGGTTGTTCCCATATCTTGGCTATTGAGAATAATGCTGCAGTAAACAGGAGAGTGCAGATATCTCTTTTTATTTCCTTTGGATATATACTCATAAGATTGCTGGATCATATGGTAGTTCTATATTTATTTTTCTGAGAAAACTCCAGATTGTTTTCCATAGTGGCTGCACCATTTTACATTCTTACCAACAGTGCACAAGGGTTCCCTTTTCTCCACAACCTCACAAACACTGTTATTGCTTATCGTTTTGATACTAGCCATTCTAACAGGTGCGAGGTGATATCTCACTGTGGTTTTCATTTGCATTCCCCTGATAATTAGTGATGTTGAGCATCTTTCCATGTATCTATCGGCCATATGTATGTCTTCTTTGGAAAAATGTCTGTTCAGCTCCTCTGCCCATTTTTAAATCAGATTGTTTTTTTGGCTACTGAGTTGTGTGAATTCTTTATGTTTTAGATATTAACCCCTTATCAGATATATGATTTACAAATATTTTCTTTGATTCCAGAGGTTACCTTTTCATTCCGTTGCTGGTTTCCTTTGCTGTGCAGAGACTTTTTAGTTTGCTATCATCCCATTTATTTATTTTTGCTTTTGTTGCACTTGCTTTTGGTGTCAAATCCAAAAAAAAAAAATCATGTCAAGGAGATTACCCGCTGTGTTTTCTTTTAGCAGTTTTGCATTTTCAAGCCTTAAATTCAAGCCCTTAATCCATTCGGAGTTGATTTTTCTGTATGTTATAAAATAGTGATCCAGTTTCATTCTTTTTTATGTAAATGTCCAGTTTTCCCAACATCATTTATTGAAGAGAGACTGTCCTTTCCCCATTGAGTATTCTTGACTCCTTTGTCAAGTACTGATTGGACTGTATATGCAGGGATTTATTTCTTGGCTCTTTGTTCTGTTCTCTTGATCTATGTGTCTGCTTCTATGCCAATGCCATACTATTTTGATTACTGTAACTTTGTAGTATAGTTTAAAATCAGTAAGTGTGATGCCTCCAGTTTTGTTCTTTCTCAGGATCGCTTTGCCTATTTGTGATCTTTTGTACTTCAGTACAAATTTTAAGATTGTTTGTTCTATCTCTGTGAAAAATTCCACTGGAATTTTGATAGGGATTGCATTGAATCTGTAGATCGCTTGGATAGTAAGGACATTCTAACAATATCTATTCTTCAAAACCATGAACATGAAATATTTTTCTATTTGTTTTCATCTTCATTGATTTCTCTCATTAATGTTTTACAGATTTCAGTGTACAGATCTTTTACCGCTGTGGTTAAGTTTATTCTTAAGTATTTTATTTTATTTTTTGTGCAAATGTAAATGGGATTATTTTTAAAATTTTTCTCTCTGGTAGTTTGTTATTGGAACACAATAATTTTTGAATGTTATTTTGTATCCTGCAACTTTACTGAATTTGTTCTAACAAAATAGCAGATGTCTTAACAGGTGTGAGGTGATATCACATTCTTATTTAATTTCCCTAATGATTAGTGATGTTGAACACCTTTTCATGTACCTGTTGCCATTTTTATGTTTTCTTTGGAAAAATGTTTATTTGAGTCCTTTGTCAATTTTTAAATTGGGTTATTTGTATTTTTTTTTATACTGTTTAGTTGATCGAACCAGTTGTGATTCTTTGTGCATGCATGTAAGTAATCTTTAAAAAGTAAGCGATCAATTCCATATTTGATCTAAACATATGGTTAGGTGGACTTGGATTTAAGATGAGTAGTAGTTTAGAGATACATTCTGAAATAATGGATATTGAAGAGCTTTACAAATATTAAGGGCTTTGTTATTTTAGTTTGAATGCTGCTGGATGTTCCACAGCTTCGTCTACATAGATACACAGATAAGGGGCTGAAGAAAGTTAGAGGTTTATTTCTAGGGCAAATGGGCAGTTAAGTTTGGTTAAGAATGATATTTGGAGATTAGAGAGTTCCTCTACTAGCCCAAATATACTTATACAACAACAAATAGTATGATGTATCCTGCATGTTTGTGGTGGTCACTTGTAGTTCAGAAAGTCACCTAGATTTAATTCTAAACTTTAATATGGCAGTGTTGTTGATGGGTAGCTCTCACTAAAACTTTTTATTATTTGTTTACTTAATGTAAATTTGGAGTTCGTGGATTCTTATTTGAATGAATCTCTTCCCCTTTGTATCTGTATCTGTGGACTTCCATATTCTTTCTGTCCAGAAGCCACAACCAGTCAATTTTCAGAGCGCTCAGTTTGTTGCAGTTGTAAGAGTCTCCAAAAGTAACGCCTTTGTTATTACTTCCTTGGTTTAGAACATAATTAGAGTTACGCAGATGGAGATAAAAATATGGCTCCCAGGACTATACCTAGAAAAAGGCAGCCTTTCTCCTGGCTGTATGCAGGCCTTGTTCTGCAGAGGCATTCTCTTTTACCTAAGCTGACATAGTTTATTATCCAAATCAAGACACTTGTGAAAGTTAAAGGGGCACTAATAGGGGCTGGAATGTCAGGACTGAGCAAACAGATATAAAGTCACTAATTTTTATCTTATGAGAGCAGTCAAAGCAGAGAGCACTGCCTTTCCAGGCAGGCCAGTCCCAAAGAGGAAGCTTAGCACGCTCAGTTTCTTCTCCCTAACACACTTAAAAGATAGAGCAGTTTTTCATCCCCCAGGGAGAAGGGAGGGTTGTCCCAGGAAGCCAGGGATGCTCGCGGAAAATTGTTCTCATGGCATCTATAGAGGAAAAGAGGTTTTCCCTTCAGGCCTGTCCCGAATATTTGCACAGTCGGAGGAGGGCCAGAGTGGGGCGCTCTAAGCACAGGGCCAGAGGAGCCGTGCGCAGAGCTGATCCTGAGGGTCATCACTTCTGGATTTCGCATTCAGTAGTGACTGGTAGTTTGAAATTGGCCATGATGGGAATATTTACACTGGGAATTGTCAAGCTACAAATCATGGCCTTTCCCCCCTCTCCTCAGGCAGAGCTGGTTGTTAAAAATTTATCAGCACATCACTTGGCCCTGGCCTGGAGTTTTATTTCCCCTGAGTTGATGGTTTACACTTCCATCAGCTAGCAGAGATGTTCATGATTGGTGATTAAAGGCACATTTGTCGTTGCCATGCAAAAAAACCCCCAGTCTCTGCTCCTTCTATGTGCCTCTCGGGGATCCGCTCCATCGGGCCTGCTCCCCGTGACCTAAATAGCTGCAGTGCAGTCCGTGCTGAGTCCCCTGACCTGGAATTGCTGGGCCGCCGGAGGATGGGTCTTCCGTCTGGTGTTAAGACTGGCCATTCAGTGCAGGCCTCTGCAATCCCTTGCCAAGTCTACCGAGATGGAAAACATAGGTGTCACTTTGATGCTTTAAGAGTGTTATAGGTAGTGACAACTGGAAGCAGGCCTGTCCACGGGGAAACTGAAATTCTTGGCAATGGTATTGTCAGTGGAGTTGTAAAGTAACCGAGTTTCATAACGTAAAAGCTCTGGATTTGGGTCTTGTTTGTGAAGATGACCGCGATGGAACTTTGCAAAAGTATTTCACTGTCTGGAGCGTTGGCTTCTTTTAAAGTGGAAATAATATTTTCCAATTATAAAGTTTTGAAGACAAATGAAATAGCATGTAAAAATGAGTTATAAATCTTAAAAAGCTATGTTAATATAAAGCGTAAACATTATAAGGATCCTGAGTGCATATTTTGTGGCAAAAATAGAGATTAGTAGTTCTGACAGTTATTAACTAGTTATTTGCAGGACAGGAAGCAGACAGAGCTGGATTATCCACAAGGCGATGAAGCATGTGCTTAGCCATCTAGCAAAGGAGTATTAACTTATTTTTTGGAGGAAAAACAAATTTGATATGTCTTCTCTAATCCACTCATCCCAAGTAAATTAATTATCACTGAAAAAATAGAAATTTGTTAAATTTCTTTATGTTTATTTTACAGTTTAATGGTTTAGAATTATAATTTTGAAGGTGGTAAAAGTATTGCATTCTTAAAGAATGTTTAGAATCTCTAAAAAGCCCATTAATTTGGCCACCATTAAATAATTTCTACTTAGATTCTTGCACCTTTCAGTGTCTTAAAAGGAGTAAGATTAAGAAAACCTTTAGAGGCACATTTTGTGTCACACACGTCATACAGAACACAAAGGCTGTACTTTTCCAGCAACATTACAGGTAGATCTCAGGTATAAAATTACTTTAGTATGGTTTTTTGTAAAACACAAAATAAATCATTTTTAATATTGAATTTTAATGTAAAAAAACCCCCAACAACTTAAACTTTGAATCTTTCAGGTTTGAGGGCTGTTTTTTAAGCATGGGTTTTTCAGATGTATCTTGGTCTCCCTCTACTGATGGCTGAGACAAACTGAACCAATATCTGGGGCATAGAGCTCATTTCTTTGAATCAAAAATAGGATTTTGAACATCTAAGCCTCAATTTAAAGGGTCGGAAAGCACATGATTAATCTCAGGTTTTGACATTTCTTAGATACTTAGGTTAATTTGCATTTGTTGTTTCTATAGTTTGGGTATTTTTGTTGTAATTACTTCGACATTTTATGTGTTTATTTTTGGCGGTAGTGGGCTGTGTGTGCGTGTGCGTGGATTTTTTTTCCACAAAAAACAGAGCCCTCCTATGTCCAGCCTATAGATTTCAAGTTTTTGGCCAAAACTGAGATTACTCTGATGAGGTGTTTTTTATTTTTGTTTATGTTTTTTTTGTAGAAATTAATCCATTGCAGAAAAAATTAAAGTCGAATCTGATCAAACCTCTACCAATTTAAATCCAAATCCCAATTGACAGGGAATTCATAGGATGGAAGAACATGTTGGAATACATTCAAGAGATATAATCAGTTAAACTCAGACTGTGTGAAATTCTACAGGGCATAAAAGCATGATTCAGTTGCAAGAGGAAAGAAAAAAAGAGAGATAAAACTGAAACCTGAAAATTAAAAGACACTTAAAAGACTACAATCATTTACCATATCTGGCCCTTATTTGCATATTAATTTTTAAAAATGATGAATAAATTTTTAAGATTTATGAGGCAATTAAATAGTTAACACTATATTTTTGATATCATTAAGAAATTATTTTTAGGGGTGATAATGGTATTTTAGTTGTGTTTAAAGACAAATTATTATCTTTTAGAGATTTACACTAAAATACTTATAAGTGAAACAATATGACTTCTGAGATTTGCTGTAAAATAGTCAGGGGAAAGGGATGGACAGGGCAAAATTGGCCATGGGCTTATTGTTGTTGGCACCGATGGATACCTTGGAATTCATTATACCATTTTATTTACTTTTAAGTGTATGTGAAATTCTCTGTAATAAAACATTAAAAATATCAATAAATTGGTTACAGTGCCATTAGTAACATCTATGTAAATGAATACAGGCTGTCTTTACTGTATCATTAAACACTATAATTTTATGGACTACTCAAACAATTTTCTTTACCTTCCGTAAACCAAGCCAAGCTCATTTTGAACTTCATTCTGTATTGGAGGTACATCTCGAAGTGGTTAGAACGGCCCTGAGAAGTCTGGGTCAGACCAAAGTGAGCCTTGATTTGTTGAACAACTAAGAAATTGAGTTAGTTTTACTTGGACTTGAATTGTAATCGATATCAAAGGGGAATTTAGACTAAAGGTCAAAGCTTCTTAGGAAAGAAACCGTGGAGTAAGTTTTTAAATTACTCAATTCCTTGAAATAGAGTCAAGATTAATTTAAGAATAAGCGAGCAAACATTTCATAGTTATTGATGCCTGAAATGCGTCAGGCAATTTAGAGTATTTACAGGTTGGAGAAGTGACATAGAATAAACCTTTGACTGACCCCGATGTTCACATTCCCTTCACCGCCGACGTGGAAAGTCATTCCTCTATTTATTCCAAAGCTGAGTCTTGCTTTCCTATCTGTGTCTACATGGATTCTTGTTCTGAACACACTGTCCATGCAGACCTGGGATGCTGCTACCCTGTTAGGCTTCCATAATTGCCATCTTCTAATGTGATAATGTTCCTTCTTCTTACCCACATACACAAAAAATTGGACCTTCCTGAACTCTGATGTCAGTCTGAAATAAATCATTTGCAGATTTTAAGTTAAATTGTTTCCCCTTGGGAACCTCAAGACAAGCCCAGACCACTTTCCACATACCTGTTTCATCATTCATTCATTCAACAAATAGCTATTGAGTGCCTAATATATTATATGTTAGGCTCAGAGTTAGGCAGTGCTGATAGAAAGGTAAGCAAGAAAAAAAAATAGACTATGGTCTTTGCCTTCATTGAGTTTGCAGACTAATGGGTTTTAATCATCCAAGATAAAACTGTAATTTGTTATACACCTTTACAAAAGAGAGAGAGATACAGGAAGGAGAGCAGTATTCAGAAAAAAATTACAACTTCTGAACCAGCCCAACGTGGCTCCCTGCCTAGATCTCCCTTGGCCTGATTCTATTTGTTTAGGGTCAATTTATTTCCCATCGCTGGAATTGTCTTGGACTGCTACGTGACTCAGAATCCAGGAAAGACTAACTCCAAGGACCCAGAGAGAGAATATTTTTCTAATAAACTTATTTAGATATACTTCCCTAAATTCTCATTTCTTGCCAGGATTAAGCTCTTCCCAGGAAACTTAGAAAAAATTAGAATTTCAAGACAGGTAGAATGGTCAAATCTTTAAAAGTTAGAGTAAAAGGAAGAATGTGGAGGCAATTTCCAATCTTTTATAAGGAAGAATTTTTCTAACAATTTTTGCTGTCCAAGATGAAAGAAGTCACTGTGGAGAGTTGTCCTTGGAAATGTAAGCAGGCAGGATGACTATTTGTCAAGGATGTGAAAACTTCTAACAGAAGCTTTCACTGTGTGAGAATTTAAACTTTGATAGCCAAAACTCCTATTTAATTACTAACATTTGATTATTTGAACAATGAGAGCAGAGATGTTATAGGCTCTGGAAAGGAGAGGAATATATGGACAGAGATGTTTTTCCTGTGCTCTTAAAATCATATAACATACCTTCTGGTTAGATGTAAAATGGATGCAGACAAAGTTTAGGCATCAGGTTATCATATGTGTCAGTAGATGGGGCACCAGCCCTTGGTCGTGGGAGCAGTGGTGAAACCCTTTGCCATGGGTCCTACAGTCTCAGAAGAGACTTGAGCAGATTCTTCACTAAGAGCAGTTTGCATTGAAAAAGTGTAGATATCCAATGAGAGGCCTAAAGATATCTAAGGTAGTTTGAATCATCCCTTGGTCTCTTCTCAAGGAGACAGTGATGTTGCCAATCAGAGAGCTTGGCACCCAAATTTAATGTACTGTCACTACTTTGGTCTGGATCTTCCTGAAACACAAGCACCATCAACACCACCACTACTGCCACCACTGTATAAGATTATATCGGGTAGCAAACAACTGTGAAATCTTAGTGGCTTGTAACAACAAGATTTATTTTTCATGTTATACTACATGCCCACCATGGATTGGCTGAAGTTCTGCTCAATCTCTTTCCTCTGAAATCCTAGCTGATGGAATAGCCACCATCTGAAACATTGCCAGTCACCGTGTTTAAGGGAAAGAGAGAATATGGATATTGTTTATTGGCTCTTAAAATTTCTTTTTGAAATAGGGTTTTGGGCCTCTGGGTTGTGATGAAGATGGCATTTTGTTCATAGTAGCTTTGGGATCCAGGAATAACTGGATCTAGCCTTTCACTAGCAATCTTCTTTACAAGATCCTGAAAAAATAAGCATGAAGAAAAGAGTAAGAAAACATAGTATGTTTTCACTGGTATATGTCCCCCAGAGAAGAATTCAGTGAGCTGGATAAGACCCCACCAGAAACTCCTTTGCGTAAGCTATGTTAGCCTGAACAGCTTAGGACTAAAAGGGGTTAAATGTTCATTCTGCTTACTTCCACTCCATAACATGGACCTGAATCTTAGTCTTATTACTTATATCTGCCGACAAGAGTCTGAAGAGAGCACAAGATACAGGAGAAGGAACTAGAGAGCACTTGTCTCAAACCCTATTGGAGAGCTGGGATGGGCTGCATGTCCATTTACCAAACCACATGGAGAAACAAGCCAGAGAATTCGGAGAGAGAAACAGAAGCAAGAGCCTGCCAGGGGAGAGCACGTGCGGAGGGAGACGGCCGGCCTGTCTGCAGAAGGATAAGCTCAAGGCCATACCTTAACTTCTCTTGGGTATAGGAGAAAGAGAGATAGGAGGGAGTACAAACACATATAAAACGTTCCCTTTTTAACAAGCGTGTAAAATCTCTAGCCAAGCAGGGCAGCCCATAAAACTGTATTTTCATAAACCATAGAACCAATCATTTATCAGTAGATATTTAGTACTGAAGAGAAAGTCATGAGGAAATAGGGCTTTCCTAACCTTGGGCTTCCTTCTGGGCAGGGTTGGAGTAAGAGGGAGAGTGAGCAGAGCTTAGATATAGAGATTCTTTCCCCTTAATTTAAGCCTTATTATATAGCAAGAATGACTAAATTGAAGCATGAAGTGTCAGTCTGTAGGATAAGCTGTATGTAGGGTAAGTATGTTGGGTATCAGTTAATAATCTATTTTTGTTTCACAGTAGGAAGATATGTCACTTTAATACTTAAACTTTAAAAAGCTCTTTGTAGGTTGTCTCGTTTATGCTGATTCCCTAAAATTTTATTCTATATTTTTCAAGCACATGTAAGTATTTTTATTTTTTCTTAACAGCAGGTGAGAAGTTTATTTTTTTTATTTTACACATAGAGTGTGGCTTGGGATTGTGACTAGGTGTGAATGTCCTCTCCAGCTTCTAATTTGGTTCCTAACTGCTTCCTTTCCAGCAAGGATGCTTAACAACAACAACAAAAAAGAATATAGTCCCAAAGAGTGGGTTATTTTATTTTATTTTTTTTCAGACATGGATTTCTTAATGGCTAGTACCTCTATTTTATTCTCAATTATAGTAGAGAAGGTTTATTTAGACATCCAGACGTGAAATTGATAAAATTGCTCTGTGAAGTCATGGTAGGTGAGTTTATTTCTGAGGGTGGAGAGAAATAAGAACACTGTCTGCGGATTTGGAGTGCACTTGCTAGAATAGTTGGAGAACGCAAATTATCCTAAAGGGATGTCTTGAGAAGGAACGATGAGGGCTGTGGTCTTGTAACAGCAGCAGGCAGAGCAGTGTTAGAAGGAAGCATTTACCACGACAAGGGGCTGGCGCCAATGCCTTCCCTTCTCCCCTTCCCTTCCCCAAGCAAACTTTGATTCCCAGGTAGCCTGTGTGCATACAATACTACCCCCTCTCCTTGCCAAATAAAAGTATTCCTCCATCCTCAGGAGCTCTGTGGTGAGGTGCTGCTTGTTCAGTGTCTAACTTTGGAGCCAGACTTTACGAGCTCAGATTCCGGCGCCACCATACACATGAGCTCGGCAGGTCACTTAATTTCAGTAGGCTTCAGTTTTCTTATTTGGAAAGTGAATATCATTTTGTCT
This sequence comes from Pteropus vampyrus, assembly GCF_000151845.1. Lineage (NCBI taxonomy): Eukaryota > Metazoa > Chordata > Mammalia > Chiroptera > Pteropodidae > Pteropus > Pteropus vampyrus. The sequence continues at coordinate 10,094,190 of NW_011888806.1, forward strand.
TACTTCCTTGGGCGAGGATATTAAATGAGATAATTCATGTAAAGCACGTAACAAAGTGCTGAGAGAGTTGTAGGTGCTCAGTAATGGTATTTGTTCTTTATCTGTCCAAAATTACTGTGTGTGTGTGGGAGCGCGGGGAGGATCACATTTCTTGAGGTGACTTGATTTTTAAACAACTTGGACACACTGTAAGATCGTATTTCTTGCTTTTTAGTTCAGGAAGTATACTTAACAATATTTATTGCTTCTAAGATGAAGGCACCCCAAAACTGCAATTTAAAAAGGAATGTTATCTATGAGGGGTGTCAGAGTAAGTTATTATTTGTCCAGTTGATCTTAATCCCTTATATTGGATCAAAAAAAAAAAAGCACAAAAAAGCAAGTTAGAAAAGGCTCTTTATATAGTCTCTATATATTCTGGGTAGTTGCTCAAAATTCTCTTCTGTCTGGTATTTGTCTTTGCTCATTCATTTGTTCCCAATCTGGGCTTTCTTTTACATCGCCTGGATTCTAGGGTCTGACTCCACTTTGAAATTTGCATCTGGCTGCTTTAGATCTGATAACCTTAAAGACAGCCTTGCGTTCTTATTGGGCCTTAGCATCCACCCATCTCCCAGATCTTCTCTTCCCTTTGGTTACGGGGTCTCCCTGATGACTGCAGGAGCATTTTGAAGTCAGGGATTCTGTTTACTCATTTTTTCTCCTCCCAATGCCTACAACACTTTCTGGTAAATAGTAGTGTTGGAATTTTAGAAGATAAATAAATAACACTTCTTGCTTTCTTTCTTAAGTTGGGAACCAATTGAGAGATGAAGAAGTGAGACGACCAGATGTCGACGGACTGCTGTTAGAATGTAAATTGCCTTTGTTCAGATTAGAAAAATGCACCCCTTTTTTTTTCTTTTTCTTTCCTTTGCGCACATGAATTAGAAGAAAAAGCTCCTGGAAGATGATTGCGAAGAACCGCCTCTGGGTGGACAAGTTAGGAGAAAGGCGGGGGAGCTGGCTTGGTGTGCAGAAGCTGGGCTGGATTTTAGTTCCTGCTTGTCTCCAGGGCCAGTGTCTTTGTGCAGATGGCTCTGGAGATCAAAGCAGGAGAATTTTTCTTTTTTGAATAATAAAAGTTGAATTAGAGTACATTGTGTAGATAAGCCACTACAGTGAACATTCTAATAGTCTCTTATTAATTAAACTTACCCTTCAAAATAGTAGGATTCTCCTTGTAGGGATGGAACATGGCCCGCTATGCTCATCACATAGTAAAGAGATAGCCAGGATGTGCCTTCCCTATACTGGCAGATATGAAAAACTGAGGCTTGGAAGAGCCTCTACCAAGTTTGCTCAGTCCTTTTTGCCACAGCCCACAATAATATATTTTCTTTCCCTTGGGAGGAATGAATGAGGAGGTGGGGAGGGAGGCCATGGGTATTATTGTCACAGAAGTTCTCACTCATGGAATCATGAGACCAGTGACTCAATTACTGCTTCCTGAATGAATGAATAAAATTTTAAGAAGCGGGCAGATATGCTATTTATTGTGTAAATGTAGTTAGGAAAGAACAATAGTAGAATACTCAGGAGGCAAGTTTTGTGGGTTAAACTCATGTTGTGTGACTCGCTAATATATTAGGAGTATATAAACCATACAAGGCTTGTTATTTGAATGGTTTTGTTAAAAGGTGGGGGGATTGACTACTGATAGAAGAACAGGAAAAAGATGGTTTGAAGGGCTCAAGTGTTCAGAGAGTGAGTTGGAAAGTACTTAAGATATGTTGACTTAGGTGGAGAAAGGTTAATCAACTCATTTGGAAACCATTCCAATTTGACTAGAGAGAGGAGATAAGGAGTTAGAGCAATGATTTCTTAACTTGGATATATTCGAACAGACTTTATCACTAGTGGATATAAGGATAGTTAAATTTTATTCCTTGGGAGGAGAAAAAAGGGATAAGCCCATACATTCACAAGTTGTTGCTTAGGAAGAAAAAATTTTTTCCTTTGTGGTATCAGCTAGAATGTTGTACAAAAGTGTGATGGAAGAAGTGAGAAAGCTTATTTTTGTGCCTTTTTGGGTGACTCTGTGTATTGTCTTATTTTTAGATAAATCGGTGGTTCAGCTGGGGGTTGGCTGGTCCCATGTGGCCTCCCTCACACGTCTGGTAGTTGGCTGGCTGTTGGCTAGGGTTCTCCTGTGGCCTCTTATCTTCTAGCAGGTTTACCACAGTCCTGTAAAGTGCAGCAAGTGAGCACGCACCACAGGGAGTGGACAGATTTAATGCCATTTTTACCATTTACAGGATTCTAGGCTGCAATTAAGACAACAGGTTGGGGACGAAGGAAGAAGAGGGGAAAGGGTGGGCAGTAAAGATAATCTTTGTCCACTTCACAGTTTTTACTGGGACTGCTCCTAACTTGAGCTAAGTGCCATTGTGTAGTAAAAAGAAATCTGGCAGACTCAGAAACTAAAGTTAATGCTGTAAGTTACTGGGAAAAGGAAAACTAATAGAAGAAAGGAATGTAGTTGATTAGAGGATACATATTGCAAAAATATTTTAATATGTTGCTCAAGACTCAGACTTAGATATTATTTCAACTCATTCCAACAATTCAGATCTGGTATTACCCTCTCAATATCTGGATAGGAAAACTGGGTTTGGGGGTATTACTGAATTCATAAAATTATGTATAAGGAGCTTGAGAAAATCAGGAATCATTAAAGGTGCAACTAGACATTAATGAAAAGGTATTGTTTCTCTCGTTGTGGAAAACTATGTTAAGTGGAGACATCTTACAACAGTATTTTTCATCAACTGTGTCAAGAGAATAAAAGGACAATGCACGTAGCCAATATTGCTGGATTGTGCACACTGGAGCCATAATGAGACGATTAATGATCTGAGCAGAGTGTCATTTCAGAAATGGGAGGAGGTGGGGGAATGGTGTGAGTTAGCTGCTTTCTCCTCAGTGAGCTGATCTATCAAAGGACTGAATTCAGACAGCAAGTAGAACCAAGGGATGAACTTGGCTTATTCTCTCCTCATCTGGGCCTCATCTTCTCTAGGTAGCTTCAGCTCTTGAGGTCTCTGAGTCCCGACTTCCTCTCAGCAAAATATAGTCATTATTATCTGTGTCTTAGACCGTTGTATAATCTACCTTAAAATCAAGAATTAGACTTTACATCATCCTAAACTTCTATACCTCTCTTGTCTTTTATGTTCGTTCATTTGATTTGTATTTAATTGACTTAATTTTTAAGAGATGTTTTAGATTCACAGTGAAATTGAGGCATTTCTCATATGCCCCTTGCATTCACACATGCATAGATTCCCCCATTATCAATATCCCCCACTAGAGTGGTCCGTTTGTTTGATTTTTTTAAAAAAGCTTTATTTAAAACTAAGAGAAAGGTCGAAAGAATAATAGAAAGCTCTCATATACTCTTTATCTAAATTAAACAATTTTTAATGCTTTGGCACATTTGCTTTTTCATATTCTCTCTCCCTTTCTCTATCCGTGTGTGTGTGTGTATGTGTGTGTGTGTGTATAAAAACACACATACACATTTTTATGAACCATTTGAGAGTAAGTTGTAATATTATTTCCTCTGATCTCTTAGTACTTTATTATGTATTTCCTAAGAAAACTGATATTCTCTTACATTACCATAGCACAGTTGTCAAGTTCAGGAAACTTAACTTGAAATAATGCTTTTATCCGGTATACAGTACATGATCCAATTTGTCAATTGTCCTAATAATGTCCTTTATAGCATTTCCCTCCCCTCCTCCCCTCCCAATACAGAATCCAGTTCAAGATTTTGTACTGCAGTCACTTTGGGTTTGTCTGGTGTTTTCTGATCGTTAGATTCAGATCATGTGTTTCTAGCTGCATGCAACATCAGTCGTTTGTTCTTCTCTGAGTACCACATCTGGTAGCACATAGAGTCCATCTGCCCCTTGTTGGTGATGTTATTTTGATCACCTTTTCAAGGTGTTCTCTGATTTTTCCACTGTATAGTTACTATTTTCTTCTTGCAATGCTAAGTAATCTATGGGGAGACAACTCTGGGACTATGCACATATCCTTCTCCTCATCAAACTTTACCCCCTGGATTTAACATCCACTGATAATTCTTGTTTGAATAAATCTTTATTATGATAGTTGCAGAGTTTTCTTTGTTTATCTCATTTCATAATTTTATCTTTCTTTTTCTACAGTTGGAACCTGGCTCCCAACAACATCATCACGTTATTCATTTTCTTAATCTTATAATACCTACAAAAATAGTTTCCGAATAGTTATACCAACATCACAGTGATAAACAGACCCACTGGAAAGAGTTCTAGATTTGTCTGCGTTCTTTTATTCCCTAAGTTGTGGGTGTAATATCAAAATGGTGTGCTCAAAAGTTACCTGGATTGGTTTTCTTTTTTTCTTCCTTTCTGTGTGATATTTATTCTTACCTACCCTCAACACAGTTATTCACCTAAAATACAGTTGTATTAATTTGATTCTGTGTCTATTAAGTTTTAGGTTTTCTCTTCTCCTCTACTCTATTCTCCGAAATATAAAATCTGTAGCCTACTGTATTAGTTTGCTAGGACTGCCATAACAATACCACAGACTGGATGGCTTGAACAAAAAAATTTATTTTCTCTCAGTTCTGGAGGCTGGTCATATAAGATCAAGATGTCATCAGATTTGGTTTCTAAGGAAGCCTCTCTTCCTGGTTTACAGATGTCTGCCCTCTCGTTGTGTCCTTACATGGTCTTTCCTCTGTGCTCACATACTCCTGGCATCTCTTCCTTTTCCTATAAGGACATCATCCTATTAGATGAAGGCCTCACCATATTTAAGCTTAATTATATCCTTAATGTCCCTTTCTCTAAGTGATGCTGAGGGTTAGGGTTTCAACATATGAATTTGGAGGGGGGATGCAATTCAGTCCATAATACCTACTATTCTTCAGCTCTCCCATATAGGAAGCTTTTTTTTCCCTAATTGAGGTAAAATTGTTATATAACATCATAAAAGTTTCAGGTGTACAACATTACAATTCAACACTTGTATACACTACAAAGTGATCATCACTAAAAGTCTACCATACTTCATTTTATAATTGACTCCCTCCCCGCCTTGTGCCCACCTTCCTTCGCCTTCCCCTCTATTAACCACCAACTAGTTCTCTGTATCTATGAGTTTGTTTTTATTTTGTTTGTCTATTTTTTCCCTCGATGAAGCTCTTGGAACTCAATGAAGCTGCTGACTCCTTTTGGTTTAGTTCACCTGTTTATTTGTTTTCTTATTCATACCTTCACACATTCATCATTAATTTACTTATTCAAAAACTATTTATTGAACACCTTCTTAGCATAAGGCACTTTGCTAGACATAGGAGATATAATAGTGAGGAGGAAAACAGAAAAAACATGTCAAGAGTATAGTCAACTGAGGGAATCTGACATTGATCAAAGAGTCATCCAAATAGCAATTACATTTTGAATTTCTCAAACATGTAAAATTACAATGCAATTGTGCTCCAAAGACCATGTGTAAGAAAGTATAAGAGAGAGGCCCACATCAAGACATATCATAATTAAAATGCCAAAAATTAAAAGCAAAGAGAGAATCTTAGTAGTGGTGGTGCCACACATCCTCCTCCCCACAAAAAAAGAGAGAATCTTAAAAGCAGCAAGAGAAAAACAGTTAGTTACCTAACAAGAAAGTCCCCACAAGACTGTTGCTGATTTCTCAACAGAAACTTCGCAGGCCAGAAAAGATTGACATGAAATATTCAAAATGATGAAAAGCAAGGATCTATATTCAAGATTACTCTACTCAGCAAACCTATCATTTAGAATCAAAGAACAAATAAAGAGCTTCCCACACAAGAGAAAGCTAAAGGAGTTCATCATCACCAAACCAGTATCACAAGAAATGTTAAAGGGACTTCTTTAAGAAGAAGAAGAAAAAAAAAAGCTTTAAGAAGCTTTCTTTAAGATAACTTCTTAAAGAAAAAAGAAGATAAAAAAATGAATAAGAAAATAGCAATAACTACATATCTGTTGACAATTACTTCAAATGTAAATAGATTAAATATTCCACCAAGAGACATAGGGTGGCTAAATGGATAAGAAAACAAGACCCTTACATATGCTGCTTACAACAGACTCACTTCAGATTGAGAGACACACACAGACTGAGAGTAAAGGGATGGGAAAAGATATTTCATGCAAATGGAAACAAACAAACAAAAGAAGCTTGGGTAGCAATACATAAACTAGATAAAATAGATTTTAAAACAAAGGCTATAACAAGAGACAAAGAAGGACCCAGTAATCCCACTTCTGGGTATTTATCTAAAGGAACCCAAAATACTACTTCGAAGGAACATATGCATCCATCTGTTCATTGCAGCATTATTTACAATAGCCAAGATATGGAGGCAACCTGGGTGTCCATTAATGAATGAATGGATAAAGAAGAGGTGGTACATATATACAATGGAATATTACTTGGGCATAAAAAAGAACAAAATCTTGCCATTTGCAACAACATGGGTGGACTTAGAGCATATTGTGCTGAGTGGAGTAAGTCAGACAGAGAAAGGCAAATGCCATATGATTTCAACTTACATGTGAAATCTAAAGAATGAAACAGGCAAAAAAAAACAGAAATAAACTCATAGATACAGAGAACATTTTGATGGTTGCCAGATGGGAAGGGATTAGCGGGATGAGCGATAAAGGGGAAGGGATTAAGAAGTACAATTAGTAGTTACAAAATAGTCATGGGGATGTAAAGTATAATATAAGGAATATAGTCAATAATATTGTAATAATTATTTAATAATAATTGTAATATTGTATGGTGTCAGATGGATACTAGATTTATCAGGATGATCACTTTGTAAGTTATACAAATGTCTAATCACCATGTTATACACCTGAAATTAATATAATATTGTATGCCAACTGTAATTGCAAAATTTAAAAATATTATAAAGAGAAGAAAGTGTAAGAGAAGAGAACTATTTGGTGTGGTCATGGAAGGTATCTCCAATAAAATGATATTCGTGCTGGGATCTGATGAAAGGCTATGAGTTAACTAGAGAAGAGGAATAAAAGATAAGAAGGGAAAGTGGTATAATAGGGAAATGATGGTCCCTGGCAAGGGAACAAAATGCCCTAAGGACTATCATTTTAATAATCTGTACCAATAATATCAAATTCTTTGCCAATAGTCCTGAATTGTTAGCTTTCCCCACCTGCATCAAGGTAGTAGTTCAACCACCTATAGAACAAGGTTGCTGTATATCACGCCTCTATGTGGACTAGTTTCATTGCAGGTTCATCATTTCCAGTAATAGCAGCCTGCTTGTTGATGTTCCTGTGTTTCTGGGCAATTCTCTTTCTATTGATGCTGCTCAAAAACTATGACAAACTTGCCCATTACTTCCTTCTATGAATCAGTGTTCCAAACACATAGCAAATAGAAGGTATTGTGTGAGAATAACCTAAATACTATTTGTACCATATATTTTTAAGTTTGGTGCTATCTCTCCAGCTCTCTTTCCTCTCCTCCTACCTAAGGACCAAACATACTTGTATCTTCTCCTTCTTTTCTATTCTCCTATTATCTCTGTTGAAGAGCTGGTTTAAAAAAATACATATTTCTGATGTAATCCTCCAGTAGAGATTTAAAACGGAGGCAGAGATGGGGGCCAGGATGTGAATGCCCTCTATAGTCTAGGTTGACAAAGTCAAGGGATTGAATATAGTAGTCAGAGTCTGAAATAGTGGGAAAAAATGCTGGCTTGAGAAGCTAGAAAGGAGTTCGTGATGGTTGCTAAATCTACGAGGCGGGACTGGTTAGAGAGATTTATAAATATAAGAAATTAAAGAGATTTAGGAATAAAAATGATAATTATGATGGTTGAATTTCTGAGATGAGGTTGTTGTATATAGCTTGCCTTTATCTACCTTATTCTATACCACTTAGCTAAATCACCACAAAATTTAGCGGCTTGAGGTAAAAATCATTTATTATTCATCATGAGACTATAGGTGGTTGGGCTTGACTAATCTTTGCTAAGCTTGGTCAGCTTTTGGGTTGCCTTATGGCTGGGATGGTCTGCAATGGTCTTGGCTGGGGCAACTCAACTTGACTCCATAAGGAGTCTTTAACATCTTTCTAACCCATTAACCTGGGTATGTTTCCATGGTAGCGGGAAAGGTCTAAGAGGGAAAGCTGAAATACAAAAGCACTTTTTCAAGCCTCTGCTTGCATCAGATTTCCTAGTGTTCTGATGGCCAAAGCAAGTCACGTGACCAAGCCAAGAATGTTTGGAGTGCGGCCACTACCAGAGAGCATGGCTACAGGGAGGCATAAAAAATTCGAGCCACCAGTGAAATTTGTGTACCATACTCTCCATAGTATATTTGTGTTCCTATTATTTCCTTGAACCTGCTCTCAATTCCCGAGTCCAGTGGACTATTTTTGTTACTATTTTTTACTTTTTGACCTTTTTATAGCATGTAGCACTATTGACCATTCTAATTTTGTTTAAGATTCTTTCTCCGTTGATTTTGATAATAGTACTCTTTCTTGGTTTTCTTCCTACATTTTTTACTGAACATTCTCAGATTCCCTCATGGACTTCTTTCCTTCTTGCTGCTTTAATACTGGATTTCCCAGCTGTATAGGCTTTAGAGAGTCCATACTCAGTACTCTTTTCTTCCTCTCCTAAGTTTAAAACGAGGAATAACACACATAAAGACCCTGCTTCATCACTGATAAAACTAATTGTAAAATGTGGCTTTGAATGGGTATTTACAATAGGCTACAATATACTTAGCCATAGAATTAAACTTCCTCTCCTCATCACAGCTTGAGATATTGGGGAGCAGGGACTGTGAATGCCCTGCAGAGAGACTGAAGGTCAAACAGAGAGGAAAGGGCTACATGCTCAGTTCCCTCCCTACAACTCACCCTGTGGACTGTAATAGATGGAGAAATAGGCCAAAACCACTATTCTAGTGGAATTCTTCCACATATTAATTTGAGGTTAGTGGAAAAAGTATTCTTTAATTCCAGGGTTTCATCATCGATCTGCTTCTATTTTCATTTTAGTCTCTCTAACAATGCCATTTATATATGTGTGATTTTAGCTTCCAATGTATATTCCCTTTTTCTGTAGCACAGACTTCTGTCCAAAGGTCTAGATCAGAATTTCCTAGACTTAGATATCTCTTCTGGTTGTTGAACATAGTCCATGAACTTACTATATCTCATATTGAAAAAATCATTTATTTGTTCATTCAGGCAATAAAAATGATCCAAGACATTTTCAATTCTGATTTTTCTATTTTACTCCTTATTTCAGAGTTTTCATCTATCTGCCCAGTGACCTAAACCCCAAACTGGAAAATTCTCCTGAGCTCTCTCTCTTACTTCCTAAAATCCAATCTGCCTCCCAGTCTTATTCATTCAACCTCATTGATATCTCCTGACATCTCTTACTCCATATAACCTCTATTTAATTCAGACTCTTGATATATCTCTCTTAGAATTCTAAAAAAAAAAACCAAAAAATACCCCTTAAATATTCTACTTCCCGTCCTCCTGTTTTGCCTCCTTTTAATTTATTCTCTGTGGTCCACCAGAGACTGTCTCTGGTGTACTATATTCTGTGTTATAAGAAAGAGTATGGGCATTGGAGCAGAACCAGCTCTGCCATTTAGTTATATGACTTTCTGCAAATGACTTAATTTCTCTAAATTTCAGCATTTAAAAAAATCTGTAAAATGAAGATAATACCCACTTTGTCTTGTTCTTATAAAGATTAAATGGATGTGTACAATGTACTCCGGCATTGTGCCCGGTCTGATATCATACAACAAATGTTAGCATTAGATTATGGGCTGGACATTGCACTAATTGCTTTACGTGCCCTACCTCTTTTATTTTCATTTATTTTTCTGGTGGATTTTATAATCTCCACTTTCTGGGTGATGAAATGAGGTGCACCTTGCACAGAATAATACAGGAAGTGGCAGGGAATTCAAGCCTGGTTAACTGGCCTCCAAAACACTTGCTCTTAAGCATACAACCACAACCAGTATGAGAGGTAGGGTGGGACAGTGAGAACATTATGAAACTTAGCTTCACTTCTTAGCTGCTAGTTTAGTTTTAGTTTTTGAACATCAGTTATTTATCTGTAAAATGAGGATAATAATACTTACTTATAACACGGTAAAGAGAGTTAAATAAGAATGAGTTATATAAAATAAATGACATGCAATAGCATTCAATAAAGGATATGTATGATTATCATTATTTCTAGATTAAAAATACAGTTACTTAGCTACTCTGTTTAAAAATCCTGTTATTCTCTCTCTGTCCAGATAATAAAGCCCACTCTCTTTAGCATGGCATACCAAACCTTGCCATGCCTCCTTCCCTCATCTTCCCCACAGAGCTTTAATAATAATCTCTTGCAGTTTCCTCAAACATGCATTGCTCTCTCATAACTCTTTGCCTTTGTAAGGCTGCTTTCTTGGCCTGGAAAACTGCACCTCTTTCTCTTCCTCCCACTCAACGTTTTGTCTTCTGGCTAACTCTCATTGTTCAATACTTGGATCTCCCCTACCCACCCCCTCACCTCCACACTTTTTACAAAGCCATATTTGGTTAACATCCCCAATCTCCCAATTATATCTGGATGTCCTTTCTCGGAAGCCTTTGTAAGTGGGCATATATCCATTGAATCTCATTTCACAATTGTGTACTCGTCATTTTTCCTCACTGGACTGTAAGCAATCAGAGGCGAAAGATTGTGTCTTTCATTTTGGTATTCCAAGACTTAGCACAGTGGAAGCACTCAACGAATGCCTGATGTGTGAGGATTAACTGCAATAATCGGAGTTATAGAGACTGGTTCTTGGCAGGTGTTTAATAATAAATATTTTACAACTGTTTAATAATTTTTTGTATAATATTACTATTACTATATTATTATTTTAATAAATTACTATTTAATCTTACTATTTGTTATGTAACATTCTATTTTAATAGTATTTAATTATTTATAAGAGTGATGTTTGAGACTCAGCATTCTTTACATTACCCTTTGTTCCCTTGTACACATTTCTGAATTTCAGCAACATGTTTAATGAAATCTCTCTGCTACAGTTTATTCTATTTTCCTATCAGTTGAAGTAATTATAAAGTGACTCCGCAAACTATTTTCTTTTTCGTCCAGTGAAAATCTCCAATTATTTAGATTTCTTTTTATAAGCACACTCGCTAACCAAATTTAATGTCTTTTGTTAAGTTGTTAACCGACTTAAAATATGAGCATTTCCATTAAGTTAAACTAAAAAGAATTGTACAAGAATTATGCAAAAATGACAAAGAATAGACATGACCAGCAACAGAAAAAGGATAAGAGATCCTTTAGAAGGTACAGCTTGCTAATCAGACTGTTTTCTCTTTTGACAAAGATTCAGTGTGGGGAGCCTCTGCTGGGGAATGGGTAGCGGAGGAAGGGAGAAACGACAGAGACACAATTTAAATGTTTTGACAGCTTAGTCAGAGAGTGAATTGCCTTAGGCATTTGCACATTTTAACCCCTGCTCCAACAGCTAGAATTCTTTCTTGCACTATTTAAATCTAAGAGTCAGCCCACGAAAGCTGAACATTTCATGCCTGCTACAAAAAAAAAAAAAAAAAGTAAAAAATACCAGGTGAACAAGAAATGGAATATATTCAAATATCTGTTAGATAGCAGTAATTTATTTTATTTTAATTTTCTTACTTTCATTTTTCATCCCAGATATAACCAAGAGTGCTAGCGCACTGTGCTTTATTCTCTTGGGCCCCATGTGGAAAATTTCAGCCACACATTCTGGCAGGATGCGGGATTTAATGGTGAGGGATTTAAAAGTCCACTAGGATTTAGTCCCATAGCTGACTGAGTTAGTCATTTGTATAGATGCTTGGGTCATTTCTTTGTCAAAACAATGCTTATTGGAAGAGGTAAGTCAATCAACAATAAGTCTCTCATTCTTGGAATAAGGCATGATCTTTTAGAATGGCAGGAGCTTTCTCTCTGTCTCTGTCTCTCCCACTCCGTTTTACCCGCCTCTTTCCCTTTCTCTCGTATCCATGGCACATACCTAGAAATAGGCGGAAGAAGGGTAAAGCAAAAGAAGAGTGTGGTATTTGGGATGTTGACTTAATATCTCATTTCATTCTGCAAGCGGGATTTATTTTGTCGAACTGACTGTTGTTTGAAGTGAAATCCAGTAGCGCGAAGCTTTGAGTAGCATTATAAGCTGTGTTAGGCACAGGGGAGAATTAAAGAGCTATAATACAATGTCTATCTGACCTAAATCCCTATAAATGAAGTAGGCAGGAGTGCACAATTCTGCAAACAAAGCTTGTGTTTTGTAATTTTATTGTTAGTAAGAGTTTTTGTGAATAAGCAGGGTCAGCATTTAATTATTTAAAATGAATCCTCTCCTTGTAATATTGTTCTTAATTGTATTGTGAAATATATTCTAAATTTTGGAGAAAGTTTAACTTTTAATAAACTGCAGTATTTCCCACTTCTCTTTCATTACTGTTTTTCCTTCCTATGGCTTTTTATTTAGAATTACTAAAACTCCATGATTTACCTCCACTTGACTTTAAAGTAGTAAAGGAAAATCACTGAAAGTGCCAAGAACGTAGAGAATCAAGCAGTTCAGAGCTGAAAAGAAAATACTTATTGCCTTGCTTGTCGCATTGGTAGTTTCTCGAACAGATGGATTCCTGGGGTTAATTTGAATTTCTTGCCTTCTTAAAATTGTAAGACAATCACGTTCTTAGGCACCTGTTTCTAGCAGTACATACTTGCCTTTAAATTGCTTTTTCCATTGTAAAGGGCTAAGTGGTTGCTCAGCCTTGAGCACAAATAAGCCTCCTTAAGCACTTTACTCACTCCTGGGTAGAGACTTCCTGATAGTTCATTATGTGTCACAGCTAGGGTCAACACTCAAATAATGGGCTAGAACAACACTAAACATTTTAAAAGAAGAACTAATTAGGGGGTAAGCAAGAGGAATCGTGGCTGTAAATTTGTAGAAATAGAATTTTAGAGGTGAGAATAACAGTGGTAAATGTTTTTATTCCTCCACTCTCACAACTTTCATAGTAAAAATTCTTTGGTTACAAAGCTGTCTCTGACAAACTGAATTTTGGCAGAGATTATGGCTACTGGATTTCAATTCCCATGGTTACAAATTTTATCACCTTTATCTCCGAACATTTGTTTTCTTCATCTCGTGACAAAGATTCCTGATGAACTGCCAAAATACGTTCACTCATTTATTTATTTCTTCATTTATACGTCTGGTCAGGCTTTTGGAATGCTCACTTTGTGTCAAGTATTATATTAGTCAATAATTTGCCTTCAACACACTTTCTAGCTTTGTGAAGTAAAATGGGGTGAGGTGATCAAGGGTGATGATGAAGGAAGAAAAGAAATGTTTTCAGGAACCAGTATAATATTCGGTGCAAGAAAATATTCTTTGTGTATTCTACCAGAGACAATAGATAATGGCAATTGCTGAATAACGTTTGGACATAGGTATGTGTATGCTTTTAAAGGACAACTGGTGAGTCTCTGTTAATAACTCCAATTTGAATATTTCGTTTACATTTTATTTTATTATATAATAATAGGTCAATTAATTTGTTTTTTATTTTTTATTTTTTTATGCCTACAGCACCTGGTCTTCTTAGGTGGTCTCCCATCCAAGTACTAACCAGGCCCAACCCTGCTTAGCTTCCGAGATCAGATTGAATGGGACTTGTTCAGGAAATTTGTTTTTTTAAAGCAGATATTAATTCCAACATTATTGATTTAGCCTTGAGATGTCTCAATTATTGTATATACGAGCTATTTCAACACTCTATAATCTGTCAGAGGTCACCCTCCAACAATCTTTTGAACTTTCCATATAAACAGAAAAATAGCCAAATGTAGATTAACTTAAATAAGAGGCCATTTACACTGCAGTTGCTCAATGCCTTGTCAGTTATGTAAATAAAGCAAAACCTAACCCTGTAAATGCCTCGAAGTTACGAAATCAAAATGTTAAGAACAACCAATCACAAAATCAACTAGGCTTTAAGCTATAGCCAATCAAATAATTTTCTTTTTTTGCTTCTGCAACTTTCCCTATATATCCTTCCCCTGGCTCCTGTCAGCAGAGTGCTCCTAACAACGTTCTATTTGGTGCTGCTTTATTTGAATAGATTTTTGTTCAGATAAACTCTTAAAATTTTTAATATGCCTCAGTTTATCTTCTAAGAGTTTATTTATAGCTACTTTATTTATCTCTAACAAATAATAACCAAGTATCTATGATATGCCAAAATCGTTCAAAGATGAATGAGACTGAATTTCTGATATATATACAAGAAAAACTATAAAGTTAAAAAAAAAAGCAAGTTGCTAAATAATCTGTAGCACGTGATCCCATTTATGAATAACAAAGCACACATATATGCATAGAAACTGAGCTAAGAACAAGTTGTTGATAGTTCTTATCTCTGAAGAATAGTAAATCACTTCAAATCGCCCTCACTTCTCTGGAACATCCTCTTCCCAAACAGGGCATGGGTTCCTATAGTCATAGATATTACAAATCTCTGTTCCTCCCTGACCTCAGCTGGTAGGCAAGGGGTGGACATCAGAACCAAGGAGAGCCAAAGCATTGCCTGGATTGAACCAGTGTTGATTCAAATGCGAATTTGTAATTGGGACACAAAAATGCAAATGAGTTGATAAATTTGCTGGAGTTAGAAGGCTCAGCTGTGTTTGGGTCATGGGCAAGTGGAAAGTACTAGGCTGGGGTGGAGGAAGAGAGAGAGATGGTTTCCTGATCTCTTTCCAATTCTTAGACAGTTATGTGGACCTGACTTTATTTTCTGCCTTTGAGTCCCTCGAGATACTTCTGAGATATATATATATCTCAGAATTATATATATATATATATAAAATTTTTTTTTAATAAAAAATTCTCCATATACTCATTCTAATTTGAGTGAAATTCTTGGCAATTAAGAAAACCTTTACAATAGTTCACTCATTTTTTCTTTTTGAAAAACTCAATCCTCCTGCTTTAAAGCAACATCTACTAAGGGTGTTACATGGCATCTATTCAAATCTGGCTGGTTTTGACCCCCTTCAAATAGAAATACAACATTTGTGGTTTTGACATATTTTATGACAATTATTTTTAAGCAGAACATTTTAGAAAGACTTTAAAACTTTCATAGGTCCTAGACAGAACTTCTAAAGAAACAGCATTTTTATTGCCAAATATAAGCGAATCAGAAATGACATTATTGCCCATGAAAAATGCTGGAGAATATTTACTTTCTCCCCATATAGTTGTCTGTATAATGTTTTTCACATTTCCGAATCTTATCCAGTGTTTCTAGTCTGTAACACTATCTTTCTCTGTAGTCTGTAATTATTTTCCTCATTGTATAAATGCCAAACCACTCCCCTCAGATGTTCACAAATCTATAATTGAATAAACCTATTAAGCCATAAGTACTTAAAGATCTCTTAACGAGATCCATAAATACCATTTAGAATTATTTTTACTAGTTTGAAAACATTGTGGGAAAATAAAATTGTAGAAGACATAATATTAGCCTACTGCAAAAAGATATTTAAATGAACTAAAATGAACTCATTACTGAGATAAGTTTGTATACTTCTCAGAATTCTATTTTTCTAAAAAGGAAACCTCTTTAATATGAACTGTTCATCAATACAAAGGTTAGAAACAGCTGAAATTAGAATTTGATCTATGATGTACTTCAGCTTCCTGTACTGTAACTCAATTTGATACATACGATAAGTTTATTATAACAATTGGTTTATTTCTGATGAATGTTGCTTTGAAATTTTCTCAGTAACCACAACAAAACCCCTAAAGTCTTAAAAAGCAAATGACTGTAATTTAATCAAAGGCAAAATTCTTGTATTGTTCTAAATTTCACATATTTTATTTATACTTTCAGTTCATACAGTTATCCTTTTTGATTCATATTAGAAAGATACCCAGAAATCGCTTGGGCTAATGTTTGTTAAAAAAAAAGGTAAAAGCATAGCAGACACATTATAGTAATTATATAACAATTTCCGCTGTAGGCAAAAAGCATCTTTCAGGCATTTTGATGAAGCCAGCTATTTCAGCATACTAAGAAATATATATATATATATACACACTCCATTTGATCTTCATAAAATCTGTTATAGCATACATGATAACAGAAATACTGTGGTGAAATGTTGTATATTTTGAGGAAACAACATTTTTTCAAACAATCAACTTCATTTTAAATTGTAATTTTACTTTTCAAATAATGTCAGGAATAACTATGTATAATTTAAAGAAGAAACAGAATACTGATTATTTTGAAAAGAGATGACTTTGTGTATAGGCTTCCACTAGATTCAGTTTTCACTCTTGCAAGAACAGATCAGTTGAATACTTACGAAATAAAACTTTCTTCCTAATGATAATTTCTCTATAGTATCAAATTTTTATTGCAGTTTTGCTCTAAGTACTATGTTAATTCTTAATTAGTAAAAAAAGTCAATAAACATTTTAGTTATAACTTATAACAACAAGCTTTGTTTTGGTAACTGTAATAGCCGCTAATCTTAATTTCTAGGTTTTGAATGGCCTGACTCTTGTTTCGGTGTATTTTGGCATTCTTATATTATTTTTTCACCTCATCTCTTAACTATTTTCTATGATAACATTTTAAGAAACCTCTCTCTATAGGAGGATCTTTTATATACAAAATAATTCCTCGTGCTCACATTTAAGTCTTACCAGACAGTTATGGATCTTTTTCATTGCAAAGATAGAATAAAGATAGAGTAAGATATAGGATCAGAGAAAGGAAAAGGAGCAGAAAAACAAGGGAGACGCAATGGGAGTAGAAGAAAAAATTTTATTTAACATAGGGAGGTATAAGTAAAAACAACTTTGGAGAAATTGAATGGATAAGATGAATGAATGGATAAATATTAAAAAGAAAAGCATAGGATAAAACAAATAACCTATGTAATTCATTTTAGTTAAAGCAAACATAATCTCATGAATAAAAAGTTAAAATCTCCTGAAAGATGTTAATGTCAAAATATCTATTCAGACTTGTCATACTTTAAAGCATACAATCTTGCATCATGAAAATATTCTGATATTTTTTTGTAAACATAATTCTTTGGGACAGGAAGGTCCAAATCATATCGACTTGGTTTCAATTATATATCAAATTTAAATTATTTTAGATTAAAAAAGAGATACATCTTCATTTAGCAGCCAGATGTCTTATTAAATATAATTTCCTCTGTTGGCTGCTTTATATTAAGGGCAGATTTAAAACAAGAACAGCTTCTGTGAAATATAATTATACCCCTCGTGTGGCTTTCATGGTCATAGAGGCTGGCATATGAAAGTAATTGACAAACAAATCTGCAAGACAAGTTTTTTTTTTTTTTGTTTTGTTTTTTGTTTTGTTTTGTTTCTTTTTGGTCTAAAGGAGTTGCTTAATCTTAAATGAGCTATCATTTTCTTTTGCTATTCCATAACCTTGTGCTGCCTAGATTATGTTGGATTGATTGATAAATCCATTCAGAGTTTCCTGTTACAGCTTTTCGAAAAAGCCTCTCATGGCCCTATCCAACATTCAACTATCAAATATTTCCTTGGCGGAGAACTTACAGTTTTTACATTTTTTTTTTTTTAGTCTTATAAAAAAGTTAAAATGGATGCAGTACCATTAAAGATAGAAGCATAAGCTACACCTGGCATTTGGGAGTTAGAGTTCTTGTTGGTTTCTATGTGCACATTTTGGTGAAGGAATGTCTTCTTTTCCTTATTGTTTTGATTTTGCTCTTTCTCCTTGTAAAAAAATCTTAAAGCATATATCTGCCAATGGGATGTATTTACTATCCTCTTTCCGTTACTTAATGACATTGGAAATTATTGGCAACTGGAAAATCTTGGCAATAAGTGATTGCCTGGTTCTTAAAACAAAGTTTACTCAGGTGCTCTCTGCATTATCCAGTGGACAGAACCATAAAGCCCAGAAGCCGAGTGCCCACCTGACTTAGCAACATGTCCAATACTCTCATTCTAGGGGTTCATACAGATTATGTCTGGACATTGGCACTAGTGAGGAAGTCATGACTTGGAACGTAGCTCATTCCATCTTGAGACAGCTATGTTGGACAATTCTTTATTATATTGTGCCGAAGTCTTCCTGAAGCTTCCATTTATTGATCACAATTCTACTTAATGGCAACATATAGAAACTTTCTATTCCATTTCCCAAAAAGCAATGCTTCATATATCTGAAGACAGTCGTTTTGCCCGTTTGAGT
>NW_011888806.1:10113681-10133041 GCF_000151845.1 Pteropus vampyrus
GATAGGCTCTGTTTCACATCTTTTTCACTTCAGGGACTGTAGCCAAAGATGCAGCTCCTGTTTTGGACATTCTGGTCTCGTAGCACAGAGAAAAGAGAGACTTGCAGACCCAAAGGAAGGCTCTTAAAGCTTCTGTTTGCAAGTGGCACACATCACTTTATATCTAGATTTTAATGGTTAAAGCAAGTGACATGGAGTGTAGGTATATGATCTCCCACAAGTGACCCTGGTAGGGAGGGGCAGCAAATATTTTCACACTGATGTAATGTGCCACGTCAAGTTTCCCAGTCGGTTTGTGCTTTTTATGTCACGTTTAAGAAATAATTTCCTGACTAAATGTCATAAAAATATTCTGTATGTTCTTTGAAAGATTTGATTTTTACATTTGTGTTTTTGATCTATCTGGAATTTATTTTTGAATATGGTATGAGCTCAAGATCTAACTTTATTTTATCTTTTCTTCTGGATAATCAAATATGCCAACCAGCATTCATTGGCCACTTCATCCTTTTCCTCTAATATTTTTAACACAATTTGTGCCATCTCTCCAGTTCCCATGTGTATGCAGTCTCTTTCTGGTATCTTGAAGGCTTGGGGTTTTAATTATTCAAGGAAGACTTTTTTTCTCTGCCTGTGTGGAGTTGCATTTTTTTTCCTTTTAGGTTTCCTGTCTTAGAGAAAGCCTCCTCCAGGACTTAGTTTTCTGTACCATCCCTCCTGGCCCTGTCCTCCAGATCCATGGCATTGCCTTCTTGAGTTATACCTCTGGCTTTTGAGTTTCTGGCACTTGAGATCTACCTTTCTAATTTATTATTATTACCTATATAGCTGTGTAGACTAATTTGGGGGTTATAGTTTATCCAGCATTTTGTTATGTTGGTAATGTGAGGGGAGTTTGTTGTTGAAACCTGCAGAAGACTCTTTGAAAATCTATAATATTTTAATTAGGGAAGATCTAATGGTAGATGTAGTAGTAATTTAACTGACAAACAGATATTTTATGGATCACAGACCTTCCTGGGGAGTCTCAAATTATGTATTGAAGCAACTAGCTTTTAAAATTAATTAAAAAGCTATCTGTTACCCAAGCTATTTTGATAGGCAGGCTTAGCTTATAAGAAATTCTCTGACTTAGTTCCTTGCTATGGTGTGTTGAGTTTAATATTCTCTGACTATTCTTAATAAACATCAGAAAGTGAAAGAAGCTTTCTGATTTCACTATGTGTGTACGCAGGTGTATAGGAGGGAAGGAGGAAGTGGGAATTAGGGAGGGAATGGGAAGAAAGAGGAAAATTTTTCTTTTGTTCTTTCCCTTTCCCTACAGCTACTTTCCTATCTGCAATAATTTCTCCCTTGCAAGTGAAATGAATGTTATGTGTAACCCAACTGTCTGATGCCTGGATGGTCCTAAACACGTAATAGAAATATTTAATTACCCATCTTCCCCAAAAGGGATCACTTTGCTTTAGTATATTTGGGCTGTACCTTAGTCATTCCTGGCTGTAGCTTGTTCTCTATTATTGTTTAGTTCCTAACCCTGGCTTTAGTTCTGCCGTAGTCCTTTGCATGTTCTGCTCTAGCATATGACTTAATAATATAATGGATAAATGTGCAGACTCTGGAGCCAGATGGTCTGGATGCAAATCCTGACTTGACACTTACCAGCTGTAGGAACTCGGGCATCTCATTTGATCTTTCTGTATTTTAATCTCTTCATTTGTAAAATGCATGTAGAACTAATAGCTACTTTGTGGGTTTCTTGTGAGGGTTAGAGAGTAAGTGGGCTGTCCACTATCTTCAGATTAATATTTCATTTTTGTGCACACATGTTCCAGATGAGCTGTCACTCCCGAGCCAGCACTTGGTGTCTTTATTGTTAACTGTCCTTGGCTTCCAGACGCTGCTTTGTTTGTAGACCCAAAAGTACTTGGGGAACTATATCCTCTTCTCCCTGCTCCCCTCCCCCAGCTGTTAAGCAATGACTGACATTTGTAGAGTATAAATACTCCATCTTCCTTGTCCCCTAGCCATCAGACACTCTGGATGACATATAATTCTGAAGTATGTTTTACCCCAGAACACCTGTGGGATTGAGTTAACCTCCCTCTAACATGTCTCACCACTCCCACTTCTGAAAAACACTTTTATTAAGTCACTTTCACACAAATCCTTGTCTCAGGGTCTGGTTTAGGGAAAGCCAATGTAAAGCAGTTAATTTGACTTACTCTCTATATAAAGTGCTTTGCTCATAGTATGTCATATAAATGTTTGCTTTATTATTCATGCTATCATTATACTTGTCTAAGGCAAAACGATTTGGCGAAGGTCCTCTTTTCTTCACTGCCTTATCCTCAGCATATGTATTTTATTATATTTAATATTTCTCAATAGAGCTATATAAGGCTATGGTATACCAGCTTTCCAGAAAGTTTGGGAATAACAGTGTAGGACATGAAAACTTAAAACTGGATGTTGAATACAATTTATTTGTAGCATCCAGGACTTTACAAATAGAATCGGGCCTTGCCTCCTTCATTTGTGGTCTAAGCTTCTCTGTAATCTTGAGCAAGGGCAAGCTCCTTTAAGTCTTTGTGGTGTTAAATCCCCATCCTCTTCAGAAAATTCCTGTCTACTCACAGGATCTCTCTAAAATATGGCTGAATCTAATCAGGGTGAATCATACATCAGTATTTACATACAAATAGCAGATGAGACACTAACTTCATAGCCCTTTACACTATGTGGGAGAAGAAAAAGAAAATAGCTTTTAAAGGAGAGAATAGTTTGGAATTCTAGAACTGCAAGCATTAAAAGGGTTTGGTTAGCCGATGAATTGTTTTTGTAAGCTAGAATTTTAATGTTCTTTATGAAAGAGATGGAACAGTTTGCTTTAAGACTTGAGGCATTAAATGCTAAGTTTGAACCCATATGCTGGATTGTAAGTGTTTAAATAACTGTATTATGTGAAATTCTAGAAAACCGGGTTTGCCATGGAAATGTTATTACAGCTGTAATTATGAGTAGGCTCTTGTGATTTTGTCTCTGACCATAAAAAAAGAAAAGCATTGAAATTCATACCTTGGAGGTGACTGAAGAGACAGAGGCAGAGATAAATGCAACATTTCAGTTATTCTAAAATAAGAATCCACCCCACCCATTTTGCAGTTATAAATTAATATAATACTTTCATTTTTCAAATAGACTCTTGTACTTGCAAAAGATTTTAATTTAGACAGATTCTGAATGCTGACAAAAATATTTAGCTTAGGTTTGAAGTATGTGATATGAAAGAGTTATGTCAAAGTTTTGAGCTTTGGAGTATCTGGGGATATTCTGGAATTCTCTACTCAGCACTGTAAATTTAGAGAGAGAATAAAACTATATTATACTGATATTTCATCAGGACTAACCTCCACCATAAATTTGCTAAACTATAAGAGATATATACTGCTTGTAGTTGTAATGTTCAGAGACAGGATTTGTTGCTTTATATTAGTTTTCTGTGTCTGCTATAACAAATTACCACAAATTTAGAGCTTAAAACAACATACACTTATTTTCTCACAGTTTCTATAGATTAGGAGTTTAGGCACAATTTAGCTAGGTTCTTTGCTCAGGATTTCACAAGATTGCAATCAAAGTGCCAGCTAATATATGTGGGATATAAACCTAAAAGCAACAAATGAATAGGACAAACAGAGACTCATGGACATGGACAATGGACTAGAGGTTACCAGAGGGTAGAGGGGAAGGGGAGAGGGGAGGTAGATGGGGGAAAAAATTTAAATCGTTTCTTCAATTAAAAAAATACATAAACATTAAAAAACAAACAAACAAACAGAAAAACCAAAGTGCCAGCTAAGCTGAATTTGATGAGTCTAAAGAGGTGTCAATTTTCAGCTTTTTACTTGTTAGGAAGGACTCCTGACCTCTAAGCTGCCTGGCTGGAAACCAGAAGTCTGCTCAGTGGCATTGTTTTTAATGTGAAAAAAAAGGAAACATCCTAAATATCTGTCATTAGTAAGAGGACTAATTAAATGGTGATATGTTTATATGATGGACTACTATGATGCAGTTGAATATATTGGGTTTATATAATTTAAAGTGGCTATATCATAAACACATAGAGTCAAAAAAACAGATGCAGAATGATACATAGAAACAATTCTACATATTGCTTATGGATGCATAGTATATGATAAAGGTACAATAACATAACAGAAAGGTACATATCATATTCAGGATAATAATTCTTCTGTACATGTAAGTAGGAATTGAATCAGTAAGGATTAAAATGTTCTTCATTTATGTGTATAATTGATTTCTAAAAAGAACAAAAGATTTAAAGCAAATGAACAAAATATTAACACCCATTTATTATGTGTGACCTTAGGGAAGCTAATTAACCTTTAAGTGTTTTGTTTTTCTTTATATTTTTATCATAAAAATTTTAAATATATTAGAAATATATATAAATTAATTTTACCTCCACTACTGCAAGATAAGTTGTTATTACTGTCCCTGTTTGATTTTTGTCTCCATACATTAATAACTCACAAGAAGACCTCCTTTTGTGTTGTTAGATTTAAAGAAAAATCTTTTCAAGCTCCAAGTGGAATTTACTACTCTTTCTGTTTATTAACAGAATACCAGAAAACAGCAGGAAGGCCTCAATAGAGACTATTGTGGGAACCAGAATGCTCCTTAAATATGCTGCTTGTATGTCTTCTCTTCGGTTTCTTCTCTGTGCTGTAGTATGGATGGTGTCTCCGATCTGATTGACACCTTAGTCTTCGTTTTCTAAATCACTGGTCTTTTGGGCATATCAGATTGCTGTGACCTTGCTTGAGTTTGCTTTAAAAAATACAGTGCTTTTGAATGACTTGGAAAATACCTCTGTTTAGGAAAAATGCCTGTAGTTCTGTGCTCTGGTTGTCAGCAAGACTGAGACTATTTAAAAAAAAAAAAAAAAAGATAGAGAAGATAAAGTCCTCTGGGCAACATTTTTCTAGCTTTCAGTGAAAAGAAATCTACAGAACCATATGAGCTGTGAAAGCTGCAGTTCGAAGCCTGAAATTTCTGTTGAGAAATAATAACATATCTTTGGGACATGAGCTTTGTGGCTAAAGGTTCATATGATTCTGTAACTATGTAATGCAAAAGTAGGTCTCTTTGACCTAAACTGAGGGAAACTATTGAAGCATGAGTTCCTCTGTGGACTCAGTGCTTGTAGCAAAATAAGAATAACTGCGCTGCAGTTCCAGTGCAGGCTTTACGATGAATTAAAACATTGCCCTCTAGGTCAGATCTTCTCTCTGACTAAGCGAAAAAGCCTAGAGAGTCCCAGGTTTACTTTGTAGAGCACACAGACAAGTATACACACACTCATGGCGTATCTATGCAAATATGCACACACAAATACACTCTGTCTCCTTTTGCTGGCATTGCTGAAGAAATGATGTTTTCTCTATACAAATGAAACTTACTCAACTAAACAGAATAGTTTAATATTTAATATGAATCTGCCTTCTTTAATAAGTGTACCAAATACATTGTAACTTTTTCTTGATGATTCATCCATCACTATTAATAATTAAATATGTTTTTATTTCTCTGTAATGCTTTGCTTTTATTCCTTCCACCTTTCCCATTCTGCAATACTCATTGAGAAAATCGGAAATGCAAAGAGAAAAACACCAGTTATTACACTTATCCACAGATAAACAATGCTAACTCTTTGTGTAAGTATTTTCAAACAGACACTCAAGTGCACACACATTTTTAAACAAATGGTGGTGAGGTGAGAGGGTGACTTTAAAGTTGTGTCAAGAGAGAATTTTTAGGGTGAGGAAACTGATAAATAGTGACTGTGGCTATATGACTGTGCATTTGCCAAAACTCATGCTATTGTCTATCAAAAAAAGTTATTTTTACTGTATGTAATTTTAAAAGTAAATAAAAATTAAAAAATTAAAAATTAAAATAACTATTTTAATAGGAAAAAAATAACTTTGCTGAAGCATCTGTAGTGACAAGAATGTGCATGTCGTGCTTCAACTACAGGGAGTGTGACTGACCAAAAAGCCTAGCTGCTGTCCTTTGCTGCATTTAACAGTGTCTGAGCATGGCAGGGACACTAAGGCACTTCCATTCCTGGGGGCCATGAGATTCCTCGATGGACTCGTTAAACCTCCCGTAGACTATATTGCAGTGTAGGACACTTCCACTCAACCTTCCTTTCCTCCTTCATGCAAGTCAGACTTTCATGGTGGATATGACTCTGCCAGCTCCTTACTAGCTCCTTACTTGGTTTCTCACACGGGCATTCCCCTGAGTAAAATCCTTACATGTCAAATCTTTTCTTTGCAGCTGCTTGTTGTAGGACTCGAACTAATACAACTTCCAATTTTGTACTCTATATTATGATCCCCACAGAGAGAAAATATATAATCACATTTAAAAAATCTTTATATTTTTCTTTATGTATGTTGTATGTCAATATATACATCTTTTACAAAAATATTTATTGAAGTACAATATACATAAAAAATATACATAAGTGTACAGTTCTATGAATTTCCACAAAGTGGAAGTGTCACCCAGATCAAGAATAAGAACATCGCTAGTCATTCAGGAGCCTCCCACCCCAAATTAAGCCCTCTCTCAGTGACTTACTCCTTCTCAAAGGCAATCAGTGGCCTGAATTCCTAACACCATAGAACTGTTTGCCAATTTATGAATTTTATGTAAGTAGTATCACCCAGCACATACTTTTATTTTGGTCTGGCTTCTTTCAATTATCATTATATTTGTGAGAATCATGATGATATATTTAGCAACAGTTTATTCCTTTTTATTGTTGTGGAATATTCCACTAAATGAATATATCACACTTTATCCGTTCTACTATTAATGGACATCAGTGTTTTTTTACTTATGTGCTTTTACAAATAATGTAATGAGCACACTTGTATTCTGATGTACATAGAGGCATTACTATTTGGTGTATCTTTAGAATTGTGAGATCATAAGTTATGTATATGGTCAGAGTAAGAAGATATTACCAAATAATTTTTCAAAGTGGTTACACTCCCACTAGCTGTGTATAAGCATTGCCTCTCTTCTACAATCTCTTTATCACTAATGCTTGATATAAAATTGACGAGGACACAATAGTAACGGAAAATTACAGGCCAATCTCTCATAGAGAAAGATGCAACAAATCTTAAATAAGTTACTAGCAAACAGAATCTAGGAACCTGAAAAATTATGTTATATTATAATCCAATTTGATTTATTCCAAGAATGCAAGGTGAGTTTAGCATTTGAAATATCGATCGATGTAATTCTCTACAATAATAGAATAAAAGAGAAAATAACACAATTATCTAAATGGAAGGAAAAGGCATCTGATAAAATTTAACACCGAACCATGGTAAAAAACAACAACAACAAAAAACCCAAAACCAAAATTAACCTACCAAACAAAAACTCTCAGCAAACTGAAGAGAAGGGAACTTTCTTAATTTAAAAAACCTGTGGCTAACATCATTTGTAATGGTGAAATATTGAAACCATATTCTCTGGTATGAGGAAAAAGATAAGATGTTCTCTAGCACTACTTTCTTTCTTTCTTTCTTTCTTTCTCCCTTCCCTTCCCTTCCCTTCCCTTCCCTTCCCTTCCCTTCCCTTCCCTTCCCTTCCCTTCCCTTCCCTTCCCTTCCCTTCCCTTCTTTTCTTTCTTTTCTTTCTTTTCTTTCATTTATGTGAGGTCCTAGCTAGGGTAGTAAGACAAGTAAAAAAAAGGTATAAGTAAGCGGGAAGGGAGAAGTAAAACAATCATTATGCACAGAGGACATGATTGGATTCACGAAACCCAAAATGCTGCAGATAAATTTTATAATTAAATAAATTTACCTAAGTTGTTGGATACAAAGTTAATATATAAAAATAAATTTTATTTATACATACCAGCAGCAAAACTGTTGTAAAATAAAAGTTGCAAAACAATTTAAAATAGCATTGGAAAAAGCTACATTAGTGCTTGCACAAAATGATCAGAGACTGCTATGCTTTTGGTGTCCTCAAAGTTTTGATAGTTTTCTTATCTCTTAAATCAATGGGCTGTCAGCTGCCACTCCTGTTATCTCTATACTTACTGCAACTTTTAGTAGTTTTTTTCCTTGGATGTGCTATGAAGAAAATAGAAACATTAATTGAGTAAAAATTATCTTAATAAAACTAAAAGGACTTTTAGCACCTAGATTTGTGACTTTCGTTTTGGCCACTTAGGAGTTACTCAGAGTCCTTTATAATTATATCCGAGTCTAGTTGTACTCAAAGTGATTGAGATTGCCGAAGTACGAACTCCAGGGAGGAGGAGAATTTTTCTGTATCTTTATCTTTTTAGATGGTAGAACATACTGATGAATTTTCCCAGTTCCTTACTCGAATAGGACATTTCTTAAAGTTTTCTATGAGAATATTTCATCTTTAAAAGTAAAGAAAAAAGAAAGTTGGTGTCAGCTTCTGTGCAGGAATTTTAAGTAAAACATTACGATTATCTCCCTTAGAACAAAAATTTGTTATAAATCTTATCACTAAGTTGGAGGTTAGATGTTGATTTTGATATGATTTAAAATGCCAGTGACTATTAGGTAATGTTCCATGGGCTTTAAGAAGGCTTTGTTTCTAATATTAGTTGAATTTGGCTAAGCTTAATAAGTAAGATTATAGCTAAATAAGTACTATTAACCAACTAAGCCAATAATCATTAGGACTCGAGCTAATGTAGCAGATGGAACGAAGAGGACTATGAGGAGCTAGCCTTGTCTGGTTGACAGGAGCTATTGGGATTACACTTTAAAATATTTGAGTTCTAGCCATAGCCTATGGTGCTCTGGTGCCATTACAGATAGTTTCTATTCTATTATAATTTATTCACTTTCATTTAAGAAATGCTAGTGGTAGCTCCCTAAGTTGATTTCACTGCTCATTAATGTGTCATGAACTCCAATTTGAAAAACATTAATTTAAGTGACACCAAGGATCACTCTTATTCCTTAAATGCTCCCTTGAATTGGAGCCTTGGCGTTGGACCCAGCCCAGCCCAGTCATTGTCTAGTAGTTATTAATACTTCGGTTCCATCGGCCATTCATCCTGATAAAAGAAGGCCCAGACTGTGAGAATATTTTGACTCTGGACCACATCTTTCTTTGTTCACAAAGCTCTATTTATCAGCCTACTTTCTACTTATAAAGTGGTTAATATAAAAAGCAGTCAATTTCATTGAAACGTATGAGTAGGCTAGAGGAAATTCTAATAAAATAACCTAGGAACAAATAAGATTCCAAACTTGATCCAGAATTTCTGCATTTGTGAAATGGGACTGAAAATCTTTACCCTATACCATTATTATGAGAATAAATAACATAGTGAATATATGTAAAATTATATATAGAGTCTAGGGTGAATGGTTATTTACAAAGATAGCCAAATCAATTGATCCCATCTCTATATTTATGCCTCTTAGTAACATGATTTGCCATTTCTTCCACTAAGAGATTAAATCTATTCTCCCCTATTTATCCACCCAACCAACTCCCTCTTGAGTTTGGGCGGGCTTTCAAACTCACAGTTTGACTAATAAAATGAGGTTGAAGTGCTGTTGTGGTACTTCTAAGGCATTAAGAGGCTTTTGTTCTTATCCTCTTGAAACTTTTGATTTTTGTGTGAAGAAGATTTCTTGAGAATGAGACCAGGTAGCGAGAGAGGCACAACTGAGTCAACACCAACCATTAGACATAGGAGGGAGGCCATATTAGCCTACCCAGCCCAGTTGCTATAGACTGAATGTTTGTATCTCCCCAAATTCATGTGTTAAATCATAATGCCCAATGAGATGGTATTTGGAGGCGAGGCCTTTGGGAAGTGATTAGGCCATGAGAGTGAACCCTCACGAATAGGATTGGTGCTCTTATAAAAGAGGACCCAGAGACACGGAGAGCATGGAAGAGGGAATGCAGTTAGCATTAATATGATGGCTAAGTGGAGGGCCAGGGGAGGGAGGGAGCAATGGTGGGGGGGATCATTTTATGAACATCGTAGATGTCTAACCAATGTACTGTATATTTGAAACTAATTTAAATAAATAAATTTAATCAAAAAAACAAAGAGGACCCAGAGGACCCTTGTTTCTTCTGTTATTTGAGGCCACAGTGAGAAGACAGCCCATCTATGAATTAAGTAGCGGGCTCTTACCAGACACTTTATCTGCTGGCACCTTAATCTTGGACTTCCATCCTCCAGAACTGTGAGAAATACATGTTTGTTGTTCAAGTCACCAGCCTATGGAATTTTGCTATAGCAGCTCAAATGGACTAAGATACCAGTCAAGCCTATATACTGCTGTAGCTATAGAATAATTCTATGTGAGACTAACAGAAGAACAACCTACCTGAACCCAGAATAAACTGTTAACTTACAGAATCATAAACAATAACATGAATGTTATTTTAAGCTACTGATTTGGAGTAGTTTATTACACAGAAAAAAAAAGTGATAAATCTGACATATTATTAAGTGTTCAATAAAAGGGCGTAAACCTTTGCTTCTTGAAAGAAGGGTAAATTTAATTTCAAAGAACAGTTTCAAAGGTAATCCTTTTTTAAGGACTGAGATTTATTTCTTAGGATTAGCTGGACAACATTTTAGAATGTTATTTGGCTAATTATTGTTCTCACTTCTGTTTATCTCATTTTCAGATCACTATATATATTATTAAAATATTTAAGACAAAATTGAGTTTGTTGAAAATTTGTAAATCAGGAACTTAGCCCTTACATAGGAATAAATGTTGGGTAAATAGGATACAAATATGGCTAGTATTTAGACTTAGGTTTATATTGCACAGAGAAAAGGATCTGAGATCTGATAATTTTTTATCCCTCTCCAGGAAAAAACAATGAGATGGATAATTTCTTTTTTTGAGCCTAATAAGGGATTATGACTCTAATACGTCATAATGAACTACATTATATTTTACAAGTGCAGGTTGTTTTTTCATGAATTTGTGGAGGATAATATTAGTATTAGTTATCACTTATTGAGCATCCAATGTGTCAGGCAGATTCTAAGCATTTTATCTTCAATTTTAATCCTCAATTTCCTACTCTGTAATAGAGGGATAATAATAGTGGGTATGGGTGAGAAAACTGGGGCATCGTGACTTGGTTTTCATTCCCTAGAAGCAGAACCTAAGATGGGGTTTCTTATGTCAGTGAATATTGTGGAAGTGTTCTAGGAGAAAGCGGGTGACAGAATCAGGTTAGGAGAAGGGGAAAAAGCTAGGGAAGAAAGTGCTCTGGGACCAAATTAAATCTAACAGTCTTCTCATCACTCAATAAATGGGTTGGTGCTTTATTTCAAATGCAGAAAACACTGCATTAAAATCCCAGATTGGCCTGGAGAGTGCTGTGCTTCTTTCTTGAAGGTAAGATGTGTGAGGCAGATAACTTGCTCTTTAATGGGCCCTTAAAATTTTTACTGGTGAGATAGGCTCTTGAGTCTTTGTAGGGATTATCTCTCATCTTCTGGAGCACGTGAGTCTTACTATGGCACCCAGAATACTTGTCACTTCTTGCTAATCAGGTCTGATTTATGTGATATCATCAGTTTAGTGAATTAATGTGATGCTCTGTAGAATGTCCAGATGGCCCAGGTGCCTTCTTCATAATAGGGAGCAAGATTATAGCCTTGGGTCAAGACTGTGAATTAATATTATTGTCTGTCTCATGGAGTCCTGTCTTGGTCAGGACTCCATTTACTACCTCATCTCCATGATGGAACTTTGCACCACCAGATGTCAATGACAGTTCAGACCATATATACAACAGCTCTCAAAAGATCTGGGCATTCTCTTTGTCCAGTATATCATTTACTGAGTGAATCGCTGTAGTATCTTGGGGGTAAGGTTGGAGAATTACTACTATGTACACTTTCCAAAGTATTTCACAATCCTTCCTAATGTAGACCCAGCCTCTAATTCAGGGAGTGAGTTCTTTGTCTGAGAATTGGCTCAGGCCTGAAATAGGACAAGGAATCATGATTTTGAAAGGGCTGACTTTAGCCTTTTGCTCATCCATTCATGATTTATGTAAATTAGGATGATTATATAAATTAAGGATTATCCTTATTGGTTATTCATGTATCTTTCCTGTAGGAACTCTGTTTTATTTGCCGTATCCACTGATCCCTGAGAGTCTGGCCATTCTGTTCTTGCTGCCTATTATGGTAATTATGCCTTTTTTTTTGTCTAAAAGTTAATTACCACCACTTGGCTTGTGCGATTTAGGGATTCTGTCATTCCCACAGTAATAGTGAGTGTAGTTATGTAGCAGCATCTCCTATTATCAGCTCTAGCTTTTGGAGGGTGACCAATTCCCAATAAGCATCTTGCATACAAATCTCCCAGTTTAGAATTTGCTTTGTGAAGACCTAACCTGCAACATTGGGTCAATGCAAATTAAATAGAATTTCTTTACAGAAGGGTTTTTTAAGTGTCTTTTATGTGAGAGTAGAATGTGAATTTCCGTAAACAAAATATACAATTTTGAGTAGAAACTCTGTTTAACTATTTTGTTAGGTGACATTTACCTAAACTCCCAGACTGGCATTCAAGTGGGCCCTTAGTGTTGCCAACATTGTAGATAAAAAAAGATCTCAAAATATTATTTTAATTTTATTTACCTAATTACGAATATATTTGCATATGTTCTTAACACTTGCATTTTCTTTTCTATAAACTGTTCATTTGTTTATTTAAAAAATTGAGTTGTTAGTCTTTTAGTGACTTGTAGATGCTCTGTAGATATTGTGGGGATTAGCTCTTTGCCTAATATGATAGAAATGATTTTTTCTTGATTGTCATTTGACTTTTAAAATTGTTTAAGAGCTTTCTTTACTTTTCTCTTTTATTCTCTTTTTTCTCTTTTGCATTTCTCCTTTCCTCCCTCCTTTATTCTCTTCCTCCTTTTTTTCCTTAACATCTTTTCTAGTCTGTCATTGTAACGACAGCCAGAAGAGTTTTTTCAGAATGATTTTATAAGGCACACATGTAAATATTTCATACTACTGCTTCAAATACTTCAAATGGGTTTTCGTTGCTCTTAGGATAAGGTACTAAATTTGTATAAAACGCTTCTCTAATTTGGGCCCTCACCTACCCTTGTAGCCCCATCTCCAGCCACTTCTTTTTTTTCCCTCTATTGTACAAGGTGCCTTTCCCCTCAGAGCATCTACACAGATGGTCACCTGTTCCTCTTCATGCCTCTGCAACATTGCCTGAATAATTTTTTTTTTTTGGGTCTTACTTTAAGTAGCACTTTTGTAAGAATAATTTTTCTACCCATCAGATTAGGGTTCTCTGTTATATGCATTTATTGAATCCCGTAATAATCTTTGTAGTCCCTGAGACAACTATGCTGTATACATGATTAACCATTTGTTGGTTAACTATCTGTATCTCCTACTGGGGTTTAATCTTTGTGCTGTCAGGAATTTTCTCTCTCTCACTCTCTCTCCTTTTGCATTCCCAGCACTTAACAAAGGGCCTGGCCCATAGCAGGTGCTCAAATAATAATTGTTTAAAAAGTATTGGTTGAATGAAAGAATAATCAAGGTTTCAGAATTAGGCAGTAAAAGAATGATGAAGACTTTGGTACTGTGCTGATGAATTAATACTTTATGCTGTAGAAAATAAAGAGCCATTTAAACATTTAATAACAGAGATCAGTTCTATTCTTTCCTCTCCTTACAGAATGTTGGATTCTTAATCAATAATTATTTTTTGAGCAATTTTTAAATATTACCAGGAATCTGTATAGGTACATAATAGGGCGTCTGAAATTTCTTAGTTAAAATGGAAAGCATTCTTTCTCCATTGGTTTTGAGAACTGAATTTAAAGGTGTATCGGCATATATCTTTCTTCTTTTATTTTAAGCAAGTAATTTTTTAAAGAGACTTACCATTTCTTTCCAATACTCTCAAAATCAAAAAATATTTCAGTGGGGTGAGCTATATCACAATATTTTATGAAAAAGTCAACATTACTATATTAGGGAATCACATATTTTAATGGTAACGATATGCTTGGTGCAACTTTTGTGAAGGAAGGAAAACACTTATGTGAGTATCAGGTCTTGAAGAAAAAAGTCTACGTGTTGTCTTACATTGTTTACTTTAGAAAATATTAGAGAATAATCTAATAATAAACATAATAACAATAACAATAACAGAATAATAATAAACACAAGATGTTTCTGTGCTTCTTTGCAGAATGGCTCAGTAATTTCTGTTTTAATAATATTAGGACTTACCTTCATTTATATAGTGCTTTTTATGTTCAAATTGCTTACCCAAAATTAAGTAATTAATCCTAATACTAAACCCTGCAAGGCAGATAAGAATTATCTTCATTTTACAGATTAAGTCAAATGGATCACATTCCAAATAATTAATGCTTTGAAATCTCCAATACCAAAAGGTCTATGTTTCTCTGGAAGCATGTGGAAATCCAA
The DNA here is from genome assembly GCF_000151845.1 of Pteropus vampyrus. Taxonomy (NCBI): domain Eukaryota; kingdom Metazoa; phylum Chordata; class Mammalia; order Chiroptera; family Pteropodidae; genus Pteropus; species Pteropus vampyrus. The sequence continues at coordinate 10,128,260 of NW_011888806.1, forward strand.
ATTTACATAGTAATTATGTGTTCAATTGTGCTGAGGAAGCAAGTGGCAGGCCCAGATAATCTTTCAAAAAAAAAAAAAACACCCAAAACTGGCAATATATAAAATGGAGTAAAGCAGTTTTATTTTATTCTTGTTGAATGATAATATTGTTCTTCATGTATAGTGATTCTCTTCTCAGAAGTTTCCGAAAGCTAAAAACAAAAACAAAAACACCCCACAAAAACCATGGTAAATGCTGTTTAATGCACTATTAAATCCAGGGGGAAGGTGGAATTTGCATCTCGACAAATGAAAATGAAGCCAGTCTGTTTGGAGATGACAATGACGCACAGCCATTTTCTTATCATTTAGTACATAAATGCTCGTACTGGCCTGCATTCTGATTATAATGAATATATCCTCCACATGAAGAAAATTTGTGTGAGGAGAAATTGTGCTAAAAATGATGAAATATTAGTAAGAAATAATTCCTTAGCTTTATACTATGAAAGGACTCCGATAAATATGTCATTTCTATTTTTGAAAAAGCACAGCACTTTTTTTTTCATGAGAGAGAAACAAGTTGTAATTGTTAGTGGAAAAATTAAGAAAGTATTCTATCTATCTATCTATCTATCTATCTATCTATCTATCTATCTATCTATCATCTTCTCAATATTGTATTACATTGTGTTCAGAAGAAAGGCCATCTCCATGCAAACATAGAAGAGGAGGGTGCCTGGTTGATAATATTTCAGTGCAGTGAGAACAGTTCCTTCAACACTGCCTAATATTGTGCAGAAGTGTCAGAAATATCACTATTTAGAGATTCGATGACTTCTATTTCTGATAACATGCTGTAACAGATGTCTTGAGTAAGCCTTCTTATAAAGAACATTTACAAGTCCTAGAAAAATTTTTAAAAATTAATGCTTAGATGAGCTACCAGGAAAATAGGGGAAATTATTGGAGAAATAACAAGAAGGCATGAATCAGAAAGGCAAGGGACAGAATCACTTTAATGAGCTATGAAAGGGGTATTGGAAAACAATCTTGGAATTTGTACAAGTTAGAAGGTTGGACCACAAAGCTAGATCCTCCACAACCTCAGTGGGTGGACTAGAAAAATCCTTGCTTCCTTCAAGGCGATGTAGGCATTCTTGTCTGCCTGTGCCTTGGCTCTGCGTGGAACAGGAGAAAATGTGTCTTTTGAGAAGTCTCCATGAGGTCTGACTTCACATGGATATTTTCTCCCAATTCCGTGCTATTATAGATTAAAAAACCTTTAGCTGAAAAGTAGCTCTCAAGCTTTGGGTGTTTCTAGGCCCGAAGCAAAATCAAAGGTAAGTCTCTCTGGAGGAATTTATTATAAGTTCAGCCTTGATGAAATCCCACATATAAAATTCCTATGCATATGAATGGACAATAAAAATCATAAAATATATACAGAACCATGAGCAAGAACCAGGAAAAATATCAACCTACAGAATCAGACCAAAGGCTGGGTATCAAAATTTATCAGATGCCAAATATAGAATGAAAATTTAATATTTTTAAAGGAGATGCAGAATACTATCAAATTCCAGTGGTCTAGTGAATCTCTAGAAGAATCTTTAGAATTAAATACACACTAAGATGTTTTCCTGTGAAACTGCAGAATCTAAAAGACAAGTGAAGATCTTAAAAGCTGCAAGATAATTACTTAACAATTAATTTCTACATAGTAACAACAGGAACCAGAAATATTGTTAAAAGAAAACTCAAACAAAACAAAACAAAACAAAACAAAACTTTTAAAGGGCTGAACTAAAATTATTGTTAACTTAGAATTCCATTATTGTAAAACTCTCAAAAACAGTGCATGACAGTTGCTTGCTAGAGAACATTCTGGAAAATTTACTTCAAAAAGAAGCAAAATAATCTCAGAAGGAAGATCTGAGGTGCAGGAAAGATGAGCAAAGAAAATGGCAAACATGTAGGAAAATCTCAAAAACCATCGAGCATGTTAAGCATCAATAACAACATCTAATTTGTGGGATAAAAAAGATGAAGATGAGTTAAAACACTACTAGAAAATAGTAGCTTTCCAAATGGGAAGGTATATGTGGCAAGAGTATTCAAAGTCCTTATAATAATTGAGAGGAGGGAAAAAAGTTATATCATCTGATATTAAGATAAATGAGTTTTTTAAAATATATTTTAGGGTAAACACTAACAGAAACAAAGTACATTTCCAATATTTTCAAGGGAGAAATATGAAAGAATAGATTTATTTATTTAAGAGTTGAACTCTTTCAGGCTGTCAATAGACACTAGGGAACTTTGTGCAATCTGTTATTCACATCTCAGAGTGAAACATTTTAGCCCTCTGTCTCTTCTGCCTTTCTTTCCCTCCCTCCTTCTCTTTCTTTTATTAATCATTCTTGGAGCACCTAATATGTAATAAGACTTAAGTAGGTGTTGTGGATTCAGAGATAAATAAGACAAAGTCCTTATTTAAAAGCAATTCAAAGACCATACGCTCTCCAGCAGCCCTGAAAGGAGTATTCTGATGAGACAAAGAAGGTATAATTTAGATCCATGGGAATATGAGCGGAACTTCAAAGAGGGAAACTAGGAGAAAGCAGAGATCAGGAGGGCGCTACACACTGAAATGCCAACACAGCTCTGAGCTGCAGATTTGTAAAGGTGACAGGTAGTTTTCATGGTCTTGGAAACCATATATGATCTTTTAATACAACTTTATATTGTCTTTGAAAAATGTGATCAAGTTGAAAAAATGAAAAACTGGATACCAACTTTCTGCAGGTGTTTTTTTTTTCCTTCTCAGCATTTATAGACTACTTACCTCTGTTTTAAAGATAGGGAAAACGGGCTAAACTGGGCAAAGTGACTTGCACAAGAACTATTTGATTACAGAACATAGATGACAAGTGAACAGAAAGGGATCCATGCTTAAATAACGTTGGGATATACAGGATTAAAGAAAGTTAAGTGTGCAACTTTCCTAATGTGATTTTCGGATACCTTGTATGTCCCTAAAGGGGGCTGCAGTAGGTAAAACTTCCCAAACTTGAGGAACAAGTATGTTTAACCAACACAACTTGTGAGATGCAATCCAAATGCAAATTTATTTTTGTCTCCCACCATTTCTCTAAAAATTTTTTCAGGGAGATATATTTCCGTAGCCCCTAGATGAAAACTTGACAAGCCCAGATTTTCTGGTCACTCAGTAATAAAATCCTCGATTTACTTTAAGTTGGAAACAATATCTTGGGTCAGTAATTAAATCATTTGCCCTCCCCACCGCTGGCCTAGCAGCAGGAAGGCATCTTTCTCTCTAGCTGGCTGCTGTTACAAGATCTTCCCTCAGTAGGAGCAGGAGGAGGGAGAGAGGGGAAGGGGGCGGGCAGAAAGTTCTTAATTCACCTTGCCATAGCATGGCTTTATGCTTTCTGGGTTTGGCAGATGTCTGATGCTGGGTCTTTCTCTTCTGGATGCCTTGGAAGCTTCTCAGAATCTTTTCTGACACAGTCGGTGATGCTTTCTTTTTCCTGCTGCAGCTTCCCACTCAGCCTTGATTTTCTGGTGATCTACTACTCCATGCAGAGTCACTCTGCTGAGCCCTATCATTCTTCCAGGTTATCATCTTGCCAAGTTTAAATGGCAGCAGGCCACTTTCTTTTCAGGAGGCCTCTCATTAGGTGGTAGTCAAGCCGTCAACCGGGCTGCAGTCACCTGATGCTTTGACCAGGGCTGGAAGATATTCCAAGATGGCTTACTGATGAGATTGTTTGCATGTGTCTTCAGTTCCTCACTGGTCGTTAACAAAAAAACCTCAGCTCCTTATCACGTGGGCAATCTGTAGAGTTGTTCGTGACATAGTCGTTAAGTTTCATCAGAGTCAGTGATGTAAGAGACACCAAGACAAAACAGCAGTGTCTTTCATAATTTCATCTTAGAAATGACATACTATCACTTCTGCCATATTCTGTTGGTTACGTAGCCCACAAGGCTGAGAAGGCCAGGAGGTGTGGGTCATTGGGAGCCATCTGGGATGATGGCTACCACACAATCTATTATAAGTGCACCATTCATTTTATGTACCACCAAGAAAGAAAAAGAAGTCGATGAGTATAATATGCCATTAAGTATAAGACATATCCAACCCCAGAAATGTTAAAATGTGAAGGAAATGAGTCTCGGAATCGATGAAATGCAAAATATTTCCCTTGTGGGTAAGTATACTTTAAAATCATAAAACTGATTCCTGATTACTTTCATTGAAAACTGCATCTTGGTCTAGAAAATTGCTTTGGAATTTCCTGTCTTTTGTACCTTGGGCATTTCAACTGTAGCTACCAATTTATCCCATTCTTCCCCCCACTTTCTACTTTTTTCTTGCATCATTCTCATGTACTGATTTTCTGCCGAATGCTTTTTGGGAATATTGTTCTAGTTCGAATGCCAGTTTGTTCTCTCTGCTTGTTTCTGTGGTTTAAATCCCTTTATTATTAAATATTAACAGAGTGCCAACACTGAGCAGACCAGTGTGCAGATTACAGTAGAGTACAGATACTCTTTAAGTAGCTTTGTAATCTCATTTCATAGAGAGGATAAGTTACAGCAAACATAATGGAAATATCTACTCAACTAGATCATAGAGAACATTTTTGATTTTAAATAAACAATTTGACAAACGAATCCAAGTATTTAAATTACATCTTTGAAGGTCTGATGAACTACATAATTTTTTAAAACACACTTTTTAATACAACTTATTTAGAAGAGTTTACTTAGGTA
>NW_011888806.1:10133091-10136435 GCF_000151845.1 Pteropus vampyrus
CTAGCAGCAGGAAGGCATCTTTCTCTCTAGCTGGCTGCTGTTACAAGATCTTCCCTCAGTAGGAGCAGGAGGAGGGAGAGAGGGGAAGGGGGCGGGCAGAAAGTTCTTAATTCACCTTGCCATAGCATGGCTTTATGCTTTCTGGGTTTGGCAGATGTCTGATGCTGGGTCTTTCTCTTCTGGATGCCTTGGAAGCTTCTCAGAATCTTTTCTGACACAGTCGGTGATGCTTTCTTTTTCCTGCTGCAGCTTCCCACTCAGCCTTGATTTTCTGGTGATCTACTACTCCATGCAGAGTCACTCTGCTGAGCCCTATCATTCTTCCAGGTTATCATCTTGCCAAGTTTAAATGGCAGCAGGCCACTTTCTTTTCAGGAGGCCTCTCATTAGGTGGTAGTCAAGCCGTCAACCGGGCTGCAGTCACCTGATGCTTTGACCAGGGCTGGAAGATATTCCAAGATGGCTTACTGATGAGATTGTTTGCATGTGTCTTCAGTTCCTCACTGGTCGTTAACAAAAAAACCTCAGCTCCTTATCACGTGGGCAATCTGTAGAGTTGTTCGTGACATAGTCGTTAAGTTTCATCAGAGTCAGTGATGTAAGAGACACCAAGACAAAACAGCAGTGTCTTTCATAATTTCATCTTAGAAATGACATACTATCACTTCTGCCATATTCTGTTGGTTACGTAGCCCACAAGGCTGAGAAGGCCAGGAGGTGTGGGTCATTGGGAGCCATCTGGGATGATGGCTACCACACAATCTATTATAAGTGCACCATTCATTTTATGTACCACCAAGAAAGAAAAAGAAGTCGATGAGTATAATATGCCATTAAGTATAAGACATATCCAACCCCAGAAATGTTAAAATGTGAAGGAAATGAGTCTCGGAATCGATGAAATGCAAAATATTTCCCTTGTGGGTAAGTATACTTTAAAATCATAAAACTGATTCCTGATTACTTTCATTGAAAACTGCATCTTGGTCTAGAAAATTGCTTTGGAATTTCCTGTCTTTTGTACCTTGGGCATTTCAACTGTAGCTACCAATTTATCCCATTCTTCCCCCCACTTTCTACTTTTTTCTTGCATCATTCTCATGTACTGATTTTCTGCCGAATGCTTTTTGGGAATATTGTTCTAGTTCGAATGCCAGTTTGTTCTCTCTGCTTGTTTCTGTGGTTTAAATCCCTTTATTATTAAATATTAACAGAGTGCCAACACTGAGCAGACCAGTGTGCAGATTACAGTAGAGTACAGATACTCTTTAAGTAGCTTTGTAATCTCATTTCATAGAGAGGATAAGTTACAGCAAACATAATGGAAATATCTACTCAACTAGATCATAGAGAACATTTTTGATTTTAAATAAACAATTTGACAAACGAATCCAAGTATTTAAATTACATCTTTGAAGGTCTGATGAACTACATAATTTTTTAAAACACACTTTTTAATACAACTTATTTAGAAGAGTTTACTTAGGTAGATTCAGGTTAATAATTATTGCTGTTTTAATATCATCCTCCAATGTAACTTGGTACTTTAAAACTACAATAAGATTCTAACATATTTACATTGGGTATTTGTAACTATTTTTCAAATTTTAGGATGATATGTAGGGGACGGCATGTGTATAGTAGAAAGCATGAACTCTGAAGTCAGGCAAAGCTAGGTTGAATGTTGTTTCCATCAATTACTAGTGGTGTAATTGAGCAAGATATAGCCTCTTTGAGCTTCAGCTACCTTTTATGTAAAATAAGAATGATGTTGCCCTCTCTATTAAGAAATAGTGAAGATTAAATAAAATAGTGTATGTAGAGTCCTAGCCTATTGCCTAGCACATAATGGCCGCCAACAATGGTGGTTATTATTATTATTTACCAAGAGGCAGTGCAGAAGATAATGTGTTATTCAGCTTCATGTCTGTCTGAAGCTGTGAGATCAATTTAAAGAGAAAGTATGAATTTTGGGTGTTTGGGCAGAGTTCACGGACTGCCTGTCGTTTTATTCTGAAAAGGACTTAAAAACCCAATTCCTAGTAGCAGACTAATTATTTTGAATAGAAGTGCTTTAAACATCATAATAAAATTACATTTAAAGACAAGGGAATATAAATACATTACATTTAGATAAAAGGGAAATTCCAGCATTGTATTTGATAAATAGTACAGATCACATATTTGATAGTAATAAAGTATACCATGAATAGAAATAATGAAAACATAGGAAATAACCATAATTAATTTATTCCTTTATTAAACAATAGGAGGTCAAAGTAAGGGAAAGGAATAGAGAGACTTTTTGAAGCAAACATAGGAATCTTTAGCATGGCTTAGTTTAGAATGAGTATAGAAAAAATGATCTTAATTCATCTGTAACATCTATTTATTTATTTATTTTAATTTTTTACAGTTTTATTTTTTTAATTAAAAAAATTAATTAATTTATTTTTTATGGTGACATTGGTTAATGAAATTCAATATATTTCAGCTTTACACTTTAACAATAAGGCATATATATGTTTACACTGTGTTCACCTCCCATAGTTAGATTTCTTTTTGTCACCACATATTTGACCCCCTTTACCCCGTCTACTTCCCCCCTCCTCCCCACCCCTTACCACTAGTCTATAGTTCATGTCCATGAGTCTCTGTTTGTTTGTCCTGTTCATTTGTAGCTTTTAGGTTTATATCCCATGTATAAGTGATATCATGTGATTTTCAACTTTTTCAGTCTGGCTTATTTCGCTCAGCATGATTATCTCGAGGTCCATCCATGTTGTCACAAATGGCAATATTTCATCTCTTCTTATGGCTGAGTAATATTCCATCATATATATGTGCCACAGCTTCTTTAGCCAATCATCTATTGTAGGACACTTTGGTTGCTTCCATGTCCTGGCCACTGTGAATAATGCTGCTACGAACATCGGTGTGCAAATATCTTTTTGGATATGGGTTTTCAAGTCTTTGCGGGTAAATACCCAGTAGAAGGATTGCTGGATCATATGGTAGATCAATTCTTAGTTTTTTGAGGAATCTTTATACTGTTTTCCATAGTGGCTGTACCAATTTGCAGTCCCACCAGCAGTGTATGAGGGTTCCTTTTTCTCCGCATCCTTTCCAGCATTTGTTATTCTTTGTGTGACATATATTTAAAATATAACTCTCTGTGACATCATTGTGGAAGAAATGAGTTCAAGTGGAGGAAGAAATCCATAGGTTAAGCAGAGTGCTTAAGTCATAAAACTGGATGACTTAAAGATCTTTGAAAAACTGAAATCTCCAACAGACAAAATAGATGTATTTTTATTAGTCTAGTGAAAATGCTAAAGTTTAAT
>NW_011888806.1:10136529-10144237 GCF_000151845.1 Pteropus vampyrus
CTCTATTAGGAAAAAGAGGGGTTTCATCAGTCCTTATTCTTGTTGACCTCTTCACTGTTCTCAGTGCCTCTGTAGATTCTTTCTTTCCTTGATTTCCACTATCTAAATGCCTTTTTGCCTCTGTCCCTCCTCTATCTCCTTGCTGGTGGTACCTTTTCCTCCTGACCCTGAATGTGGGCTTAGTCCTTGACACTTTGCTGTTTTCTTACAAAAATCTTTCCTTAGGAGGTTCATTGAAATTCTCCTCAAATCTTCTTCCCTGGCCATGACAATTTCCCCGAGACTTGTTTCCCCTTCTCTATCTGGTAGTAGGACATATTTTTTATGGTCAATTATGCTTGAATCATTGAAGTCAAGTTTAGCTTTTCTTCCTTTGTCTCCATCAAATTAGTTACAAGTCCTCTTTTCTGATTTATCCTCTCAGATGAACAAGAGTCCAGAGCTCTGGACTCAGGATGGTTTCTTAGACATGAGGGTAGAATGGGCTGGTGGAGGTAGCCAAGCATAATTTAATGGGTAGCTTCCTATGGTGAAGCCCAAATTATACCAGGCAGCCAGCCCAACTAGGACTCCTTCACAAAGGTACTAGGCAGAGTGTGAGAACCTAAGTTGAGGCAAAATGATAGAAATAGGCTTGAAGTGGAAGGTGGGAAGTAAAGTCTGGTGGACTTCCATGAGCTGTCACGGGTATTTTAATAAGATATCTCCAACCTTATGAAAATCTCTTAAAGACATTTTCTTTATATAAGTTTTGCAGAGGGCTCCTAACTGGTTTGTGGATCTCTCAAGTCTTTACATTTTCAATACATCTTGTATGCTACTTTTAGATTACTTGCCTTAAACTAATCTCTTTACTCATATCTTTTCCATGCTGAAAATTATTTCGACTCTCTTTTTCTCATGGAATAAAATGCTTTGCCTGGCAGTGGAAGCCTCTCACTACTTACTTATATGAGGCCCTCATTCCAGGAAAACCAGGTAACTTAGTGCTCACATTACACAACAGGGAAAGCCCCACATCATTCTCACACTATCCCTGTATTATTCACAAAAAATAACATCCACAACTTTGTGAAGATAAGCCCTTCATATTTTCTTCTTTTCTTATTTTAGTAGAAATGGAAACACTTTTTTATTATTAAATAAGCATTACACCAGAATGTGATGTGTATCAGATTAGTAATATGTAATTAGTAATATGCTAAGACACTGCAATACAAAAAAATATTTTACTCCCCCCCGACCCCCACAATGTGGCCAAACAGATATAACCTGTTACATACATGTGACAGGACGAAGGCCTCCAGATTTTCTAGGCCACATTAAAAACTATCTACATCTTTTGTAACCTATCATCGAACTGCCATAGCCATTAGCAAGGATATATACTCCCCTTGTAATTGCGATTGCCAGCTTTTGTTGAGTTTTATTATGTGCCAACTACATTATGTACACTTTGTATTTAATCCTTATTTATTATTACTTACTAACATTTTATTAATAAAGGCTAAGTAAACTACCCAGACTCATTCTCCTAGTAAAACTGAGGTCTGCCTGATCCCAAAGCCCTCACTGTTTCCTTTTATGCCTTATTCCTTGTCATCTAAATCACATGGTTGATTTGTTGTTCATTGCATATACATATATATTCTGTGTACCTGCCTGGATTTTTAGCATCTGCCTAAAATTTTTTGTATATTCAGATGCTAAAGATAGTGTCACATGTGAAACAGATGCTCAGTCATTTTCTATACTGTTTTTGTTGTTGCTCCAGTATTTCAAGATTGGAAAGGCAGTCGAGAGTTGGCTATTTAAAATATTTTGTTCCACCTGATTTTTTTAAATAAAAAATATATCAAATATTTATACGATAATGAAGAGAAAAATTCTTAGAATGTCAATATCCCAGAATGCCCTGTCTCTGCAGAATTGCTGCTGTAGGTAATATACATTGTACCCTAGGCTATTTTGACTTCATTGTGATGCTAATGTATATGAAAGTACTATAGAGGAATAAAACTATTATATTCATTTTAGTTCTATGTATTTCTGAAGTGAGGGTCCTGGGAAGGAGAGAACTGACATCTACCAGTGGAAAATAATGAAGCTAATTAGAAAATAAACTTTTGTTTTCAACTTTCACTAAGTACATAAGCAAATAAAGTATGAGGAAAAGAATTAAAATTCATTAAAAAATCTCTTATGCTTTTCTTAATATGTTTTACTTCCTAATACGTTTTCTGTTTGCTAAGATTTTCTAATTTTCATGATCTTAACAGGCTGTTCTCATTTTAACACCCCCAAATGAGTTTCATATACCCTCCTGTGTATCATATACTCTTAAAACTTTTCACCTTTTTGTTTGTATGCCTGCCAGTGTCTGTTTTGAAATTTATCTTAGTAAGTGTTAAAGTTATCCTAATTTAAAGTACACTAAAAATAATTATGTCTTTGTTGACTTATCGAGGGTACCAATGATATTAACATATGTGATGTTTAAAATTGTGTAATATTTAGTTCATAAAAGAGAAATAAGTTATTCTAATTTCCTATACTATTCTCACAGATACACTAGGAACCATTTATGTAGCCATTTTTTCTTATTTCAATATTTAGGTCATTGGTAAGTATCAATGTAGTAAAGAAAGATATTGCTACCCCAAAGCAAACAAGAAACTTGTTAATAATGTTTATAAAGTCCCTGGCATATATTATAACTTAACAGATGGTGGCAGTGATTGCTGTAGCTGTAGTGATTGTCCTTAATAATGGCTATGGCATTTAAATGGTAGGTAAAATTGAATATATCATCAGATAAAGCCTGAGATATTTAGAAGAGTCTCTCTCACCTATGCCTTCAAATTTAACATTAGAGGATAATTCTCACGTGTTAGGCATTGCCCTCCATTTTTATCTTCTTTTAAAATGCAAGGACTCTTAGAGGTGTAATACTTTCAGAATGGTACCCACCACTTCATTCATTTAGTTAAAATTCATAAAACACCTGTTTTTATAGGTCACTTTGCTGATAGTAGCAATATGCTTGCAAACATTGGAAACGGCTCTTGCCTATTCCAATGTCAGAGCCAGATGACCAATAAATACAAAAAATAAATACACAAAATAGTTAACCAATGGGATAAAGTTATAAGAGATGTCAACAAGGTGCTGGGATAGATAATTCAGTGGGGCTAGGGAGTAGAGGGGACTACTTTAGGCAGGGAAGTTCCTTTCCAGGAAGATGGGAAATCCTGTAAAGGCTTTGAAGTTGGCCACAAAGGAGATAGTGAGGCTGGAGCACAGTGAGCATGAGGGAGGGAGGTACATGATGGGGCTGGAAAGGCAGGCTAAGCTGATCCCTTAGGGCCTTTAAGTCATGGTAAGGAATTTGGGCTTTACTCTAATGGAAAGCCACTTTTAGAGCTCACTCCGATTGCAGAGAATATTTGTGCTAGTTAGTGGTGGGCTGAAATCTACCCATGAGAATTTTCATTACCCTGCTCAGGCCTTTCCTTCCTGAGCTGTGCTCCATTTCTTGTCCTTGGAGCTTTGTATTTCCTTTGCCTAGAGCAGCCTCCTTCTCTCCTGAACCACCCATTCCCCAGCTGGCAAACTCCCACTTGCTTTTTTAGATATAAGCTCAAATGTAACCTTCTCTATTAATAGCATGGCCATATAATTATCATCCTCATGAGATATTTTGAAGGGCACTATTAAAAACCACCCTGGGAAATCTGTGAATACACTGTCCCAACCCAACAGGGATGTATGGCTATCTCTGCCCCCAATTGCTTTTCCTATATCTTCGTAGCATTCTGTATTGTTTTTCCTCCTTTTGCATACAGTATACCTGATGGGTAAGGCCATGGACCCTGAAGTCAGGCCACCAGAATTCAAATCTCAGCTCTGTCCTGTACTCATTTTGAGCTGCCTGACTTAGGTCAAGAAACACAAACTCTTTAGGCATCAGTGTCCTCATTTGTGAAATATGGGTGGTCAATTTCCTTAATGACTATTTTATTGTGGAGAAAAAAATTAAATAATACATGCAGAATACTTAGTACAAAACTTGGCACATACTTAGGATTCATTAACTATTAAACTACCACTGTCTTTTTCAAATAGAAATTATGTTTATAGATCTGTCTCCCCTATTAGAGTATGGACTCTTTAGGGTAGGGACTATGTATTATTTATTTACCTTTGCATTCTTAGTTTACAGCCCAGTGCCTATTATACAATAAATTAAAAAAACAAACAAACAAACAAAAATGACTGAAAATGCAGAAAAGATGAGATACAACTTGTTTTTATTCTTTCCACTCTGCTTTTTATATATGAAAGAAGAAAGTTTAAATGTATTTCTTGAGTCACAGAGAGAAAGAATCAGAATCTAGTTCTCTCCACTGTCTGGCCGTTATGCAAAGGTGTTCAATTTGATCATGGTGGAAATTAAGAGAAAGTATCTATATACCATCAGATAAATATTAAAGTAATTAGAAGAGTCTGTCTCTCGAAATCTGAAATAGTGAAAATGTTTATTAAGTTACTATATAGGAGAACTAATGTTTTTAGATAAAATTGAATAGAAATTTTGCTTAGTTCTGTTTTGCTTATAAACTTACAATTACAATCATACACAGAGCTAAAAATTAAAATAAAACTTACTATCTCAAGGATTGTTCAAAATATAATGATGATTAGGACAGGCCAACATAAATAAGTCAGAAAGGCTTATCTTGTTACACATTTCTCCTTAAATCTGAGCATATTAAAATATTTTAAAGAGAATTAATTAATTGTTTTTTTGCTATTAAACAAGAAACTAGATGTGACTAGAACCACAGCACCATGTAATCCAGAATGATAAGAATCAAATGCTTGATATTACTGTCAGTGTACCAAGAAGCAAAAACACGATGAAATAACCCAGAAGATGCTAGAAACTCCTCTTGTACATGTACATAAATCACACAAGCGTGCGCACACACATGCACATATGTACAGACCAGATTACTTTATCCTAAAGTAGACTTTGTATACTTAAAAACTGGTTTTTTAAAGACAGTTATCTTGATTTAGTTTTTCATCAGTTTCTTAGGGCACCATCATTCCCTGCATTTGTGGATTAATGATGGGGCGATCAACAGAAGTACTTATGGTTAATATAAAAGAGTTTTAACAACAGGAGAACTAGTTCCTCAGTAATCCAAAATAAGTGTTTAGTTTTACATCTGGTTCATTTCTGAGTGAGCTGTTGTTGGTTATTTTGTTCTATCACTTAGAAAAATGGCCTGAGAGCTGTCTTTAAAAGTATGTGAAACAGATGACAGCACTGGGCAGATATTTATTGCTCAAATATACCTGATTTATTGCCTCTCAGATGAATTACATCCCCTTACCAAACATTTATGGTATGTTTATTATAATTCTCTTTATGACCCATGTCCCTTGGTAGCCCTAAATTCCTTAGGAGAAGAAATCAGGTCTTACTCTTTGTTTATCCCAGTGGTTGGTGCAGATCTTGACACATATTTACTGACATTGAGAATATTAGTGATGGAACAAGTGAGTTAGTACAATGCTAATGAGAACATTGCATTAAAAAAATCACTCCTCAAAACTGGTAAATTTGAAATTCAAGTCAAGTAAATACAAATACCAAGCGATTACTAAAGCAACTCAACTTACCACTTATGAATACATTAAATTTTATAGAAATGAATAGATTTGAAATGTGATCTCCTCCAAATCTGATGGTATAGTCCATGTAATTTGAGTTCTACAGTGTAATTAGGTAAGATCACATTGTATGATAAATCGTTAAACATGTAATTTTTGTGATCATAAATGTGTATATTGTAGTGATTAATTGTTAAAAATGTGTGTGTAGTAATATTTTGCATATGGTATTTAATTTGCAGAATTGATGTTTCAATTCTTTTACTACCCTCAAAGAGAGAAGGAAAGTAAAATCAGTAAAACTGATAACAACACATAGAGATCTTACGAAGAAATACTTTTTCATTTAGAAAATGACATATTTTTATAGTTAGGGCTATTCTTCAAAAGCCAGCAAAAGAGACATATTTTTTAATTGATGAAAATATTCTGCCATTAGTTTTGTGATAAATGGGTTTAATTGATCTAGTCTTTAGGAAAGATTGTTAAAAACAAAAAGAGGAGCATTTTATACTAAAATTTTTTAGTAGTCTGCAGTTGCTTATAATTTATTTTAGCTTATAATTTATTAGGTCTTCTTGATGAGTTTCAAGCTACTGCTTTGGTACTTTTCACAACAAATGATTTTGCCAGAAGCCTTTAATAATCTGTTATTTTAATTATAATCTCTCATTGTGTGAAAATAGAACACTTTCTATGACGTTGGATAAAAGTATACAAAATAATAAACTGTAGGGTTTGTCAAGAAAACACATTCTAGATGGTGATTTAGAAATGACACACACCACATGTTGAGAAAATAACTCCAGATTTAAAAAAAAACTTTTCTTTTTCTTAGCTATACACTCTCGATTTGCTGTTAAATCAAGTTATTTAACAAGTATTTATTGATTATTGTGTGCCTTTAATGTTCACATTATTAATCATAATCTCCAACATTTATTGAGTAAGTACTGTGTGTAGATTATTGTACTAAAGGGAATTAGTAGCTTGAAATGATTAATAGTTTGTTTATTTGCAGTTCAGCCAGGCTCTTCTGTGTGTTGTTTGGGCATGATGGTTCACTGAGGTAAGCTGTAGTACGTTTAGAGCAAAAATTTGCTTCAAGGTCATCCGAATCAAGGAATTGATTGGGAATCAAGAAAAATTTCTATATTTTGTGCCAAATGTTGGGAAAGATATCTTATGTACTTTTTTCTAAAATTCATTCTACCTCTAGAATGCCTACTATGTACCATATATACATTAGCAAAGTACTATATGGGTAAAAAATTAATAGAACATAACAGCCATATACAAAATGCATTTATTGCTTATCTTCTGTTGGGATAATTCATATCCTATGGTGTGAATGATTTTATCATTTTTTTCAGGAAAGTAAAAAATTTATAGGTTAGGACCCCAAACAAGAAAAGTCTTGAAAGAAGAGAAGGGGATTTGGGAGAGGTCAGTGAGTAGTGGTTTTCTGGATGGGGCAGCAGGAATGGCCTTGAACATGCCAGAAATTCAGTAGGATCTCACAAAAGATAAGTAGGTTCTTAAGGAGGCTCTCCAGATTAATTTAAACAATCTCAGAAATCATCTGTGAGTGGATATTAAATGTAGTAGTACCTCAAACTACTCTTGTTCAACTCCATTGAAATTTAGTTTCTATGATTAAGTGACTCATGCTGAAATAATTAGATCTTGGGCTAGCTTTAAACATGTTGTTCAAGGATTATTTTGAATTACAAGCAGGAAAATTAAAGAAGAGATACACTTAGGAAATGGTCTATATTTGTGGCAATTTAAGAATCTAAGCTTTAAAAATTGAATCTATACACAAGCTCCCATGGATAACCAAAACAACTTTTTTTTTTGATAATTAAATGCAAATAAATAGCAATATCAAAAACAAAAACTCCACTACAAATTTTTTGTTATTCAAATAATATTGAAGAGTTTTATTTTGGGGGGAATTATATGAATTTTCTATAACAGGCTCTCGAATTTTTAAATTTTACTTTTAAAATAACTTAAAAAATTA
>NW_011888806.1:10145617-10161783 GCF_000151845.1 Pteropus vampyrus
AGATAAGAGAAATTTATAGCTAGTAAATGATTTTGAAACATGTGGACTAGTTAACTCCAGGTCTCAACTATATTTCGTATGGGTAGAATAGCTGACTCTGGAATGATGTTAAATCTATAACTTTTCTTATCAGATTATAGTAGGTATGTTCTACTCCAAATATAATGCCTGCTTACTACCTGTTTCCTATTGATTATAAATATAATGCCTGCTTACTACCTGTTTCCTATTGATTATTTGTTTTCTTCTTTACTGAAGAAAACAAATCATCAGAGATTTACAACACTTATCTTTTCCTTATAATTATCAAAATCTGCATTGTGTAATAACACCGTTTTATAGTTTCTCATAGGAGAACTCAAAAGACCTCAAATAGCCAACACAATCCTGAGAAAGAAGAACAAAGCTCAAGGCATCAAACTTCCTGACTTAAAACTATATTAGAAAGCTATAGTAATCAAAACAGTGTGGTTGTGGCCTAAAAATAAGCATGTCGACCAATTGAACAGAATCATGAGCCCAGAAATAAACCTCATGTATATGATCAACTAATATTTGACAAGGAAGCCAAGAATACTCAATGGGAAAAGGATAATCATTTCAATAAATGGTGTTGGGGAAACTGTAAAGGAATTCAACATGCAAGAAAAGTGAAATTGGACCCCTATTTCCCATCACGAACAAAAATAAACTCAAAATGGATGAAAGACTTAAACATAACATTTGAAACTGTATAAGTCTTAGGAGAAAACACAGGGAAAGAACTCCTTGACAGTGATCTTGGCAATGATTTTTTTGGATATGACACCAAAAGCACAAGCAATAAAAGCAAAAATAAACAAGTGTTACTACATCAAATTAAAAAAGCTTCTACACAGCAAAAGAAACAATTAACAAAATGAAAAGGCAACCTGAAGAAAGGCAGAAAATATATCTGATAAACGGTTAACATCCAACATATATAAAGAACTCATACAACTCAATAGTAAAACAAACAAGGAAACAAACAATCCAATTAAAAAATGGGCAGAAGAACTGAATAGATAATTTTCCAAAGAAGACATACAAATGGCCAACAGGCACATGAAAAAGGTGCTGGACATGATTAATCATCAGGGAAATGAAAGTCAAAATCACAATGAAATATCACCTTACACCTGTTAGAATGGCTATCATCAAAAAAAAAAAAAGAAGAAGAAGAAGAAGAAAAACAATGTTGGTGAGGATGTGGAGAAAAGGCAGCCATTGTGCACTGTTGGTAGAAATGTAAATTGGTGCAGCCATTATGGAAAACAGTATGGGGATTCCTCAAAAAATTAAAAATAAAGCTGCCATATAATGCAGCAATTCCACTTCTGGGTATATATCCAAAGAAATTGAAATCAGAATCTTGTAGAGATATCTGCATCCCATGTTCATTGAAGCACTATTCACAATAGACAAGATATAGAAACAACCTAAGTTTCCATCAACAGATGAATGGATATGAAGGTGTGATATATATACACAATGGAATACTATTCAGCCACGAGGAAGAAGGAAAGCCTGACATTTGTGACAACTTGGACACACTTTGAAGGAATCCTTGTGACTAACTAAAAACTCCTTTTTGACTATCTAATTAGCGCTTCCCCTTGCAGCTGGCTATTAAATTTCTGCAAGTTCATCCACCACGGGATATCTGCTAGCTCCTTGCTTCCAGACCTAATGGATCTTTTTATTAATCAACTACAATTGATAGAATAAATGGTTGGACTCTATCTTCAAAAATGACTTAATATGGAGACTATAGTTTTATAATTCCGAATCAGCAAATATGGCCTGACAATTACACATATTCTTATGCAGACAATAATAGCTAACTTCTACCAAATGCTAGGTCTCATACTGCGGAGTGCTTTAGACAAAAACAAAAGCAGATGAGCATTGAATACAATGTGCCAAGATCATGCCAAACTCCTGCATAGGATTTTCTTGTTTAACTCACATAAACCATTCTAGGAAGTAGGTAATATCACTATTCCTATTTTCTTATTCAAAGAGTTGAATCCAGGTAGCCCTTAACCACAGCACTACTCTTACTCTCTGGCTACTGAGATAGTTTGAAACTAGGACTTTCAACATCTGGAGGTTATGTTGTACGTTCAAGATTATGTTGTACATTCAAGATTCTGTGAAAACAAGATTTTTATAGATTTACCTTTTTCTGCTTACAGATTATCTTCCTCTGAAAAGTTTGTGCTTCGTTCCTTTTTAAGTGGAGCTTAAAGTGGCAGGATCAAATGGCCAATACTCAACTTTAAAATTTAATATAAGGAGATCATTATAAGAGTTTTAAACAGTGGTAAAATGCTTTCTCTATAGTATATGATAATAAGAAAGCATCACACCTAATGGGTGATATAGAAGCGGCATGAAACAGCAGGCATTAGTGAGAGCATTAGCACAAAAAGAGTCAATGAATTAAACATCAAGAGCAATGGAAGTCTGGAGTCCAAGAAAACGGTCCTAGAATATTTGCATTCAGGCTTAGGGTGCAATTTTCCTAGGGACAGTAAATTGCAAGAGGAGATTTGAGAGTATTCACTGATTGTCTTGCTTTTCTGCCTTAAAGTTTGTACCACTCTTTCCTATATCAGTCAGATAGTATACTGAGTGTGATATGATTTATAAGAAATATATATATTCATAAGAAATATGTATGTATATTTATAAAAAATATATATATTTGGTTTGTCAACTGAGCATAAATGAATCAGGAGGCTTCACTAGAATTAAATGACAAAGTTTTATTCAAGAGTCTTAAGCGAAGTGCAACTTGGGAATACCCAGAGTGTTCTGAATAAAAAGAAAAGTTGAGGATTTTTATGGTAAACAGCATTTTTAAAACTTAAAAAAAATTTAAGTATACTTGGTATACAATATCATATTAGTTCTATTAGTTTCAGGTGTACAATATTGATATGCCATTTTTATACCTAATAATGTGATCACCACACTAATTCTAGTGATTGTCACGATATTATTGACTATGTTCCCCTTCACCTTTTTCACCCATCTCCCATCCCTCTTCCCTCTGGCAATCATCCTTTTGATCTCTGTTTCATGGGCTTGTAAAAAAGCACATTCTTGAGAAGAAAAGTCCTGTATTCTCAGTTTCTGGATTGGTCTGAGATGATAGTCTTCTATATGTCTGGTGGTCTGGAAAATGGAGCATTTTTTCCCACATTCTTCACAAGGTTATCTGTAGGATTTATGTACATCCAAGCTTTAATGCACAACTGAAAAGTTTAGAGTTTAAGTTCTTAGGCTAGTTAAAGTAAGATAAAATTGATTCCTCATGTTTCAACCCATTCTGATTTAAGTCATTTGTTAGCTTCAGTATAGTGACTTGATTTGTTTCTTCACTCTTTCCCTAGGTCATTCACATGGCTGAAATATATATTTCTTAGCTATATTTGCTCTACAGCCATGGTTCCTAGCTCATGGCTCCCAAACCTTTTGAAATTTCCTAAGTGATGAGAACAACAATGGTATCTCTTGTTATTTTAATGAGCCTACTTTAGGACCCCACCCAAGGGTGGGGACTGGTTACCAGTAGGAACCAACCATGTAGTTAGAGGATTGGAACTATCAGTCCCACTCCCTGATATTTGAGGGGAAAGAGGAGCTTGAGGTTGAATTAATTGCCAATGGCCAATGACTTAGTCAATCATGACTATATAATGAAGCCTCCATAAAAACCCAAAAGGACAGCTCGCTTATTGGACTTTTTCTGAAAGCTTCCATATTGGGGAACCAGAATGCTTCCATGTGCCAACATGCTGGGCCCCAAACCTCATAAGGACAGAGCTCTTTCATTTGGGACCTCATCTTATTTATCTCTTTAGCTGGCTGTTGATTCATATCTTTTAATATCTTTTGTAATAAATCAATAATCTACTGATTAAACAAGTTTTCTTGAGTTCTGTGAGCCATTCTAGCAAATTAATCGAACTCAAAGAGGGGTTCGTAGAAACCTTTGATTTATAGCCAGCCAGTCAGTCAGAAGTACAGGCAACAACCTGGACTTGCAATTGGCATCCTGAGTTGGAGGGAGTTGTTGGAACCTCCAATTTGTAGTCGGTCAATTAAGAACACAGTTCATGACCTGGGCTTTTGACTGGCATCTGAAGTGGAGGCCCTTCTTGTGGAATTGAGCCCTTAACCTGTGGAATCTGAATCTATTTCCTGGTAGACAGTGTCAGAATTGAATTGGATTCTCGGACACTCCGCTGGTGTTCAGGAATTGCTTGTTGTTGTGGGGAAGCCTTCACACACACACATTGGAATTGGGTCTGGGAACCTCTTTTTACTCAGGAGCCATCTGAAAAAGTTAGGCAAAGGCTATAAGTCTTATAACCAATTGTGTATAGTACCCAGGACCAGGAATCCATATGAAGCCATCAGTATTTCTTGTTTCTGAATTATCAGAAAGAAAAAAAAATTGACTTAGTTCCTGCCATTCTTCCTTTAATTTAGTATTTATCTGCTGCCTTAACCTCAGTTATATTATCTGTGCCCTAAGAGCTCACTGTAGGTGTCAGCCATGACAATGTGCCTTGCAGACCTCAAACTATGAGGAGTGTAGTTGACCAAGTATTCTGGCTACTCATTCTGAAATCCACTGTTAAATTTGAGCCCAGGACATGACTGACTGGGACAGAGATACTAAGGCAGGTCTGGTCTTGGGAGAGCCAGCCCAACTTTAAGTTTGAGGTCTGCCTAATGGCCTTGTTGAACCTTTTAGACTCCACTGTAGTCTACTGTGTTTTCAGTGTGTTCATCCAGTTTTCCTTTCCAAGGTCTGACTTGTATTATAGCCAAATGAATAGACTTTCCCAGCTCCCTCCCCATTTTTTCTCACATAGGAGTTTTTCTTAATGAAATCCTTAAATGTTTCAACCCATTTTAGCACCTACTTCTCAGAAAGTCTAGATTCACGTATTACAATTATAGTGGATTTTCCTTCTCACAAATCCAGACTTTTTACTCATAGGTGTGGTGGCTTAGTTTAAAATATCCTGGCCAATGAGTTTGAATTTTCTATACCGATTAGACATATTTTAAAATAGTATTATAGGATGATCAAGTAGATTTCTGCTGTCCTGTTAATTTGCCAGAAATAAAATTGTGAATTAGAGAGATAATGATGATAACTCACATGATGCTGTAAGGGTGCAAAGGGTTTCAGACATGAGCGAATCCAGGGACTCAAATTTTGTGATTAGAATACTTGATCTCTGTCTCTCTTAATTTTTCCTTTGCATCAGTTTGGTTTTATTCTACACTATACTCTCCCTACAAAGTGTAAAAAGTATAAAAGAATGTCCTTTTAGTAGCTCTAAACTTAGATCATCTCATTGTGGACAACTTCGGAGAAATGCTTGGGAATGCAGAAAAATTTCTGTATTTTATGCCAAATGTTGGGAAAGATATCTTATGTATTTTTCTCTAAAATTCTTCATTCCCTATGCTCCAGCAAATCTCAGGTATGACTTTCCTTGTTCTAGCTTGGGTCATATGCCCAGATGGAACTAATGACTATGGCCAAATGCATGGGATGCTTTTTAGCCAGGGCTTAGTCATGTGTACACCTCTGGAGCTGGACAGCGATGGAGGAGGAGGAATAGTTTTACAAAAGAAAGATTTAAGAGACTCCAAAACAGTAGCAGGTATTCTGAGGTTACAGAGCTAATACAAATTTAAGTGCTGCTCTCTTTGGGCAGATAATAAGCCCTAGTATTTGTAAGATGACCCATAAACACTGTAAAAATCATCTATTTTGAGTTTTACAACATCCTATGAGTATTATCTTTATTTCATAAGTGAAAAAATAAAAACTTAGAGATTAAGAGATTTGTTCAAGGTCATACTGATTAGTAACACAATATATAAGTTTATTTATACTCCACTTTTATATAATACAATTGAGAAATGTAAATGATTAAATTTAAAAAGTGCAACAAAGAAAAATATAACTTAAACTAGAAATTATAGAGTAAAACATGGAGAATATGGTGTTTTGTGTGATGAATTTGGGTCACACATTGAGGTGTTAGCTTCCAGGTAGCCAAAGTGACATGAGAAACATGATTGGTAAGAGTAAAACATTTCAGCTTCTAATCAGAGTAAAGCTTTTCCGGTTATAAGATCTAAAAGACATTTATCACATAGCACTTTATATAGGATGCCCTAACGGGTAATAACCTCAGCAACATCCCTCTCACTATTGCAATTTTTAATGCTATTTCTTACATTGTCTTTCAACAGAAGCCAAGCATCTAAAGCCAATGTGCAAATCAGTAAAAGCTATTACTAGTAGAGGACAGGATAATGCATACCTACATACCATGTCATATATTCACAGATATAACGATGTACAAAATATATCATGTATTGCATTTCTGCTCTAATATTAGGAAGCTAATGATAATCTTTTAGTTCACTTTAGGTTTTGGTATTCAGGTTTTGACTCAAAATTTAGTGTTTTTCCTTCAGTATATTGCTTTAGATATCTTTTTAATCCTGCTAAAGGAATAACAGCAAATCAGAAATAAAAATTTCATTAATAAAGCACATAGTCAGATACACTAAACCATTAATTCATAATTCTGTAAATTACAATTTTCTGAGAAAATTGACCTAGTGATTCACATTTGATCTTGCAATCTATATTTATTATCTATGTATATGTAAGCATATAATCAAATCTTCTCACATTTATTGGATATTACTTTTTTTTTTAAAAAAAAATGGTAAAGGAATAATGGTTAATTACAGCTCACCGTAGAATCATTTTACATAGATCATGTTATGGTGAAGCCTCTGAACTTTTGGCACTCAAATGTCATTGAATTAGATATATCCAAAGAAACTGCAAAGGGGCAAATCCTACCATTAAATCCTTCTTTCCAACAGCAACATCTGTCACACATCAAATAACACCTTGTGCAATTAGAAAGCTTATCGTAATGTTTTATTTCTGTGAAAAACAAAAATTGATTCAAGGACATTTATTATAAAGAATAAGTCAACTGTTAACAATATTCTGGTTTCAGTGCACTAATATGGGCTTTGGGACTAAAAGAGATTTTCTGTTGTGCTGTCATGTCTTTGTGGTAGCTTACTATTTTCAGCAAGTTAGACCTCTCCATTACTGGGAAAAAAGGAAGAAAAAGAAGGAATGTCAGAAACTTATCTGATTCTAGGGCATATCATTAAAATTTCCAACACAGTGGTAAAGTAATGATAGTTTAGCAGTAACTTTGTACATGATGTGATTGTAAGATGCGAAAATAATTTTTATGTCTGTATGAGAATATATTATATATTTATGTATTAGCAACAGATGCCATAAAAGAATTTCTTAGCTGCATCATGTTTCCAAGGTTATAGTTCCCCACACTCCTTTACATCTCGTGTAAGTGATTTTTTTTTTGTAGAAACTCTATAATTTTATATATATTATGGAAAATTTAAAGTAAGTGAATCTTTAAGTTGTTATCAAGTTTTTATTATTTTATAATATTGCTAAGCAGAATTAATTGTTTCTTTCTCTGTGTCCTCATTGCATGAGATTTGTACCACTAGAACAGCATTTGTCATATTGTGTTAAAACTAAGGAACCACCTCAAACTGTAAGGACATTAAAGCCAGAGACTGTTTTCCTTATCTTATACTCCCAGTGCCTCTTAGGGCACCTACTATATATTAGGTGTTCATTACCGGGTTTTTTGAATGAAACAATTGATAAAACTATATTGGCTGCAGGTTATAGCTGTGGTTCTTGTCCTCAAACTACTCATATTCCAAAAGTAGAGATTTTATATTAGTAATTAATAATAAAGCACATTAATACTGAGGAAAAACTGTAGGCTAAGTAAGAACCTTTTGACTTAATTTGAATTCGTCTTTAGGTGAGGCAGAATTGTGCAGTGACCAGAAGCATGGATTGTATAGACATATTATTTGAGTTCAATCTGAGCTCCGCTGTTTGCTAGCAGCCTGACTGCTGGTAAGTGACAACTTTCTGAGCTTTAGTCTCCTCATTTTAAAGTGGGTATTGATGATAATACTATTTACCATATAGAGTGGTTTTGAATTTAAATGAGTTAGTCCTCTTAGAATGTTGAAAGCAGTGCCTGGCATATAATAAATATTCAGTCATAATTAGCCACAAGATCTTTGGGCCTTAGGAAAAAAAGTCTTTATAAATAATATACTATGGGCATTCCCTCCCCCACAATTGAATTTTAGTGTTTATTCATTATCCAAAGAACAAAGTTTTTGTTTGTTTCCCTGTCTGTCTATCCATTCATCCATCTATCCATCCATCCATCCATCCATCCATCCATCCATCCATCCATCCATCCATCCATCTATCCATCCATCCATCCATCCATTTATCTCTCGCTGTCTCTCATCCATCTATCTATCCATCTATGACAACACTTGAAGGAGGAATTTTTGAAGGTGACAACAAAAGAATTTATTTAGAATGAATAAATTCACTTCACAGACTGAGAACCATACACACAATTAAGTTAGTTAGGCCAACCACAGTGGGCTTCTTACTTTATAATTCCCTCCCACTGAGGAATTAATTTTTTAGATGTGTTTAATGGCAGTGCCTCTTTCCTGATCTATTTTTGGATCATCTTCTTTTTCTGTTGTATGCTCATTTCATCTTTTTCTTCTCTCTCACATAGTTTATGCTCTAAGCTATCATTGTCCAATAAAAATATAACAAGAGTTGTAAAGGTGAGCTACTTATATAATTTAAAATGATCTTGAAGCTACTTTAAAAAGCAAAAAGGTAAAATTAATTTTAATAGTATATTTTATTTAACTCTATATCTAAAGTATTTTAATTGCAATATGCTATCAATATTAAAATTACTGAGATACTTTACATTTTTTTGGTACTAGGTTTTTAAAATACAATGTGTATTCTACACTTACATGGTTCATTATAATTTGGTCTAGCCACATTTTAGCGCTCAATTGCCACATATGGCTAGTGCTTACCATATTGAGCAGAGGAGCTCCAGGCTTTCCATGTTGGAAAGATTGCTTACTTAGATTTGTCCTAAAAATGACCCCAGTGCACTGATAAAAAGGACAGTGTGGTGCATCCAGTGAAACATTATCCCCACCTTATCGCACTCCAGCCATACCTCCTCCTACCTCTAGTGTTATGCTCTTAATGTTGCAGTAATAGAGTGGATCTAATACCTTTAAAGAGGTCCTTCACCTAATTTGATTTAGTGAGATATAAAGAAGGTAAGAAAGACACTTAAGATCACAGAGAGAGTTACGGGCATGTCTCTGTTGTTGTCCCTGGTGTCAAGGAGAGCTTTCAAATTTGTTTTCATTTTTCATCATTCTGCTTCAAGCCTTCAAGTATGACCAGACCCACAAATTGAATGAGGATGTCTCATAGAGTTTAAGTAAAAGATGCTCATATTTAGCATCACAACAAGACTGGTTCTTTTTAAAGAAGCTGAAAATATTCCTTGATTCCCTCAGGAAAAAAAATTATAACTCAATGGAACAAAAGCTGAAGTGGCAGTATTTGAAATATGCAGCTTCTCAATGTTTGCCTGGTAGTGGTTCTGTCACAAACATTGCTTTCTTTATTTTTTATCATAAACATTATTGAGTTAAGGTAATCATAAATATTCTAAATTTATGAAAAATTGTAGGACTGTCAAAGTCGATATATATAATAAATCACATTTCTCGATTTTCTAATATGCCTCTCTTTCTTTTTATTTGAAAAAGTAAAGTAGTGCTTTTAAAAAAAAAGTAAAACCATTAATTTGATATAAAAGAAGAATCTGTAAGAAGTGAACTTAGATGGCCAAAAATTTGACTGGAATTTATTGAAATAAATATTCAAATTGATTGGGTAAGCTTTTTGAATTATCTTGTTAAATGATTTTAACTTTCCAATCAAAGCAATGCTTGAAGAAAAAAAAAATCCTTTTGTTTTTTTCTCTTAATGAAAGGTCAAGATATGTCTGTTTTTATCAATACATTTCAATCTGATTTCTACTTAAAGAATTTACATACGTATGGATAATCCTCATTAAGTCTGGCAAGTGTACTCTGCACACATGAAGCCAGCCTCTGCAATAACTCACATTCAAAGACATATGTCTAACTCCAAAGCCTTGAACAATATACAACAGAACCTTAGATTTTATTTTCTTTGTATAGGAATCTTATATGTAGCTTACCATAGAGCAAATCCTCTTAAACATTTTCTTTATGCCTCTCTTCATCTCCCTTAACTTTCACATTCATAATTGCCAGAAACTTGTCCTGTCCTACACAATCTCCTCACCAACACACTGTCACCAAAATCCAGTTCTTCACCCCTCTTCTCTTCGGAGCCAACCTGTGGTCCTTCCTACTTCTTGAAGCCCCGTCCTGACCCCTCCCTCCAGAGGAATTTATTCATTCATTCAGCAAGTATTTATTGAGCACCTATACTATGTGTTTGGTACCGTCATTACTACTGGAGATGGAGTGGAGAACTATAATCCCCACTACCCTCATTTTATTTATTAGGATTTTTTTGTGTGTGTGTGTGGACTACAAAAGATCCAACTCAAACTGCCTTATCAAGTAAACAAAAAAGACTTTAATGGTTTATACAAATGAACAGATATACCTGATTTCAGAACTCAAAAGGTATTCTCAGAATCCACTTTTCTACTCCACTTCTCAACTGGCTTTCATTTTCATGCTCTGCCAGCTGGCCTTTCAGGCTCACATAGCATGATAATACCCAATTCAACATGACAGATACTCCACTTCTCTGACGCTGTAAAGAAAATTTTAGAATTAAGTTTATTGGTCTTAATTGGTCTATTTTTGCCTGGTGCCCACTCCAGAAATCACTAATGTGGCCAAGAGATGGATGTACTGTTTGGTTATGACTCCGGTAGGCTTTGCTCCTAGATCCCAGAAGTTGAGTTAGTTTTACCTGAAATAATTGGACTGAGAATGTGAAAGGGATGGTTGTCCTGGAAAGAAATGAATGTGAATGCATTCTGAGAACTGAAAGACAACAGTCCGTGCCACTGTTCTTATTGCTTTTCTGAGGACCCGATCTCCCTTCCCCGTGGTAATAAGCATCATGTATTTTGTTGCACATGAATTTATTTTTAGCTTTACCCAGTCTAATTTCACACTCAATGCAGGAATTTCTTCTCCTATATCTCCAAGAAATTAAATCTTCACTTGAGGATGACCAGAGATAGAGTTCACTGCCTAGAGAGGTAGCCTGACTGCTGGCTCTGTAAGCCATGGATTCAGGCCTCTGTTCATCTTTCACTCCACACTTGGCTTGATGTGGAGTTATAAAAACAGTTGTGAATGCTTTGAGTAGATAGTTCTATTATTCTTTGATCATAATATACTTAAAAAACTTGCATGTATACATATGCATTGTATGACTAAAGATCTAATTACTCTGGTTAATATGACCAGAAGGTAAAAATCTAAAGTATTAATGGATTCTGTTTCCATTTGCTCTTATCTTAAAGGGTAATTATTCAAGCAGAGCTTTTTTACTATGATTAGAGTGGTGATCTATGATAATATTTATAGAAACTTGCATTTTGGTGACATACAAATTTGAGAAATTCAAATATAATTTTATGTACTAAAACTGCTTAAGGAAGAAGCTATTAGATATACAAATAGACTTGAATGCAAATTATGAATCTCTAGTCTCATCTTCCTCAATTTCATAACTGACTTGTGTGTAGGCTTTCCCCCACCTTATCGCACTCCAGCCATACCTCCTCCTACCTCTAGTGTTATGCTCTTAATGTTGCAGTAATAGAGTGGATCTAATACCTTTAAAGAGGTCCTTCACCTAATTTGATTTAGTGAGATATAAAGAAGGTAAGAAAGACACTTAAGATCACAGAGAGAGTTACGGGCATGTCTCTGTTGTTGTCCCTGGTGTCAAGGAGAGCTTTCAAATTTGTTTTCATTTTTCATCATTCTGCTTCAAGCCTTCAAGTATGACCAGACCCACAAATTGAATGAGGATGTCTCATAGAGTTTAAGTAAAAGATGCTCATATTTAGCATCACAACAAGACTGGTTCTTTTTAAAGAAGCTGAAAATATTCCTTGATTCCCTCAGGAAAAAAAAATTATAACTCAATGGAACAAAAGCTGAAGTGGCAGTATTTGAAATATGCAGCTTCTCAATGTTTGCCTGGTAGTGGTTCTGTCACAAACATTGCTTTCTTTATTTTTTATCATAAACATTATTGAGTTAAGGTAATCATAAATATTCTAAATTTATGAAAAATTGTAGGACTGTCAAAGTCGATATATATAATAAATCACATTTCTCGATTTTCTAATATGCCTCTCTTTCTTTTTATTTGAAAAAGTAAAGTAGTGCTTTTAAAAAAAAAGTAAAACCATTAATTTGATATAAAAGAAGAATCTGTAAGAAATGAACTTAGATGGCCAAAAATTTGACTGGAATTTATTGAAATAAATATTCAAATTGATTGGGTAAGCTTTTTGAATTATCTTGTTAAATGATTTTAACTTTCCAATCAAAGCAATGCTTGAAGAAAAAAAAAAATCCTTTCGTTTTTTTCTCTTAATGAAAGGTCAAGATATGTCTGTTTTTATCAATACATTTCAATCTGATTTCTACTTAAAGAATTTACATACGTATGGATAATCCTCATTAAGTCTGGCAAGTGTACTCTGCACACATGAAGCCAGCCTCTGCAATAACTCACATTCAAAGACATATGTCTAACTCCAAAGCCTTGAACAATATACAACAGAACCTTAGATTTTATTTTCTTTGTATAGGAATCTTATATGTAGCTTACCATAGAGCAAATCCTCTTAAACATTTTCTTTATGCCTCTCTTCATCTCCCTTAACTTTCACATTCATAATTGCCAGAAACTTGTCCTGTCCTACACAATCTCCTCACCAACACACTGTCACCAAAATCCAGTTCTTCACCCCTCTTCTCTTCGGAGCCAACCTGTGGTCCTTCCTACTTCTTGAAGCCCCGTCCTGACCCCTCCCTCCAGAGGAATTTATTCATTCATTCAGCAAGTATTTATTGAGCACCTATACTATGTGTTTGGTACCGTCATTACTACTGGAGATGGAGTGGAGAACTATAATCCCCACTACCCTCATTTTATTTATTAGGATTTTTTTGTGTGTGTGTGTGGACTACAAAAGATCCAACTCAAACTGCCTTATCAAGTAAACAAAAAAGACTTTAATGGTTTATACAAATGAACAGATATACCTGATTTCAGAACTCAAAAGATATTCTCAGAATCCACTTTTCTACTCCACTTCTCAACTGGCTTTCATTTTCATGCTCTGCCAGCTGGCCTTTCAGGCTCACACAGCATGATAATACCCAATTCAACATGAGAGATACTTCACTTCTCTGATGCTGTAAAGAAAATTTTAGAATTAAGTTTATTGGTCTTAATTGGTCTGTTTTTGCCTGGTGCCCACTCCAGAAATCACTAATGTGGCCAAGAGATGGATGTACTGTTTGGTTATGACTCCGGTAGGCTTTGCTCCTAGATCTCAGAAGTTGAGTTAGTTTTACCTGAAATAATTGGACTGAGAACGTGAAAGGGATGGTTGTCCTGGAAAGAAATGAATGTGAATGCATTCTGAGAACTGAAAGACAACAGTCCATGCCACTGCTCTTATAGCTTTTCTGAGGACCCCATCTCCCTTCTCCGTGGTAATAAGCATCATGTATTTTGTTGCACATGAATTTATTTTTAGCTTTATCCAGTCTAATTTCACACTCAATGCAGGAATTTCTTCTCCTATATCTCCAAGAAATTAAATCTTCACTTGAGGATGACCAGAGATAGAGTTCACTGCCTAGAGAGGTAGCCTGACTGCTGGCTCTGTAAGCCATGGATTCAGGCCTCTGTTCATTTTTCACTCCACACTTGGCTTGATGTGGAGTTATAAAAACAGGTGTGAATGCTTTGAGTAGATAGTTCTATTATTCTTTGATCATAATATACTTAAAAAACTTGCATGTATACATATGCATTGTATGACTAAAGATCTAATTACTCTGGTTAATATGACCAGAAGGTAAAAATCTAAAGTATTAATGGATTCTGTTTCCATTTGCTCTTATCTTAAAGGGTAATTATTCAAGCAGAGCTTTTTTACTATGATTAGAGTGGTGATCTATGATAATATTTATAGAAACTTGCATTTTAGTGACATACAAATTTGAGAAATTCAAATATAATTTTATGTACTAAAACTGCTTAAGGAAGAAGCTATTAGATATACAAATAGACTTGAATGCAAATTATGAATCTCTAGTTTCATCTTCCTCAATTTCATAACTGACTTGACTTGTGTGTAGGCTTTCATGTCTGAAAATGAATCCAAATATGGAGAAAACAGAAGGGTGTTTTCTAAATAATATTACAATATTTTCAAAAAGGTTGCACAAATAGTGCAAATAGACAAAAAAAATAAAACCTCTCAGAAAGCAACTGTTTTGCATAAGCCCTGAAAAGATATAAGGATACTATCTTCGTGGACAGAACTGCCCTAAGTATTGTCGAGGTGCTTGGCAGGAGCTGTAAGGAGCTCACACACAACACCTGCTATCATGTACATCAAATAATGCTAAGTTGTTAGTACTTTTGAATAACAAAGCTAAAGTACAAGAATCACTAGTTCCAGATGGAACCAGATTAATGATTCCCCTATGGTTATACTGAAGTCAAATGTTTGGAATTAGAGGAATAGGCTCAGTGCTAACTGCAGAAAAAACACTGTTTTAATCCTGTCTCCAGATTGGAGGAAATTTATGTAAGGGCACAGATGAGGTTTTATCTGTTCACCCATAATGCAGCTTCATGAAGAGTAGCTCACAGCAGCTGATTGCTGGAGAGGTGAGGCCTGTAAGAGATATACACCTGATTTCTTTATAATGGACTGCTAAAGATATGCTGAAACACACACATATACACACACAATTGTTTTCAACTTTGTACAAAATTGGAAAGTACAAAATTATGTGTGTGTGTGTGTGTGTGTGTGTGTGTGTGTGTTTGTGTGTGTGTGTGTAGGATGTTAGTTAAACCATTCATCACTTGTACTTTACTTTTCTGAATTAGAACCAGTTGCATAAAGCAGTTGAACAAAGAGGTATGTTTTTTCTTTCCTAACAATGAGCATTTCTATTTATAAAGATGCCTTCAACTTTAAGCATCTGTCTAGGCATTTCATCTAGATGATGAAAATTTGGAAACCTGGCCAGGAAAAAGTTTAATACCTAAAAATCAATATCACAGACATCATTAACTCAAATATTTAGCATTTGTGGTCATATTAGTTTGCAAAGAAGTGTTATAAAAGCATTATTTTATACTTCTCTTTTTAAAAGTTGCTTTTTTCTTATCAAATTGATCATTATCTCTATCCTTTGGGAAGTGTGCTAACAAAATTCAAGTAAGAAATCAAGTATATGATAAATAAGAGGAAAATAATACAGATCTTGATTCAGCCTTAAAATTCTAGTGTAGCATTTAGTCACAGCGAGCTACACAAAATTGTGCTCTGAGTCAAGGCCTTTCCTTTTTCTTTTATTCTTCTCTAAAGATTTTATCCTTTCTTTTTTTCTCAACAGGATGTAAGAGATATAACATTTAAGTTTGGTTCTAGGCATCATGAGATTGGTGATTCTCAATGGGAGGGGATATGCCATACTCCCCCAGTAGATGTTTTGGAGCTTTTATTGATTGATTGATTGATTGATTGATTGTTTTTTTACGGTGTTACAATGATTGGGCATTCGACTGGCCTTGAAATGGCTGGGATGAAGAAGGCTGGATGTTGTGCAGTGTGTGGGACAGCCCCATACAATGAAAAACTGTCTTGTGCTCAGTGCAACTTTCAAATATTTCACATGACAAACTTTTATATTTTATCATGGTTTTCATATATATACTGAATTTTCTAGGAATGCAATTATTTATAAGTAGAGAAGGATTTTATTCTACCTTTTTATGTTTTCAGAGTTACAAGAGGTTGGTAAAGAGTTAAAAATATGTT
>NW_011888806.1:10163008-10175518 GCF_000151845.1 Pteropus vampyrus
TTTCAAATATTTCACATGACAAACTTTTATATTTTATCATGGTTTTCATATATATACTGAATTTTCTAGGAATGCAATTATTTATAAGTAGAGAAAGATTTTATTCTACCTTTTTATGTTTTCAGAGTTATAAGAGGTTGGTAAAGAGTTAAAGATATGTTACTAAAGACAATATCACTTGTGGAATTTGAATTGCTAAAATGGGTCATTGCTCATTTATAGATGTTGAATCCATGTTTATAGAACTTCTCTCTCTCTGATATATCCAATTCTGAATATATTTCTTTATCCCTTACTTTAAAATGACAAACATAGAGAAGAAAAGTTGGCAATATTAAATTGAATATTGCCTTTTCTTAAATCCAAATTTATTCTTTACGATTAAAGGGAAACATCTGACTTCTTTCTTTTCTTGCCTGAGAATTTAAATGCTGAAATACATATTATTTTATTATATACATGAATTTTTATTTCTCTTTTATTTCACAGTTGAGGCATTATATTGATTCTTTGAAATTGTGTATGTAGATAGGTTGTATTATCTATAAATTTCACTACATGGTAGTAAAGGAGGGTGATAAAAATATTTGTTATTAAAGATGTGTATTGGTTTGAATAGGATTGAAAACCACTGTAATAGAACTGCCTACCAAAGTGAGGTGCCAATCATAATGCAGAATTTTCAAAGAAAAAAATATTTTGCAAAACTTTATGACATGTTAGTTATTGCAAGAATTTAAAAGGAATCAGAATGTGGAGATGGGAGTGAATTTGTTAAAAAAAAAAAAAGTCTTTGAAGTTTCCCATCTTCTTTCCCCAGGTGATTTGGGCAGGATGCTACCTCTGCTTTGGACCCAGAGTAAGCGGTGCCATGAGAGCACTTAGAAAGCTTGAAACATATTTTCTACATCTGGAGACATGTATGCCTTCCTCACATCTGAAAAAACTAGAGGGGTTAGAGGAGACCGTCAGCAGGATAGAGTTGTCTGTGTTTTGATTGATTTACACTCTCAGAGTTTATAAGGTTAGTGAATGCATGCCCAGATATGGACACAAGGGAGAGAGAAATAACAGCACCATCTCCTGTTCTACCTTAGCCTAGAGGGTCATAAAGGAGAACAGGATTTTAGTATGTGAGAGTCTGTGTGGAGTGGACCACAAATAGTGTCTAAGTTCTAGGGGGAGGGTGGGGAGTTGTGAGCCAAAAGCAATGGATTTGATCCTGTCAGAGAAGCTCCATAGAGCCCACAAGTGTTCCTAAGAGAGAAAGAGTCAGCCTTAAAGAACGGGCAGGCCCAGGGTGTGAGCTGTCCAATCAGGCAGGTAATGTCCTAACTCCTTCATTTTGTCTTCCTCCTCTAATCTGGGGCTTCAGAGTGAGGGAAGGAAGGAAGTGGAGACAGAGGAGAGAAGCCAACCCATAGTCCTTCCATAAGAACAGTGACAGTCAGCCATAGGCACATACTGGGGGAGGAGGAAATAAACTCTCACCTTGGAGTAAATACTGAAGTGTTGATGAATACATTGGCTTAGACCTTATAATTCTAAATTGAGACTTTATTTATTTACTTAAAAGTGACTATATGGGCTGTAGGAGAAGAAAATATTTTTCTCAATCCTTCTAGGTTATTTTGGCTGGTCTAATAATTAAGTTGACATAAAGCAGATTAACATAAAAAAAAACAAATTTAATTACATATGCACTGGGGCCCCATTAGACTGTGAGGCCCGCAGGCAATCAAGCAATTGAGGCTTATATGCCATCTGAGCTACAAGAAGGGGTAGGATCTGGGGCTTCCAAGGGGAGGAGGGTACTTCACAGGACATAAAAAGAGCAGATGTTTGGTGATTAGATGTTTGCCCTGCCAGACAGATAGGTCATTCAGTTAAAACTTATCTCTGGTAGTAGCTCTCTTTCTGGGCTAGGTCCTCTAGCTAAATTTCTTTAGTTAGTTAAGAGACAGGTAAAAAATTTTTCTTGAATCTTCTGGGTCTTGATTGCCTTCAGCTCAAAATATGTCCACATGTCAAAGTGGCACTTATTGGGGAGACTTGTTCTGAATCTCTTCAGGACAATCTGTGATATAAGAATGAGTCAATACGCAATGAGGCCTAATTGAAACTTAAATTTCACCTAGGGGCAAAGGAAAAATTCCCCCCACTGAACAGACATTAGGAGGACTGTCAGGGCAAGAACATTTGGTAACTTCCCACAAGTCATATAGTAAATTTGGCAAAATCATGCTTCAGGTATAGCTCTCCACTTTATGCTTATTATTCTGAAAGGGCTTATGCTCACATGCTATCTTTATCTCCTCTTAGAAGATGTCCTTATATTTGTCATTTCATTTACACTACACCTTGGTGAAATTATGTCAGCATGTTTATGCTGTGAGGAAAGGGAAAAACTCCCCCTCTTTTGGCTGGCTGAATAATCAAATCAACACGAGACAGACTGACAAGAGAAAAATCAAATTTAATTTCTTATGTGTGGGAACCCCACATCCATGAGGGAGTCAGAGACCCTGCATACATGAATGATTCAGAGACAGAAAGGGAAAATGAGGTATGTAAGACATTCTGAGCTAGGAATGAGGTAA
This sequence comes from Pteropus vampyrus, assembly GCF_000151845.1. Classification (NCBI taxonomy): domain Eukaryota; kingdom Metazoa; phylum Chordata; class Mammalia; order Chiroptera; family Pteropodidae; genus Pteropus; species Pteropus vampyrus. Next base: position 10,165,609 of record NW_011888806.1, read on the forward strand.
GGTACCTTGGGGCTTCAGAAGGTCATTGCCTATGTTCAGTAATTAGTAGTTTGCCCTCCTCTCAATACTCTACTACAACACTACTTCGCTTCGCTTCTGATACCAGATGTGTGGGTTTTCCACACATCGAGCAATTTTGTGACACTTGCTGGGTGTCCTAGTTTTAACTCCATTCTCACACTATCTCCCTGGAGATAGCATCAGATCACATAGCTTCAGGCCTCAGTCTCACAAGACTGCCCACCCTCTTCCAAAACATGCACACTTCAGACGTAGATTTCAGGTGTAGGTTGTTACCTGTGCTTTTGACCCACTCACTGTCTATAAATTGGAGGTTCCCATGACCCCTTCTTGGGTATGGATTAATTTGCTAGAGCAGCTCACGGAACTCAGGAAAACAATTTACTTACTAGGTTATCATTTATTGTAAAAGAATATAATTAAAGAACAGCCAGATGTAAGAGGCGCATAAGGCAAGGTATGGGGAAGGAGGCACAGAGCTTGCATGCCCTCCTCAGACAGGTACCACTCTGCCTGCATCTCCATGTGGTTACCAACTCGGAAGCTCTCCAAGCTCTGTTTTTTGAAATTTTTTTTTGTTGTTTGTTTCTTTTCTTTTCTTTTTTTTTTTTAATTTTGTTTTCATGGAGGCTTTATTACCTAGGCATGATTAATTAAATCATTTGCCATTGGCAATTTAACTCAATCTCCAGCACTTCTCTCTTCCCTGGTGGTGAGGGAGGTTAGGATGGGGCTGAAAGTCACCATTCTTGGATTATCTAGAGGCTTTCCAAAAATCACCTTATTAATATGAACTCTGGTGTGGTCAAAAAGGGCTTGTTATGAAGCACAAAAGACACCTTTATGGCTTTAACCATTTGTGAAATTTCAAGGGTTTTAGGAGCTTTGTGCCAAGAATGGAAAATCAAACATATGTTTATTATTACAAATCACAATATCATATCTGTCCTTTGTTATTAATGTATGTTTTGGATGTTTCAAAGCATCAGAAGGGAATACATTTAAGAGATTACTGATAATGTGTTAATAATATGTCTGAGGCAATAAAGAAGAGATCTGGCTATGCAATGAATGTGAACTCCTATGATCTATTGGTGAGAGCACAGCGAAATGCATCAAGATCCAGTATTAATATACTTTTCATAGTGATAGTTTAAAAGAATTTGCTTATAATTTTTTAAGTTATTATCAGCAAGCTGCAGAGGAGTCTGTGGAGAGCTTGTGGCAGGCTGTGTTTATAGGCAAGGAGTGCACAGTGGGGTAAATCAAGCAAGAATTCGAGCAGTAAGTTCATTGGCTGGACGATGAAGAGAGATTCTTGACCAATGTTCATTGATCAGTAGATAAGTTTCAATCTTCTGTAAATCAGGCATTTATGGGGAATCAGTTTCTCAGTTCCCAACTTCCGTTCTTCTGAGGGCTCATGTGTGAGATTCTCCATTTCATATCCTCCAGTTCCATTTTAGATTGAAAGCATTTACATTGAAATTTTTAGTCTTTAAAAACACATAAGTTTCGGCAATGAATCACCTTAGAAACTTGTAAGGTTAGTATCCTCTACGTGGCAGCCTGCTAGGTCCATTAAACAAGGGATAATTTTTTCCATGTAAATGTATTAAATTTACATATTTATATATATATATAAAGGATATCTTTATGAGAAAGTTTAAAGTTTGAGAGTTAAAATTGTTACAGAAGCAAATATATCCCTTCCATACTAATATAACCATATAAACAGTTGTCTCAGTGCTTTGGTTTAAATTATGGACTTCAGGTTAAACATGGAATACTTAACACTCCATGTAACAACCCACTAAACTGACCAAGAAGAAGTAACAATGCACAAGAGAGAAAGAGAATGAAAAAGAGAGAAACAGAGAGAGAAAGAGAGATTTGGGTGGGGGCATTAGCGAATAAGAGGCTGCAGCAAGTTTTTAAAAGATAGAAAGCTGGGGGACAAGTAGTATCTTTACAAAGCAGACAAAACTGAAACCTGTGTCCACAGAGGGAAAAGCCAACATGAAGGCACCAGTTATCTAATTTATGACCTCTTTTAACAAAGTATAAACATCACTAAATTGATTAATTAGTTATGCTGGGGTTTTTGTTGTCTAGAAAATTTTGAGTGCTTATTATGTGCCAGGTACACACTGGGCATTACATACATCATATGGGCAAGTCACTTAATATCTCTGGGTCTCTGGATTTTAAACTATAAAGTGGGAAAGTAGGATTGACAGCTTTGGCCTCTGGACATTGTGGTGCATTGTATTACTATTCTTAATTGTGTGCTGCTCTTCTCTACTGGGCCCATCCCTATAGGGCTCCTACCTTAGCATCTGCCCTTAACTTCCCTCCAACCCTGCTTTCTGTTGAGAAGAGTACAGTTCCAGCCCCGCTGATGGCACGCTTGGCCATATGACTTGCTCTGGCTATGGGAAAGTGAGCAGAGTGTATGCAGCAGTCAGTTTCGAGATACTCCACTCAGATTCCTTTTCAAAGAACTTGCTGCCCAGGTGGGAAATAGTTTGCAGACAGCCACCAGCTGGTTTTTAAAGATCTACTTCAGTTGCAGAGAGCTGCCTCTCCTAGGATCATGACCCTCTCAGGACAGCCCACATCTGGTGATCGAGTGAGTGGGGAGCATAAAGACTGGGTAATTTTGAACCCTTTTGAGTTACTCAGATGGGTAGTATTTGCTCCAGAGTTCGCTTCTGTGTTCACAGAGGCTTTAAGCCTGCATAATTTAGTTTCTTGTTCAAACCAATCCTGCTCCTTCTCCCTTTGTTCACAGATGTCAACTTCTAATGAACATCTTGCTCTCCAAACTCCATTTTAGCATCTGCTCTGAAGAACCCAACCTATGACTTATGTCATATCTAATCTGCAGCTTTAAAAATCATCAGGTGGATAGTCGATTACTCCTGTTCTCTCTGCCAGTAGAATAGAATATCCTGGACAGGATTTGCTCCTTTAGCTTGAGTCTCAGAATGAAGACAACAGGAACACAGCGACAGCCAACCTCTAACTGCAAAGGGCCTCTAACTGCACATAAAATTAACCTTTTATTATTGTAAGAGTTGTTGTCATAGAGTGTTTATTCCTGTAGGATCACTTAATGAGAGCTGAATAATAGTAAATATATAAATACATAATAACAAATAATAAAGACACTGACAGACCCATAAATTTAATAGCAATATGCACATATATAATATTACTTGACCAAATCTTGTTAACTCAATAAAAATGAGTTAAATCTTTCTTAAAGTATCACTTACAAAATTAAAACAATGCTTCAGTATAATAAATAACATGGCTAAATTAACTTCTGTGTTGTGTTGGATTTTAAGAAACAAATTAAGATTATGCCTTATAGAACACTAAATGCTTCATGGTTGGAAAGAGCTAGCAGAAGAAAAAGTATATTCATATCTAGACATAAATACTATTTAATTAATTCTCTTATGGTCTATACATGATGTCTGGCATGCAATGAAAATTACAAGACACACAAAAGTCGAGAAAACTCAACTCAGTATTGAGACAACAGAATCAGACTCAGAAATGACCCAAAGATTGAAGCTATAATACAGGGATTAATTTTTCTTGGTAAAATAAACAATAATTGGTGAAAGAAACTGCTAAAGATACCATCAAGGCAGGCAATAACTTGAGGTGGTCATTAAAACTTTGTGTTTACTCTGGTAATAAATAAATATATTGACATAATAAATAATATAGTCTATGCACTGGGGGCACAACAATGTTTAATTCCTTAGCATAAGTATTTATGGAAAACTGAAGAGCCTTGGGTTTCCTTTTGGACAACCACAGAGGAATCTGCACCGTTGTTTACATTTTATGTTATAATACTACCGGTGAATTGAAACAATTTATATCTGTGTTATTTTGCTAGGGCTTCCATTCCAAAGTACCACAGACTGGGTGCCTTAAGTGACAGAAATTTATTTTCTCACAATTCTGTAGGCTAGAAGTCTGAGATCAAACCAGCAGGGTTGGTTTCTTCGGAAGCCTCTCTCTTCGGTTTATAGATGGCTGTTTTCTCCTTCCTGTCTTCACGTGATCTTCCATGTGTGTGTCTGCGTGTTAATCTCTTCTTTCTTATAAGGAAACCAGTCATGTTGGATTTGGGTTGGGCCCATCTTAATGACTTTATTTTAACTTAATAACTTCTTTAAAGACCCTATCTCCAAATACAGTCACATTCTGAGGTATTGAGGGTTAGGACTTTGATATGTGAATTTTAAAGTTCCCAGTTCAGCCCCTAACAATATTAAATGCAAAGAAAAGGCAACAGATTAAGATAGACTTATGGAGTTGTTGGCACTTGTTTACTTGATTAAGCCTGAGGAATTGAGGGTCATGTACAGATCTCGTTTTCTTATCCATTTAGCCACACTATGTCATATGGTTGGAGTATTTAATCTATTTACATTTAAAGTAATTGTTGATAGGTAGTTATCGCCATTTTATTATTCATTTTTTGATTTGCTTGATTCTTCTCTTGTTCACTGTTATATTTGCAGTATTTGGATGTTAATTTACATTTGTCAGTTATTAATTTTAGAGTCATATGGAAAAGTTAATACTCATACATTTTTATATCCTTAGTCATAGCTATAATTTATATACATAACTGACAAGAATAAATAGCATACATTATTATATGGTAACTATGGCATGTTTTATATAAACTATTTGTGTATCACACACACATGTGCACGCACACACACGCACACACTTTTTTCCCTAAAGTTTTTGAAGTAAATTACATGATACATTATTGTTCTTTAAATAGTGTGAATTTTCTAACATGATTACAGTACGGTTATCAACTTCATAACTTTACATTGATAATTTACCATTTGTTTAGTAGTTTTATTTTTAAATTTTTAACTTTTTCTGCATATTTTGTGTGTATTAAAATAATTTTAAAGAGACAACTTTCCCAGTATTCTAAGTAACTACTTTAAACCATTAGTTACACTCAAGTAGTACATAGTATTCTATATAAATAAGAACCAGCTAGACCTAGTAGGGAGTTTAAAAAATAACTTAGAAAAGCACTCACTAATTGAAGAAAATCAGTTCAGTTTCCTTGTTTTTTGTCAACATGAACTATGTAGCTGGTTTTTTTCTTTTTACTTTTCTTCTGCTATATGAAGAGAGTGAAAATAATAGCTTCCAAATGAGGTGACCAAGGCTTTCCCTTCACTTATGTTGAATAATGTGCAGAGATTGAATAGAACATTGTGGCTGAGCAGTGTCAGCTATTCAGAGATGAGTGCTCAGGGACTCACTTCTGTCTAAACCTGAACCTTGAGAACAAATATCAAAATATCAGGAAGTGCTTTTTCTAAGTCAAGATTCTGGATGAATTGATAAAATTAAACATTGCGTGATTTGGTAAAGATGTGTACCTAAATAGTTGTTCATTATAAAAGGAAATTTTAATTTATTGTTCTGAGTTTAATACATGGCTATTTTAATAATGAGTATATTTTGGTAATAATAATGAAGAGCAGAAAACTAAGTTGAATCAGGCAAGAAATAGTCTTTTCTTATTCAAGTAAAGTGTGATTTCACTCTGTGGTTAAGCTTGAGGGACGTTCTCCCTGTCTCAGACCAGTACTGCTGCCCCACAGAACACCAGCCCAACAAGTAAAACTCAACCAACTCTTTCTCTGCACTCCACTTCCTGCTCCGATCATGGAATTCATAATATACTTGGCCCTCGGCATCTTAGGGTTCCACATCTATGGATTCAACCAACTGTGAATGAAAAATATTTTTTAAAAAGATGTTAAATTGTTGCTGATGTATATTATGTAGTTAAGCCTAAAATGATTGGGTCTGTACTGAACATGTACAGACTTTTTTTCTTGTCATCATTCCCTAAATAATACAGCATAACAACTACTTACATAGCATTTACATTGTATTAGGTATTATAAATAATCTAGAGATGATTTAAAGTTTATGGGAGGATGTGCGTAGGCTATATGCAAGTATTATACCATTTTACTTAAGGGACTTGAACATCCAGGGATTTTGGTATGTGAGGGTTCCTGAAATCAATCCCCTGCGGAAACTGAGGGATAACTTTAAAATATATTGCAGCTGTGTACAAGTCAGTTCAAGGTATTTCTTCAGAATCTGACTTCTATATAGGTGTTTGTGCTAATTTATTATTTTTCATATCCCTGGTTTTTATCCTTTTGGCTTCATGCCTAGATTTTCTCTCTCTGTACATCCATTTTATCGAATAGTCTTTTTAGACAGCCCACTTTGCTCCTTTACTGAAGTCTTGAGGCAAGTGTTGTTTGCCATCAAACCCAGTCTCTAAGGATATTCTAGCCCAACCTACATCTCAGAGCCCCAGACGCTTCTGTTTTCTTACCTGAGTAGTGGGCACTTGAATGCTAAGATTTATACCTTCAAGTTTCAACCTGTAGTATACTAATTCTTCCTGTTGGCAGAGAACTTAAATTGCATAATCAACCTTTTATGGTAATCTCTATAGTCAATCACAAATATTTGCTAAGCGACTACAGTACATCAGATATTGTGCTATGTATAGAGTTGCAAGGGGGCCAATAAATAGGATTTTTACTATTCCTGCCCAAATTCTTAAAAATCAAGGGGAAAAAATTGCAAGACAGATGGAAGCAAAATATTATCTCTGTCACTCAGAGCAAGATTTAGGACATAAAGTTATGAGAGAACCAAGTGAGCCAATGAACTGCATCTCAGAATTAGAAATACATACCCATATGGTCCCTGTAGTGCTAGACTGGGATAGATCTTTCTTGCACAGGGACTTAGGTCCTGCAGGTGAAGTGAAAAACATCCTCTTGCAGTCAGGCAGCTCCCGAGAGAGACTGGTACAATTGAGCACGCCCAGTTATTCTCCCCCAAGTTGTTTTCATTTCTCTTACAAGAAGAGCATGTAAAGGGACAGAGAGATGACAGAAATATCATAGGGGAATACATTTCCGTGTCAACCAGGAGTGGGGTAATGGGATTTCCTCTGACAGAAAGCATCAGGGATACAGTGGTGCACAGACATGACCTCTCCCATCCTGGAGTTTATAATCCCATGAGAGAAGGCAGATAATAAATGTATAATTACAAATGATAAAGTAGAATGCAATTCTTTTGTGCTAAAAGGGGGCAGATATTAAGTAATGAGTTGCATATTTGAAATTATTTTTTTCTTTGGCAGTCCTTTTTCTCTCTGCAGCTAGTTAAGGCTGGTTAAGTACTATGATCTTAAGGCTTTCTTTTCCATGTGCTTTAGTCAAAACACCCCCTTGCTATTCATAGTCCTTCTTTACATTAGATACCATACAACAGATTGTTTCACTTTACTAAGTTATAACTACCTTCTAATCTGACATCATGGGGATTATACCCAGGTAATGTTCATGGAGTGTTGAGTGTCCCAAACTCTTCAGTTTCATATTTACAGACAATCTCTTGATTTACCCCTCCTGGGAAATAATCATGTTCATTGTGCATGGATTTTTACAAGTTTAAGTCTCAGATTTGTTTTCCTTATTTTAAAATTCTTGGGCAGCAATTCATGGAAACCAAATAGATTTTCAGAAATAACAATTTTCTATCAGTTCATAATTGAAGATTTATGATTAATTTGTAAAGGGCTAATGATTAAATAGTTAATATTATAGAGAAAAGGAAATACATATAGGAAATGTAAGCAAAACAGTGAAATGTGAGAAATAACACTGCTGAAGTCGAACATGGTATTTTTTATTTTTTATTTTTTGTTTAATTTCACTAAGTGTGAGGAAATCCTTTGGAAAGATTGTATCATTTCCGATGCTGAATTTTGCTTCATTAGGTTTTAATATGGTAGATTAACAATGGTTGTTAGATTGGTAAGGAAGTATGTAGAGATCAGAATCTAGTCTGATTAATGAATAGTGGTTGGTAGACTAAAATGGTAAAATAACAATAAAAACTTGCCAATTGTGTCCATGGTAGTTAATCAACAGTTTAATGATATTTCTATTTATTATAGAAATATTTATTTTGCATTACTTTACCTTTTTTTCTCTAAAATTAAGAGAGATAACTAGTAAAGGAAATGTGAATAAAGATCAAAGTATAAAAAAATTTGTTTTTAGGTACAAATTCCAAATAAATCCTACCATGCCAATGCTACGCTCAAGAGCATTACATGTTTATGAAAGACAATTGGATGTAATTATTTAGAAATTTGTTTTTTCCTCTCTAACTTAGCTTAGGTGGAAGTTGTTAAAACTTTAGTGGTTTTCTTTTAGTACAGGTGTGCATGACTTAATTTCTTGCTCTACTAAAACTTTGCACGATGAATTGTCGTAATTCGTATGAAACATTCATAAATAAAAAACAAGTACTTACTGCTGTCCTGTATATCCAATACTATAAACAGCAAATTTGTCATCTCCACTTTTAAAATATGTTCTGAATCCAACCACTTCTCTTTTTATCTGCCCCTGATGTCCTCATTCAATTCACTGTTATGTCTTGCTTCAATTAATAACATCCTAATTTTTTCTTTGTCTCTACTTTTCCATCTAGACCCTGGTCTCCATGTACCTCTTTGGGTGGTCTTTTAGTGTGAATCAGGTCCTGTCACATCCCAACTTCAACCCTCCATGGCTTCCCATTACACAGAATACAATTCAAAATCCCTACCATGCCTTCTGGCTACCTCTGGCCTCATTTCCTACTGTTCTTCCATTTCCTCCCTGGCCTCCTTGCTGTGTTTTGAATACACCAAGCTCTGTCCTGTCTTAGGGTTCTTGTACTTGCTATTCTTCCTGCCCAGAATACAAAAACTTCTCTGCTTAAATGCCTGTCTATTCTGTCCCTTAAATAGTAATGTAAACTTTATGTATTAGGAACTCATTCTTGCTGTTTTCCCTGCTCTTGGTATGTAGCACCTAGCACATAAGGAGGCACTCAACAACATATTGTTAAATAAAGAGTCTGATAACAAAATCAAAGTTACCATTATATATTTTAGAGATGGCCCAGATAAATGAAGTACTGGTGAAGGGTAAGGAGAGCTTTCGTATTTCTCCAGTGCTTGTAATATTTAAATGTACTGTAGAAACTAGTGAGTACTAACTAGTCCAAAGAAACTTTGAGATATAATGATAAAAGAAATGATAGGTCTTCTAGGTTGTTGAGAAATGAGAGCAAAGAGATGCAAAGATTAAAAATTTATCAAAGAAGATAAACCAGGCAATTTAATTCTTTAGAATTATTATGTACTTTAGTCACATGTATTTGCTCTTAGTTTTTCAGCTATGTGTGAGGTACATTATGTCATCTCTATTCATGATTATCTAAGTTCTCTTTTTAAAAATTATTTGTATTCCTGGTAGTTCACCCAACTCTTTGTAATGGTATATACTTGTTTTTGACAATAAATTTCCTTCATCTTCTACCTATATCAAATCTATGTTGAAAGGATAAAATAAAATTGAAGAAGAGAATATTATTTTATTCTGTTAGAAAATGAGTAAAATTTCTAGGTTTTGAAGTTATGTTTAGGTGTTTTAATTTAATTATTTTTGATTGATATTTTATCTTGACATAAAAATATAATAGCAATTTATTTTATTTTACTGGTTCACACTTAGGTCATATTCTTCATGACATTCATAAATGTTTTTCTTTTGTTATTAAGATGCTCCATGGAAAAATATAAAAATAAAAACCAGGAAGGGAACTGAGTTCATAAATTGTTTACTTACCTGTCCATCATATGCTGAGTGGAAAAAGGAGGGTGAATGAGAGAATAGAGGGTCAGGTTCTACCTTTGCCAGGTGAGAGCTTGCTCAGACAGCTG
>NW_011888806.1:10175568-10197314 GCF_000151845.1 Pteropus vampyrus
GCTCAAGAGCATTACATGTTTATGAAAGACAATTGGATGTAATTATTTAGAAATTTGTTTTTTCCTCTCTAACTTAGCTTAGGTGGAAGTTGTTAAAACTTTAGTGGTTTTCTTTTAGTACAGGTGTGCATGACTTAATTTCTTGCTCTACTAAAACTTTGCACGATGAATTGTCGTAATTCGTATGAAACATTCATAAATAAAAAACAAGTACTTACTGCTGTCCTGTATATCCAATACTATAAACAGCAAATTTGTCATCTCCACTTTTAAAATATGTTCTGAATCCAACCACTTCTCTTTTTATCTGCCCCTGATGTCCTCATTCAATTCACTGTTATGTCTTGCTTCAATTAATAACATCCTAATTTTTTCTTTGTCTCTACTTTTCCATCTAGACCCTGGTCTCCATGTACCTCTTTGGGTGGTCTTTTAGTGTGAATCAGGTCCTGTCACATCCCAACTTCAACCCTCCATGGCTTCCCATTACACAGAATACAATTCAAAATCCCTACCATGCCTTCTGGCTACCTCTGGCCTCATTTCCTACTGTTCTTCCATTTCCTCCCTGGCCTCCTTGCTGTGTTTTGAATACACCAAGCTCTGTCCTGTCTTAGGGTTCTTGTACTTGCTATTCTTCCTGCCCAGAATACAAAAACTTCTCTGCTTAAATGCCTGTCTATTCTGTCCCTTAAATAGTAATGTAAACTTTATGTATTAGGAACTCATTCTTGCTGTTTTCCCTGCTCTTGGTATGTAGCACCTAGCACATAAGGAGGCACTCAACAACATATTGTTAAATAAAGAGTCTGATAACAAAATCAAAGTTACCATTATATATTTTAGAGATGGCCCAGATAAATGAAGTACTGGTGAAGGGTAAGGAGAGCTTTCGTATTTCTCCAGTGCTTGTAATATTTAAATGTACTGTAGAAACTAGTGAGTACTAACTAGTCCAAAGAAACTTTGAGATATAATGATAAAAGAAATGATAGGTCTTCTAGGTTGTTGAGAAATGAGAGCAAAGAGATGCAAAGATTAAAAATTTATCAAAGAAGATAAACCAGGCAATTTAATTCTTTAGAATTATTATGTACTTTAGTCACATGTATTTGCTCTTAGTTTTTCAGCTATGTGTGAGGTACATTATGTCATCTCTATTCATGATTATCTAAGTTCTCTTTTTAAAAATTATTTGTATTCCTGGTAGTTCACCCAACTCTTTGTAATGGTATATACTTGTTTTTGACAATAAATTTCCTTCATCTTCTACCTATATCAAATCTATGTTGAAAGGATAAAATAAAATTGAAGAAGAGAATATTATTTTATTCTGTTAGAAAATGAGTAAAATTTCTAGGTTTTGAAGTTATGTTTAGGTGTTTTAATTTAATTATTTTTGATTGATATTTTATCTTGACATAAAAATATAATAGCAATTTATTTTATTTTACTGGTTCACACTTAGGTCATATTCTTCATGACATTCATAAATGTTTTTCTTTTGTTATTAAGATGCTCCATGGAAAAATATAAAAATAAAAACCAGGAAGGGAACTGAGTTTATAAATTGTTTACTTACCTGTCCATCATATGCTGAGTGGAAAAAGGAGGGTGAATGAGAGAATAGAGGGTCAGGTTCTACCTTTGCCAGGTGAGAGCTTGCTCAGACAGCTGGGAGATCCTGATGGTCAGTGTTTCCCAGCTGACACAGCACAGGGGCACCATCAGAAGGCTACTGAATTTGCTCCTTGCTGGCTACTTGGCCTGGAGTAAGGAAGTACTCAACACTTTCTAGAGGAATAGTTTATTGTAAGGAGCTTGGATTCCTCCAGTCTTGTGCACAAGTGGAAGGAAAATACAAGAATAAGCCTTCATGGAAAGGAAGCCTAATGTATGTCTGAGATTACTTTTATTTCACTTCATTTGAGTATCATCTAAGCATTTTAAAATTCTTAATTTGATTCTTAGAAGAGTTTTATGAGATGAGTAATATTATTATTCTTATTTATCTGATGAGAAAACTAAAGCTTGCTCAAGTTCACATAGCAAGTAAGAATTACTTCAAGGTGGGGTAAAGAGTTGTGCTGAATGCCTTCTATTTGCTTTTCCAGATCTACTCTCCACCTTTCGCCACCCTTCCCTTCGTTCTGGGAAGCTGATTGGAGTGGACTACAGCAGATAGTTGTACCTCAGTGGTCCTGAACTGGGGAGAAATTTTGATCCCTAGAAGACATTTGACAGGGTCTGGAGACATTTTTCAGTTATTATAGCATCTAATGGGATGCTGTAAACACTCTACAACATACAGGACAGCACTACCCACCCCTTCACACAGAATTACTGGTCCAAAATGTCAATAGTTCTCTAGTAGAGAAATCCTGTGGAGGGAGAAAAGCAACGTCAGGGATTTTTATTCCCCTGGATTCTTCCATGTAAAGTTGTCTTCATTTGGTTATATACCTTGCCTGAAGGTGCCTCCTCTTCACAGAATGGATGATTCTACATGGATCTCTTTCTCATTGGGTCTACGAGTGCTAAGCTCTACACCCCGTGCTTCCTCTACACCTAAATCTTTATAAATAATCCATTTGTAGAGAAATCCATCTCAAGTTATCCTTTTCATTGTGCTGTCTGTTTCCTTTTGGGGTCCTGAGTGATACAGGAGTACTCCTGGCAGAAGAGACAGTCTGTGTGAGGACTCCAGGAGCCAGAGCCTTGGTGGGAGAGAGGCGCTCCTGCCAGAAACACTGTATAAGGCAGAGGGGAAGGGACACCAACACCTCGACTTCTCCCTTTCTCCCACCCTCTAATCTCCTGTCGTGGCTCCCATTGGCTGAACCCAGTCAAAAGACATTAGTGTCTTAGAAATGCAGCCTGTAGGAGTCAGTGAACGACAAGGAATGGATCCAAGGGCAGCTAAACCTGGACTGCTCAGAGATGGTAGCCGAGCATGAGAACATTTAAGAGGTTCCTGCAGTGGCTCACAAGAAGGAGCCTGACAGTGGCTTGCATTAGAGTGAGGGACTAGGGTAAGGGCATAGAGTTAGAGAGAAAGGAATTAAGCCTCTCCAGCTATCTTTATACATATAGTTCAGGGAACATAAAGTTAAATGCTATAGGACCCAGGCGGGTAGTGAAGGGAAGATTGTGTGAGGCCATGTGGAAAAAGCAAACTATCTAACGCAGTCACTAGGTAGTAATATGGCCCCAGTGTTGCCAGATCCCCAGATTTCAAGAGGAACCAGAAATCTGGATTTTTAAATGCAAACTCTCAATTTTTAAACTATGGCAACTAATTAAAAAACATATACTGTGAACTAAACTGGATTGGACTCCGGGTTCCAGAGTATAGTGGTGTGTTTATATCCTCTAGCCTGCATAAACTGATTATAAAAGAGCCATAGATTAGAAGTTTCTAGCTCTGTTTTGGTCTTTCTTTTTCTTTTTTAATCTCAGGATCTATGAATCAGGTCCATTAAAGATATATATCCTCTCCCTACCCCCCTCCTCCCCACCCAAAATGTAGAACCAAATTTCATGCTGGTAATGACAGGTCCGGTCCACAATGGTCATTCACGTCAGGATTGAAAATGTCTGGTTCATTGAAATAGCCACATTGTGCTCATTAATCACTTTTACTATAAACAAATGGTACACATTTGAATCTGCATAATGCATTTAATTAAACATTGCTTTATAGATTTTATACACTGTGTTCTTTGTGAGATTTTGTTTAGAAAAAAATAGGATTTCATTTAAACAAAATTGAAAACAAGTAGACTAGATGAATGCACTAAAAGTTTGTGACCGGAAAACTGATAACCGGAAGGCCTGAAGCTCAAGACTAAAATGCTGAAAAACGCCAATTTGTCAGCGCCAGTCTTTATCTACGATTGGCCTGTTCTCTTTGTTAAGACTGAGGCAAAGGCACAGTTTAGGGCTAAATTACTCCAAGCAAAGTCAACAAATAATTGTCACATGGTGTCTCCAGAGATGTGTTGATTCTAGAGAAAGCAGCCTACATAGAGGAGTGGCAATTATAAAATTGGAAACTCTAAGCCAATGTATAATAGTTGTTGAAAAAAACACATTTTAATCGAAAATGAAAAGAAACCAAATAATAGCGATGACAACAGCAGCAAGCACCGAAGAACTCCCATGCTCGACAAATCAAAATGTTTTCATGTTTTTGTGTTCCCTTTTAGATATTGGTAACATGCAAAATGATTTTTATGATATGATAATTCTAGTAGTAGAGTTGTGATGCATGTAGTTAGAGATTTAGGTTTTATTCCTTTCAGACCTTAAAATAGTAATGTGTTTATTAGACTGGGTCTTCAGGAGGATTCTTTGGGCTCTAGGATAAACTCTCAATTTCTTAAAATGGGAAATAAGTTATCTGTTCCCTGCTTTTCCATCAATCGTCCACTCTCACCACACAAGCATTGCTGCTCTCATGCTCCAACCATACTTAACTACTTACTTTTCATTATCTGAACTCACCAGACTTTCCACGCTACCCTAGGCATATTTCTGTTGCCCCTTCCTATGGAAAGTTCTTTCAAGCCTGCATTTACCTGTTACTTCTTCCATGAAGTCCTCCCTATCTGTCAGGTATAACTGACTGTTTTCTTCTTTGTAGCTTTACAGTTTGTACATTGCCTATAGCAATTCATGGAACATACTTAAATTCTGTCCCAAGCTTCTTGAAGGCCAGGTCCATGAAAGATTTATGTGTACTATCTCTCCTATGCCTATCTCAAGGCCTATACTAGTCCCAGGTACAAAAGAAGTACTAAATAAATATTTAGTGATTAAGTATCTTTTTTTTTTTTAGAATTTTCGAGGATGTCAGAGCAGTGTGTAAGATTGTTACACTCATTCATTCACCAAATATTTACCTATCGTACCTACTACATGTCAGGCATTGTTGTGGGTGCTGAGGATATACCAGTAAAGAAATTATTGTTCCTATTCATATATTTTAGAAGGGAAGACAGAAAATGATCACATAAACATTAAATATATCAGGAAGGGGTAACTGCTGTAAAGAAAAACACAGCCCTCAAACAGGGACAGGGGTGATATGGGACACTATTTTAGACAGGCTTGTCAAAAAGTCCTCTCTAGAAGACCTTTCCATGTGTTCTGAATTAATCGAGATACAGATAGTACACGTATTAAGGAAGAGAGTTCCACACAGGAGGAACGGTGCGTGCAGATGCTGTGCGGTGGAGGCCTTCTTGACTTTTCTGAGAAATGGCCAAGAAGCCAGCGCTGACTGGCGGGAGGAAAGAGTGAAGGGAGTCAGAGTGTGAGGGTTCTGGTAGGCCATGAACAGGAATTTGCATCCTACTCTCAGTGTGTTGGAAGGCATTGTGTGTTTTGTGTAGGGAACAGATATGATATAGTTGATTGTAGAATAGGTACAATTGATCACTATGGTTGCTCTGTTGAGAATATAGACTATGGGGGAGCAAGAAGAAAAGCTGGGAGACAGAATTAGTTTTGTTAGGGTTGTTGTAGCAAAATATCACAAACTGGGCGGTTTAAACAATAGAAATGTATTGTCTCACAGTTTTGGAGTCTGGAAGTGCATAATCAAGGTGTCAGCAAGACTGGTTCCTTCTGAGGGTTGTGAGACAGAATCTGTTCTAGGCCCGTCCCCTTGGATTGTAGATGGCTGTCTTTTCCCTGGGCCCTTTCATCTTCTTTCTACGCATTTCTGTCTGTGTTCAAATTTCCTCTTTTTGTAAGGATACATTGTCCTTAATGGATTAAGGACCCATTCTGTATTGAATTTGGGGCTCAATCTACTCCCACATGAACTCATCTTGATTAATCATATCTGCAAACAATTAGGATTGTATTTCTCAATAAGGTTGCATTCTGAGGCACTGGGGCAGGACAGAGGGTGTTGTTAGGATTTCAACACATCTTTTTGAGAGGACAGTTCAATCCATGACAGAAACTTTAAAATATTTGCTCTTTATATTGTTCATACTTGTTTTATTATTCACTGATTCATTCATTATTCATTCATTCATTCATTCATTCATTCATTCAACAAAATTGCATTGAGTGTTTTCCAGGAACTCTTCTAGGCATAGCGGATATAATCATAAATAGACAGGAAACATTCCTGCCTTCATGAAACTTATGCTCTGAGATATACACTCCCTCCTTCTCCCAGTAAAATTTTAGATCTTCTAACCTTTCAGATTCTGGTCCTTTCTCGAAAAGGCCTGCAGCTTAATTGGAGATTCCTGACGGCAGAGTCTCAGTAGAAGGCTCCACTGATGGTTGTAGCTGATCACCGTTCTCCACTGTCAGGTCAGCATCATTGCAGGTCTTGGGAGAATCACCTTTTCTTCATCTGGAAGTTTCCTGGGCAATTGAGTAATAGAGCTCTAATGAAAGCTGTTGCAGCTGTGACAATCTGTCTTTAGAGTTGCCGTATATCAAGGAGACTCTGGATGGCCCTCACCATCAGAATGCTGGTGCTTAACCTGATGAGAAGGCAGCCCTGAAAAATGGAGAGATTTCATCAAAGACCTCCTTAATTTCTTAAGACTCTCTTATTTTGTTTCAGAATTATAATTATGTAATCTAGATCCGATACTTTATGGTTTAAGAAAGTAAAATCTAGAGAGCTACTACCTGCTTAACATCTCATGTGTAGTTATAGTGGAATGAAAACTTAGATCTCCATTTTTATTGGATTGTGCTTCTCAATGTATACAGGATTTGAGATCCATGTTTTCAGCATGCCTGCCCATGTTGAGGTCTTTCTTCTCTGAATTAGAGACTTTATTGTTTTTATCCTACATTTAGGGACTTATTTATAGATTTTTTTCTCAAGTGGGCCTGTATTGATTATGCAATAAAATCATGAGTTTCTTTTTAACAGGTACCATGTTTTGAATTTTTTTTCTAAATCTCCAGCACAGTGTTTTGTAGTTATATGCTACTCAGTGATTTGCTGGTTGAATTGATTTTAAATTACTGTAAGAATGTCACATAGTTCCAACAGTTGTACCATTTTTTTTTTCTTAGTTTTCTTGATTTGGTTCTTCTTCTTTTTTTGTGTGTAAGAGTATATCATTGAATATCTGCTGATCAAGTAGCTGAATTTTCTCTGGGAAATTTCCAGTGAGAATTGCTGATGTCTGAATAGTTTCTCAAGTGTAGACTGGCAGATAGACTCAAATTTCTTCAAGTTTATTATGAATTCCATAGCGCTACTTTTACACTGCCAAGTAGCATATGATCAACTGCATCTTTTCTTATGCGTATACTTTAAGAACATTATCAATCAAGAGAAGATGAATGCTTTTGGGGCACAGGACAATGTTCATAGCTTACAAAGTTATATCAGGAAATTTAAATTTAAGTGTGGGTTACATCTTTCTTATTGTAAATAGATTTAGTCAAATGTTCAATGTTTATTAACTGACTGTCATATGCCAAGGATTGTGCCAGGCACTGCCATATACATTATTTAATTTGATTTTCACAAAAATTCTGGGAAGTGAATGTTGCTATACCCATTATGTCAATGCCTAAATTGAGAAATGAAGAAGCTATGTGATCTGTTCAAGTCACACAGACATGAAACAGCATAACTGTGATTTAAACAAAATCTGTTGATGAGTCTAATATTCTTTCCATTATCTATATTCCAAATAAGCTTTAAAATATTTATGTAATATTTTAAAATTTAAAAATTATCCTGTACCTGCACAAGACATATATTGTATTTATACTGTCATCATGGCTATATCTTCATGAATTTATACAGTTTTCAAAACTGCATTTCTATTTCTCTGTCTTGCTCTTGAAAATAACATTCTAAAAAAGGTTAAATGGCATGTTTAAGATACTCTAAAAATTTTTTTTTGTTACTAACTTAAAAATCTAGAGGCATAATCCGTGCATACAAGTTTATGCTAATGTTTATTTGGTTTAAAAATATAAGACCAAATACCCCAAATCCTGATTACTAGTTTTTTGATTGTTCTATTGTTCTATTGTACAGGCTGAGAATTCACTAAGTGATTGCAAAATTCTTATATCAATGTTTAAAAATAGGCTCTCTAATATTAGGAAATTTCATTTAGTGGTAACAGAGGATCGATTTTTCTAAAAAAAATTATTAACTTTATATTTTAAATTTAATCACAAAAGTTTGGGCTTATATTTTGTCTCTTGCCCTGCCTCAGTGACTGTTGGCCTTTTCTTTAAGCACCGTGATGGCAGGTCAGATTCAAAAGTGAGAATAGCTCTTTTAGAAACCCTGTCATTTGAGAAGACATGGATGGACTTTGGCAGGCATTATCAGCCCCTGATAACCACTTTTCTATTTCTACGAATTCAATTTTTTTTTAGGTTCTACATATAAATGATGCTGTGTGGTATTTATCTTTCTCTGTCTGATTTATTTCTCTTAGCATAATGCCTGTAGAGTTCATTTTTGTGAGGATCTAATGTATAATATGCTGACTGTAGTTCATAACACAATATTGTATAGTTGAAATTTGCTAAAAGTATAGATCTTAAATGTTCTCATACACATACCAAAAAAAAAAAAAGAACAAAAAACAAAGTACAAAGTAAATATGATATGTGAGGTAATGGATGTGATAATGAGCTCTACAGGGAAAATCCTTTCACAATGTATACATATATCAAATCATCATGCTATACACCTTAAATATCTTACAATTTTACTTGTCAATTATGCCTGAGTAAAGCTGAAAAAAAAAATAGCCCTTTTAATGAAGATATGAGTTACTGCAGAGTGGTAAGAAGTTGAATTTCTAGGCCAAACTCAAATATAATGCATAGTACCTGCATGCTTTTATCATGCTTCTGGGGCACTGCAGTAAAGCAAGGATAAGGAAAATTGGAATTGCTACAGATGTGCATGGGTTGAAGTGTGGATAAACCTGAGGATGTCTGGTAAGAATAACTTTTCTTTATCTCACAAACCAGCTTCTTTCTGGGATCTAAGAAAAGGCAATTTTCTATTAACGTTGTTGTCCAAAAGACAAATCCTCTAATGAGATTTTTTAAGCTGTTGCTACCTGAGGAAGCTTATGAGGAAGTTTAAGCTTCTTTGATATTATTTTAAAATAAAATTTTCCCTCCATTATTATTATTATTGTAAACTAAATTCAGAGTTTATAAAAAAGGTCTACCAGGATACTGAAAAGCTGTGTATAACTACAGTTGATCCTTGAGCAACATGGGTTTGAACTGTGCAGGTCTACTAATATGCAAACTTTTTTCAACAAATACTGCAAATGTATTTATTTTCTCAATACCATTTTTTTTTCTCTAGCTTACCTTATTGTAAGAATATAGTATATAATATAACATATAACATATAATATAACATATGAGATATGTATAATCAACTGTTTATGTTATCAGTAAGTCTTCATTTGGTCATCAGTAGACTATTAGTTAAGTTTTCGGAGAGTCAAAAACTTACTTATACGTGGATTTTTGCACAAGAGATTGGTGCCCTTAACATCTGTGCTGTTCAAGGGTCATCTGGACCATTTTCATTTACAATCAAAGTATTTAACCACAAAAGGATATAATTCAGCTAGTTACGGGTGTTCCCAGTGGGAAAAAATATCAGTGTTTTTGTAAGTTTAAAAAAAGTTGGTTCAAAGTACATTAAATTCTAAGAACAGTGCTCCATCCACAAGGAGAAATTTTCAGCAGACCAGTTTTATCTACTTCCTTTTGATGTGAACACAGTTGTTTCCTGAATGTAAAACTGACTCCTAAGCAAGAGGAAAATTAAAAGTGAGTGCAATATGACATTATACATCCATTACAATCTGTAGAACTGTACAATACAAAGAGCAAACCTAATATAAACTATGGATTTTAGTTAATGATAATGTATTATTTGTTCATCGATTGTAACATATTTACCACACCGATGAGGATGTTACTAATAGGGGAAACTGGGGGGGAAGGGGAGCAGGATATATGGGAACTCTCTATACTTTTCTGCTCAATTTTCCTGTAAACTTAAAACTGCTCTAAAAAATAAAATTTGTTAATCAAATAGAAAAGTGAGTGCAGAGTTAGATGCCTTTTCTTTCTATGACACTGAAAGATCACAAAGTTTACTCATTAGGAACCACTAGTATTTTATTTTATTTTATTTATTTTATTTATTTTATTTTTTATTGAAGTACAGTTGATATATTACTAACATTACATTAATTTCAGATATACAACAGAAATATTCGTCACTTGTGTATATTGCAAAATGAGCAGCATGATAAGTTTAGCCAATATTCATCACCATGCATAGTTATAGATCTTTTTTTTATAGTAAGAACTTTTAAGATCTACTCTCTCAGCAACTCTCAAATGTGCAATATGGTATTATTGACTATAGCCATAATGCTATATGTTATATACCCAGGACTTATTTATTTTATAGATGGAAGTTTGTACCTTTTGACCCCCTGCACCTATTTCACCCATTCTCCTGCCTCTGGCAACCACCAGTCTATTCTCTGTATTTATGAGCTTGTTGTTTTAATATTAGATTCCACATATAAGTGAGACTATATGGTAATTGTATTTCTCTGACTTATTTCACTTAGCATAATGCACTTTAAGTCCATCCATGTTGTTGTAAATGGCAAGATTCCATCCTTCTTTATGGATGAATAATATTCCAATGTATACATGTTCCACATTCTCTCTACCCATTCATTTGTCGATAGATGCTTAGGTTGCTTCCAATCTTGGCTATTATAACTAATGCTGCAATGAACATGGAGTGCATGTACCTTTTTGAGTTAGTGTTTTTATTTTCTTTGGATAAATACCTAGAGATAGAATTGCTGAATCATACAAGGAACCATTAATATTTTAAGTTCACATCAGGGAAGATCATGGCCATGGTAAGCTGTTTTCTATCCAAACGGAATGATAAAAGACATTAATTAAAAACTGCATTTGAGATATTATTTTGAAATATAAACTTTAATTTTGGGAAATTTAAATAGGTTTCTTTTCTTAACCACAAGGTTTCTCAGCATTTTAATTTTGTAATGTGCAATGTGACTTTGCAAAATGGAGATAGTATATGCAGCATCTCTGAAACTTTTTAACTATGGAATAGTTTTACAAAGGACTAGTGTTCCCCAAGTGGAAGCGCCATGAAAATACATGACTGACTCTCTGAGAGAAGATATTATATATTTTGAAATGATAGTGAATCTGAGTCGACACAGACCCTCTGCATTTCTCTCATATTTATTCACTCACCAAGTTCTATTGATTTATCTTTCATAATTTTGATTGTGTTTATAAAACTATTTGCATCCCCTTGCTACATCCTAATTCATGGCATAATAATCTAATTGTTGAAAGTGTAGCTAGGTGACTCTCCTCTTTAGCAACATGACTGTTGCAACGGACTCTTTGAATTCTTTCTTTTTCCAGCTGGGATCTTTAATTCTCACGAGAGTTCAATTTCATTCCAGACTCTGGGATAATGTAACCAACCTTTGCCGTTTGCCTGGGATCAAGGGGTTTCCTGGGATGTGGGACTTGCTAAAACTCAGGAGGTCCATGGCAAATGGGGATGAGTTGGTCACTCTACTCTAGGACCAATTTCAGTGCGAGACCTTAGTTGGTTTTACTGCTAGGCCCCTGTGAATGCGCTTGAGACTTGGATTCAGAAATTGAATTCTTATTTGGCACTCTAATTTCACTGATTCTATTCCTTTAGGTATCCCTATTCCCAAGTCCTTTGCCATTCATTTACTGTTTGGAAAGCCAATTCTTTATTTCCTTGTGTCTTGAGTCCTGACACTGAATGATAGACCCTAGAGTGGAATCTAGGAATCTACTTTTTGCCAGGTGTCTCAGAAAAATCTGTTTTTTAATATCTGAATTCTTGTTTATTAGGCAAACCTCCATCAATTGTCTGCCCCATTACAGAAGGTTTGCTAGCTCTCTTAAGATCCTGGTGGCCCTGAGTCTGACCTTTCCAATTACTGGGTCTGCTTGGGTCTGCATAATCAGGATTCAAGATAATAAGGCCAGATTTTCAGGTTAGCGAACTCTAACTTATTGCTCACTCAAAATTTTCTTCTTGGGAGGCTCTAAAACATATGTTGGATTGAGAAATGGCAATAGAGACTCATTCAAATCATCTTATTGAGGGCTTTAAATAGACAGTTTTGGCTTCATTCAATAAGGAATGGGATCTATTTTGGTGAAGATTTTTAAAAAATGAACTTGTATTAAATGATCTAATTTTAGAAAATTAATTTTTGCATACTGTATAGAATAGACTTAAAAGAACATTTTAATCATCTCAGTATTACTAAAATGAGTAGGTTGAGAATTAAAGCTCTAAATTGTAAAATCCACCTTAGAATCTATAAACAAAGTTGGAATTTATCACTTTTTGGAACTTATGCCATCAAGAATTAATACCTAATAGAAGAAATTGTTTTTAACCTATTCATATTTGCCATTTTTTATTGCTGAATAGTTTTCTATTCTATGATTATACTAGAATTTACTTATCCATTCTCTTGTTGATACACTTTGAGTTGTTTCCAGTTTTTACCAATTATAAATAAAGCTGGCATAAACATTTATGTACAACTTTTTTTTTTATGGACATATGTTTCTGTTCTCTTGGGTGACTATGAATAGAATTGTTGAGTCATCTTGTGGGTGTATGTTTATCATTAAAAAACTGCCAAACCATTTCCCAAAGTAGTTTTACTATTTTATACTCCCACCAGTAATGTAGGAGAGTTCTGGTTGCTCCATATCTTACCCAATATTTATTGTTGTTAGTCTTTTTAATTTTAGCCACTTTTGTGGGTGTAAAATGATATTTATTACAGTTTTAATTTGCATTTCTCTGATGACCAATGATGTTGAAACTTTTTTATATACTTATTGACCATTTATGAATCTTTCTTCGTTAAGTGGCTGCTCAAAACTTCTGCCCATTAAACAAAATTATTTGTTTTTATATGAGTTTTAAGATATTTTTAATTCATGTATATCAAAAGCATTTTCAAGTATGTTTATCAAGAATATTTTTTGCAAGTCTCGATGGCTTTGGAAAGTGGAAGCTTTTAATTTCGATTGCCTATTTTTTCTATTATGATGCGTACTTTCTGTGCCTTAAGAAATCTTTGCCTACTCCAAGATCAGAAAGCTATAAAGATACATTTATTCTGATAGTTTTATAGATTTTAGCTTTTATGTTTCAGTGTGTAATTTATCTTGGATTAATTTTTATGTTTGCCATGTGAAGTAAGAGTTGAAGTTTATGTTTTCTTCATTGATATCCAGTTATTGGGAATTGACTTTTGATACCCAAACTTAGAATACAATAATTGAAAAGCCTGAATGTCATTTACATTGTATTATAAAGTTGTTTGGCTAATTAGTACGTATTTTTGCTTGAGACATTGCCATCTTATAGGTAGGCCAATTACCAAGAGTAAAAGTTAATAATCAACTGATTCTTGTTGATTATTAGAGTGAAGCGACATCCAAAAATTTGTCCAATGGACTAAAAAGACAGAAAACCCATGCCAGGCTTTTCCCTCGCTAGATTCCCTCCTGAATAAAATGATAGCAGTAACCACCACCACCATAAAACCTGATGTGGTCTTATACAGTATTATGTGTTTCAGTGTCTACAATCACTGCTGTGTTTATAACCATGGCATGTTATATCTTTTCTGTTAACGTGCAATGAGCTCTTTATTCGTGTAAATATGTTAGTTCTAAAACAATGTAGAATAGTATAACACTCAGCACTGCTTGGTTCGTTGTAGTAAACAGAAACCCATATCAAAGTTGTTTAAGTGAAAAAGGAATTTGGTCAGATTAGGTAACTTGAGAATTTCAAAGGCTGAAGCTGGTTAAGCCACACATGTATTGAAAACTTTCCTTATGTAAGAAAATATTTTTAAAAGGTTAAACATTTTTGGTAATCTTTTTTTAGTAGTGGAAGTAGTCAACTGCTCTCATTCTAAAAAAAACTGTTGTTTGTGGATGTTAAAACTGTATGGAGATTTAAAAGTACACTCTAACAATCAAATTACTTAAAATTGAGATATTTGCCCCAAATAGTAATGCAATTTGCATCAGTTTTCAAGAGAATTATCTGAAATTAAATAAAAAGCACTGATTTGTTAACTCAATTTATCTATATGTTCTTTCCATATTCAAATTGCAGTCTAAGAATCACTTTGTTGAGTTCGATTTAGTGGGTATTTATTTAGAATTTTTATTAAAAACAAGGGAAACAGAGAAGAGGAATAATGTTCTGCAGATGACCCCTGGAGTCCAGGCAGGACTCAAATGCTCACATCCTCTCTGAGGTTATTACCATCCTTGTTTTGCTTTGACATTTAGAGATACTATATGTCTCTTTGTGTTCGCAAAAAACTGAGCTGGCTGAAAAGCAGAGATTGACTGTGTTTCGGTCGGCGGGCATTTGTTCCTCAGCGCGGCTGTGTACAGGGCCACGCTGCAAGGAGCGGATTGTTTCTCCGTTTTGTGCAGACCCGCTGCCTGATGTCGTAGTTGCTGATAGTGGCTTCTAGCAAACCCCACTCCTTTCCATTTGCCTGGTCCTTATTTCACCGGAAAACACAGTAGCTGTAGCTGCACATAGACTTTTTCTTCTTTCCTTTTCCCCCTCTTACCCCTCCCTAGACCTCTCTGGGCTTTGACGTCACGTGTGCTCCTTTCAGTTGCCATAGCAACCCCATTCCCCAAGCCCTCTGCTCGTCTCCTCTGGTAGGTTCCACAATGGTACAGGCAGCATCACGCTGCACAATGGTTTCCAGGCAGTGAAAGAGGGTGATTCAGCAAGCCACTCTTCTTCTTTTTAAAAACCTTCCCTTCTCTTTTTATTTTTATGGGGGTGGGTGGCGCTCATTATACGCTTATTATCTTTTTCTTTTCTTTTTTCATTTTTACAATTTTCCTTTTTTCTTCTTACCCCTCAATTCCTAGGGGCTTGCGTGACTTTTAGATTGGGTTTTCTTGGAATTCACCTGTCCATCATTAATTTTAAACAATTTTCCCACCTCGAAAGAATCTGTTCCTTATTACAGTTTGGAATGTGGTTAATGAAAAACAAGTAGGGAGAATTTCTTGGGCAAACACTGCTGGATCAGGATCGTAGTTCTCAAGCACGGAATGGTAGGTGGCTCTTTGCTCATTCTGGGTTCTAACCTGTTTTTGGAGGGTGCGGTGATGTCTATTAATTGCTCCTGCTGGGGTGGGAGGAGGAGGATGGGAGAGGGGGGAAAGATAGGGTGGAAAGCAGGTTAATGAAGTGAGCTACCTCCGAGACAAGAAACCACCAGCTTTTCCTGTGAGAAGCATCTTTTCCCAGACTTGGGTGTGTTGGAACCTTTCTGTTTGGAGTGAGGGTTGGCAAAGGGTGGGAGGGAGCTTTTTTTAATTGTGACCAGAGATTTTTAGACCAATGCAGAGCTACAGAAAGGAAGAGAAAAAACAGAGAGAGAGAGAGAGCGAGAGAGAGTGAGCAGCTGTGCTTGTTAGAAGTGCTGACCTCAGTCCCATATCTCAGACATGCTGTAGGTTCTATAAAATATTAAAAAATTATGTCTCTAAGTATGCATTTATATTTACTTCCTGAGAAGTGTAACTTAAATGAATATTTTGGAACATATTTACATATTTTAGTAGGGAATGATATTTATATATTTTAGTTGCAAAACTAATGGCATTACTCTTGCAGAGACACTCTAGGCTAAATTTGGCCTGGGGAGATGAACACAGAACAGGGGTCAGATTAGAGATAAGAAGAAACATTGGCACTGCAGTCATATAGGTAAGGGGTCCCTTTAAGAAAGTGATCTCCTAGTCACAGCAGGCAGCATTTTTTTTTTTTTTTTCTTTATGGCATGGTTCCCAGGTATTCTGTGCTGGGATACTGTGTCCCCTTGAAATGTCAGAGCTCTTTTGAGAAAAAAAAGATATATCATCAGAAATGAGCATGGTAATATGTTTATCAGAATTTATGTATTCGTGCCTTCGGCAAATAAATGTGATTTACTGGAAAATGTTCAAGTAAATCAAGGTTAGAGATAGTTCAAGAAAATTATATATACACACATATATTTCTTTTTTCCCCCTCTACATTTAAATCTAGAAACTAAATCTCTGTTTTCACTCTCTTAAAGATATAACTTCCCAGGGTTCTGCAGTTTAGCCACAGAAGAATGGCTTATCCCAAGGCAGTCAGCTCTGAAGCAATCACCAGGTTGTTTACATGGGCTGTCTTTGCTGCAGAGCCCGACAGTGTCTGTACAGCAGCCCTGCTTACTGCTGGTGTGTTGATGATAACTTTTATGAACGAACCGGAAAGAGGCAGGCTAAGTCATATGGGACAGGCCACAGATCAGATAGAAGGAAAACAGATACAAGTGCACCAGGCATTGCCAGCCCAAGGTCCAACTTCTCCCTCTATCCTTAGACTGCTAGTTTTCGGACCCTGGAAGATCTCATAGAATGCCAATCAATGTATTAAAAATGGTTGCAGGAATGAACATTTCTCACTGAAAGGCTTCTGTAAATTTTCTGCCTTAAGTGAGCATATGTGTTGTAAATGTAGATAGAGATGCTCACGAATGAACTCACAGCTTCTGACTCCACTTTGGGACCATTGGATTTTAGGGGTCGGACAGTTTGGATGTAGCAGTTTTGCTGCCTCTAGTATGTATTCTCTTCTCTACCTTGATCTCACTCTCATAATTGACAGAAAGTACTGGATTAGCTTATTTTACCACATAGAACAAATTGGATTTTCTCTCCCCCACAATGGAACTAGAAAATCAGATGACAAAGGTGGTATGACCTTAAATATTATAGTCTTTATGTTTCCTCATTTGCACATCAGTCCTCCTTGTTGTTGCAAAGCATCTTTAATTGGATGGTCTCCTGGTGTTACAAAATCTTTACAGTTTTGGTAAAAAGCTTCTTGATGATGAGGCAGTAAGAAATTATATGTGGAGTGGAAAAATCAGCCGCCTCCAGCTTCCTGCTTGCTTGCCCCAGAACAGCATCTGGTGTTGGGAGGAGTGCATTTGCCGTTCTGGAAGGGGATGTTTATGAACAGATCCCTGAGGGACCGAGTGTGTTTTTGCTGTCATTGTCTGGTATGTCTGCAGCTCTTAGTATTTAATAGTTTCTTAGTATGTGGTCAATATTTTGCAAGGTTAGAATAAACTGAGAATTGATTGTGGATGCTATAAAATACATGTATATTTTTAAAAGTGCAGGAAAATTTATAGGATTTCCCTTGCTAGAATATTCTATAGACATATCATTAGCAAAAGAAATCTGCCTAACTTAAGAAATGTGGAAAAGCCTCCCATGTTTAAGGTAAAACCTTCTACATTTAAAGGTTTTTTTAAAAGTTTTATTGTGGCTTTATGTTAATGACTTTGTTATTTTGGATGTAATCTTAGTGAAAAAGTCTTTTAATACTGAAGATAAAAGATAAAGACAAATTGGAGGTTTTCTTGTTTGTTAATGAGGGCAGGTGCTCGCCTTTCCTGCTCTAGTTCTGGCTTTAGGTCACATTTGTAGCTAGAGGACTTTGTATGGAATCAGTGTGTTAGAACCAATGATTGTTTAGTTGCTTATGAGAATAATGGACTCAAAGCAAGAGAGACTTCCTTCAATTAGAATAAGAAGTAAGCAAATTGACATTTTAAATTCTTTCTCCTTGCCCTTACTTTCTCTTGTCGTCTCCTTTAAGCTTTGGGTTGGACGCTGCAACACTTATGCAAAAAGAGGCACAAAGTGTCAAGAATGACAGGGAAGGAGTACAGTGCTGTATTTGCTGCAGTCTAAGTGTTTCCTTCCTACCACACATGAATCTTTTATACCTTTTCAGAGGACCAAGGACTTGCGGAAAAAGTTGCGCCTGTACGTGACTGGGAGAGATGCTTATTGGTAAAGAAGAACAGAATCCATTTCTTTCTTGAGCATATTAGATATATTTATTGCATTACATAAATCTGAGATGAGACACCGCTGCTGATTCAGATAAAAGATCATGCTGCATATTGATTGTTTGAAAGACAAAATATAATTTAGAATTGGAGCTTAGATTTTCGGAAGTTTACCTATCTGTGCATATTTCCATAGCAAAGTTGTAA
This sequence comes from Pteropus vampyrus, assembly GCF_000151845.1. Taxonomy (NCBI): domain Eukaryota; kingdom Metazoa; phylum Chordata; class Mammalia; order Chiroptera; family Pteropodidae; genus Pteropus; species Pteropus vampyrus. The sequence continues at coordinate 10,193,799 of NW_011888806.1, forward strand.
GGTTTTGACTAAGGATTTAGCTTGACTACATTTTATCCTTATGAGAAAATAAAGGCAAAGAGGGGAAAGTGAAAAACGTTTTAGGTACTGTCCTCCCCCCTCACTTTACTGTGAATCGTGGTAGAAACTCTAAATGGAGACTTCAGGTGTTACTGAATATTCTTAAATAGAGATGTTTTTGATATGAAAAGTGGACCACAAATTTATACCTATTTTTGGTAAAGGATTTTCTAGTTGAATTGATGGTTTGGATTTCTAACAAGCTACCTATCCCCTTTCTTACTGTTCTTATCTCTGGTGACTATGAGATGTAAAACCCACAGGCTTATAAAACTAATGCTCGTAGGAATGGAAATTAGAGTTTTGAATGAAAAAAGAAATGACTGAAGTTTCCTCTGAAGCATTCCTAATCCACAGTTGCTCAAAAACCGGTGTGATGTGCCGGTGTAAAATGAAGTTTCCCGGAAGGGCAGTCGGGCATTTGCAGAGTGGCCTGCACAGCGACAAACAGAATTTTTGCTACATTGTGTGTGTGTGTGTGTGTGTGTGTGTGTGTGTGTGTGTGTGTGTGTGTGTTAGAAAGCAGGACAAAAAATAAAAAAAGAGCATAACACAGTAGTGACTTACAAGTACTAAAAATTCATCTTAGTGACTTGTCTCCATAGAAGTAAAACGGCTTCCTGGGTTTTAGATATTAACCTGCCTGTGTGGTCCTTGTGTTTCTTGAAAATGAGTTTCTTAAAGTAATTGTCCCCTTTTCAAACATTGAAAGTTGGATCTGAAAACACCGATAGTGAAGGAAAGCTCTTAAGTCTGTTAATTTGGCACTGTTTGTTCAGTGTCTGTACTTCCTCTGTCAGAGCACATCATACAATATGATAATTGCCTATTCCTGTGTGTCCCGCATTCTCTACTAAATTATAATCTCCATCAGGGACTGATTGTGTCTGTTTGGCACATAGTAAAGGCACAATAAATATTCCTTGAATAAATGTCTTCTTTGTATAGTTCTTTGCTAAGTGCTATGGGTGGCAGAGTTTGGGAAACGGTAACACGTTTCTGTCGTTTGGGAGCTTATAGTAATTTAGGAAAATGAGATTAAATAACAAAGATAGTATATATCAGGGGTCCCCAACTTCCATGCCGCAGGCTGGTAAGGTCTGTGGCCTGTCAGGAATCGGGCCGCACAGCCGGATGTATGCGGCCAGCAAGCCAGCTGCTGTATTTGCAGCCACTCCCCAGCGCTAGCATCACCGCCTCAGCTCCACCTCAGATCATCAGACATTAGATTCTCATAGGAGCACCAGTCTCTGGTGTCAAAAAGGTTGGGGACAGCTAGTATATATGATTAAAAGCTTATATTAATGATTTGACAATAAATGCAATAGGAATTCAGAAGAGAAGGAATTCACCTTCTCTGAAATGGCGGTAGTGACTCTGGGGCCATATGGGGATGGCCTGGGGGCAGAAGGGTGTGGGGGGCGAGGAGCAGCAATTAGAAGCACCTGGCCGGGAAGGGAACTCTTATTTGGAGCAGAGAGGAGGTTTGTTTTGAGACTGGTGACCATACTTTCCAAACTAGAAATCAAAACTTATGGTTTGATAATGGGTAGAACATTGGAAACTGGCACAGTCCTGCAGAATCTGGTCCAATATAATGTTGAAAAGTAACAGAAATAAATTGACTTTATAAACCTTTTGTAACTAGATCAGATTATGGAAAAACATGCTTACAGGTCTCTTTTCTGCTTCAAACCAACTTTAGTTTTATTTCATATACTTAAATGATTTTCAAACTTCTCCTCGCCCTTTTTTTCTGTAACTGTGTAATACATTGTTCTAGTGAAATCTTTTATGAAAGGGAAAATTTGCAAATATATAACAGTGGAGCTATCTCAGTTGAAGCTGAGTAGAGTACCTTGTATCACAAAACCAAATCCATATCACAAAACCAAATATCATATCACTCCATGTAACAATTACTAAATGAGGGCTCATGTTCAGATTTCAAAATATCCAGCTATGCTGGTGTTGGTAAAACCAAAATTCTTGTGCTTGTGATTAACTTTATGGAGTGGACTACCTCGAGATATTTTATTTTTCTCCTCAGCATCACCCATCACCAATTGTCTTTGTCAGTCTTTTGGATTTCTCAATGCAGGTGAAATTCCCATTTAAATGTTAAAATCAAACTTGGTCTGTGTTTTTGCTTTGATTTTAGGCTAACATGAGAAACACCAATGGCAGCATCCTCTCAGATCTTTGTTATGGCAACTCATGCAAGAAGCTGTTGAATTAGACCCATTTCCTATAGATGAGAAACCATACAAGCAGTGGTGAGTTGCAAATCTGAAAATGTTCCTTATTAGAAAACAAATGATCTATATAACATTTAAATATTGCATATGATTTAGTTTATGGAACTGAAGAAATAGTGCTCCAAATAAGGCCAACTAAAGAATGAAAATCAATAGAACAGAATATTTAAGTGATAGTGTGGTACTATTAATACCACTTATAGCAGCATGAGGTCTTGAGGTACATGGCCTCATTGTATAATACCATGATGCTACCGCCCTGGATAATGCCAGCCTATGTAAGAAGGCTTCGATGAACAATGTCATGAGTCTGAGTAACAGTTGTTAACAGTATTTTTCAGTGGTTTTTATTATTTGCAGCATAATTCTATATTTACCAATTCATCCTCTTTAGTAGAAGAATTGTTTCTGAGCTAAATTATAATGATCAATTCCTTTCATATATATACGCATATATGTATTTGTATACATATACACACATATATACATTCCTATATACTCTTATATGTTTATATAGGAATGTATATATATTAACATAATATTTAGACTTTTAGAAATAAGGGAAGAGAAATGATATCACAGTTTTATAAAACCCAATTTTTTTCAGATTTTAGCCTTTAAATTCTTTTGCTTGATAAAAACAATATTAAAAATAAATCCAGTTGCTCTGATTTATTGAAATAATTTTTAAAAATTATGATCTTATAAAAATATCAGCACACTCAGGTAAAATATCTTTTTAAATCAAATACGTGATGCTTCATAGTCACCAAAGTCAATAATCAATAGACTCCAGCAGAGATGAACCAGTTGTCTGTCAAATAATATCTTTGAGACAGAGTATGACAGTGCTGCTTGTGAGAAGCTGTTTTGAGCTAGTGATCAATAACTCTCTTTTATTTGCTTAGTGGCTTGTATAACTCTGGGTAGGTGGGCTTTCCTGTGAGTTAATGCATAACCTATAACTGCAGAAGACTGATGAAATTAACCCTATACTTATTTCACATTGTGATTTTCATTACCGTTTGCTTACAGCTATATTGAGAGAGCAGATATAATAGTCATCACTATTCTGTGCTTAGTCAACATATATTAAATGAATGTTTGTTACAAAGGGGAATCATATGTAATTGCAAATAAGCAACTGTTTTCGATCTAAAATAAGGGCAGTTTTATATGGCAAAACTTAATATTTTGA
>NW_011888806.1:10198679-10202574 GCF_000151845.1 Pteropus vampyrus
AAGTTCTTAAATTTTGCTAATCAGATGGGTACATAATTGTACTCATGGAAGTATTAATTTGCATTTTGCTGATTACTAATGAAGAAGATTTTTTCATTTTTTATTGGCCATTTGATTTTCCTTTTTGCCAAATGTCTGCTAAAGTCTTTATGGGATTTGTCTTTCAAAATAATAACTAGCATTCGTTGGATTCTTACTGTGTAATAGGCACTATGCTAAACACTTTACAAACATTTAATCTTCATATCATCTTTATGATTTACAGATAAGGAAATTCAAGTTTGAAGAGATTAACTTGCTAGCAATCACGCAGCTAAGAAACAGTGGACTTAGCATTCAAGCTCAGGTTTTTCTGACTCCAGAGTTCTTCAATTTCTCAGTTAGTGTTTGGAAAGAGTTTAGATTGGAACCAGAGAGAACACTTAACATGCTATTTCAGGAATCCATTTTAAAAAGAATAAAGGTATAAACCAAAGAACCACAAGTAGGACATAAGTACAAAGCAACTGGACTCAGTAATGAATGTCGAGGGTAAAGAAGAGGAAGAATTTAAAAAGTCTCAAGTTTTAATACCTGTTGGCTAGGTAGGTTCAATATTAGTTGTACAATGTATATTTATATTCCAGGTATTGTGGTACATTTTAAGAATACATTTTATGATTTCATATTCGGTAAGAGATGAATTTAGTTCATAGGAACATAAAATTTAGGCTTTTGAGAGATCATAGTGTTTATTTGGGTCAACTCTTCGCTGTTTTAAAATGTGGAACCTGGTGCAGAAAGAGGTTATGTGGCTTGTTCAACATCACATGTTTACTAAATGTCAGATTAAGAATAAACACCAGGCCTGCAAAGAATGCAAAGAAATCACAGCTTGCCTAATTTTTAAATTATAAGTGAAAATACAATCAACCTACTTTATCTCCTAAACATTTTCCAAGTCAGTTTCCTTTGAAATAAATCTATTGTTACTGCCTTAAGTTAGGCCCTCACCATCATTAGCAGATTTATTTAAAGTAGCCTAGCATGTTATCTTCTTGCCCCTGATTCTACCGATGAAGTCACCAGATCTGATTTGCAGTTTTTACCACTTAACTGTCCCACTTACTTTGATATGCCTTATTACCTATGTAAATAATTCACTTCTTAAAATATACCATACTCCCATCTGCCCCCAGTTTAGGAACTGATGATCTCTCAGATTGCCTGGGACACCAATCTGCTTCAATCTCTTCACACACACAGTGTTTCTTACCTCTGAGATTTATTGCACACTGTCTATTCTGCCTGTATTCACCCCACCCATCCCTTATCAACAGTCATTAGTCATGTGCAATTCAGAGAATGGTCTGGGAACCAGCAATATGAGCATCATTTTGGAGCTTGATAGAAATGCAGCACACCCAGATCTACTGACTCGGAATCTTTCAAACAAGATTCTCAGGTTATTTAAAGTTTGAGCAGTACTGCTTAGACTCACTTCAGACTTCATCAGCAGTTATCTTCCTTTGGAAACCTTTCTTGATTCTGTCCATTAGGCCACTTCTTCCTTCCTGGTATTCTCACAGTAGCCAGTGCATATCTACTCCACTGCATCACCACAACGTTTGACTATTTTTATGTCTGTCTCTCCAACCTTAGCCTGTGAGTAATTTGAGCCTAATCTAATTATCTTTGACTTTTCCATGCCTAGCACAGCACCCAAAACTTGGTAGTACTGCATAAATATTTGTTGAATGATTATTTGATGAAAGAAAAAAGAGAGAGCAAGATAAGAACAGAGGCAGGAAAAGAAAGATAGGAACAGAGGCAGGAAAAGAATATCATGAGGGGAATAAAACGTAACCAAAGGGACTTCATAAAGAAATAACTAGACTATAAAAAAAGGACCAAAAATTGTACCTCTGTATACAATTTGGAAAGCAGCCCGACAGAGAGTCTACAATCTTATTTAAATAGATTGCGTGATAAATATGAATATTGTTGCCAAATCCCTCAGAATCCAAAGATTAGCCTAATTCTGATGTAACAGTTTAGTTTTGTTAGTTCTGTTGTTGAGTAAATTTTGCCAAAATTTGTTTTACTTTCCTAAACAAAGTGTCCTACTGACCTTTTAACTAGTTAGAGACTGGAGTATTGGTGAAAGAGGGTAGAGGTTGAGGCTTGTTTTGCAGTTGTACAGGAGACAAAAATAAGAGACCAGTGAGTAGTGAGTAGGTAGCCTACATAAAATAACTTCCTGATTATTAAAACTGTATCATGCCTGTGCTTTTTGAAAAGTGCGAGTATTTAACTGTCTTCATGGTTGACCAAATATTAAGAACTTTTAGAGATGATACTACTTTATGTGGGAAATTGAACTAAATTACCTCTAAGGCCTAAGGTCCTTATGAATTATGAGTCTATAGCTGTTTAGGGACATTCAGGAAGAATGAGGGTTATAATAAAGATTATAATAACGAATAACATTTATTGAGTAATTACTTGATGCCGTGCACTGTTCAAAGCACTTTGTGTGCACTAATTAATTCAGTCTTCACAGAATTCCTACTGAGCATTTCTATTTGACACATGGTAAAACTGAAGCACGGAAGGTTTAGTAACATGCCCTAGGTCATGTAGCTCGTGATGGTAGAGCCTAGGGAGTCCAACTCAGGAGCTCTTTCTTTTTTATCATTAGGTTGTGTCCCTCTCGGTACTAAAGGTTGGTCCTGAAGGGAGCCTTGAAACATTGCTGTGGTTTGAATTCCAGGCAAGGGTAAGAACAGGGATTCCAAGAAATGATAACAATATGACAGGTTTGTGGAACCATATACCTGACAAATGAGATGAATAAGAGAATATTCAGAAACTTGTCATTGCTTCTCAGTGGTTGCAAGTTACCAACATGGGAAACTAAATCCTTAGGACTATTTAACCCTATCAGCATAAGTAGCCCTTGTATTGTATAAAATTTTAAAGGCTTTTCACTGATTGGTGGAACCTCAGGCTATATCTCCTACTCAAATGGATTTGGGACTATTTGAGAGATCCCAGGTAATTTGATATCAGATCAGGAAAACAATGCTTTCCTTCAGAAGTTGGCGTTTTCTTGGAGTTTATTTAAAGAGTGAGTCAGCATAAGTTTTGGCATATCTCAGATTCTTCATAAGGAATTCTGTATTCCAATAACCAGTATCAGAGGAGATACTATTAAAATAAAAGAATGAGATCTTAATGAAAATTTGGTTAATATAAAAAACATTTCAGTCAGGGCTTATTGAAAAATTTAATCTACAGTTTAGCAGCATTTATTCCATGTGATAATTTATTATTTATAATGTAGATACCAGAAATTCTATATGACACATGTTTTGAAGTTTTCTTTCTGGTTTTACTTTTGGAAGGTGTAGGTGATTTGTTGGTGTTTTAAATCTTGAAGACCTACTTTCAAGCTCCTTTCAATTTGAGAGTGGATAATCTTGACAGTATTTTCTTTAGAAAGTCATTTATAAATCTTCAGAATCAACATAATTCTGCTTTGGAATTTAGTTTATTAAGATTTAAAGATATTGCACTCTCCCCAACCCCAATAAAAGAAGATTGAACAAATTAGGTAAAACCTATATGAAACAGTTGGTAGGAAAGTCTTAATTTTAGCTATTTTTTATCTTTTATGAGTTTTAACCAAATACATTATGTCATGTGTCTGTGGATTATCCTCTTGCCAACCAAGGTTCAGGTCAGCAATGTGGAACTTCGATAGTCACAGGCAGTCAGATTTTATATGTTGAATTTCTTTTCTAGTCTTGGTCCTGGGTATACGTATCTGATGCTGTGTTATAATTTAAGGAGCCAAAATACCCTCTGGTCCTCAACTCTCTGCTTCTGAACCTGATATAATGTTTGAAATTCC